>NW_025963802.1:21845190-22445190 GCF_023055435.1 Haliotis rufescens
AAACCTGGCATGCAGAAAAATACTTTGAATGATATGGGACTTACATACCCTCTTAGGGGGACAATAATTTTACGCTACTTCAACCCCCCTCGAGGGTACAGCCACTAACAATCTCAGTTATGAATTTTGCACTACCAATCTTTAAAACAATACAACAATTACATCAAAATTTATGTATAAGTTCTATTTCTTTTAAAAAAACATAGTATTAAATGAGAGTTAACTTTACTAAAAAGGTCCTTCGATCACTGTTTTTACACTGAAATATTTATCCCTTGTGGTGGAAAAATCAATACAGTCAAGCAGGACATGCTTGACCGTGATTCTTTCATCACAAGGGATACAAAACGGAGGATCCTCACCCTTTAATATATACTCATGTGTATATCTCGAGTGGCCAATACGACATCGCCGCATAATAACCTCTTCAAATCTGGACTGACAGCCCAAGTAGGTGTAACCAATATTGGGTTTGCAGCAGCATCAGCCAATGTGTTACCAACAATCCCAACATGGCTGGGTAACCAACAAAAGACGATGTCATATTGGCCAGTCGCAAGATCATTAAATAATTCAAGAATTTCAATTAAAAATGGATGTTTACATGACATATTTTTAATAGCCTGAAGGCACGAAAGTGAGTCTGAAAATATAATGAATTCCTTATATTTGGATTTGTACTTGATATATTTTAGTGCCGTTAAAATGGCGTGTGCTTCTGCTGTGAATATGGAACTATTATCGGGTAATCGTGAAGATACTGTTCTGGATCCAATGATGGTGGCACTAGCAACTGCGCCACCATCCTTGGATCCATCTGTAAATATAGATTTATAAGTGTCATAAGTGTTTCGTAATTGATTGTATTCTTGTTTATAAATAAGGGGATTTGTGTCAGATTTCTTAAGTCTAGTTAATGTGAGGTCTACAGTTGGTCGTACCATCTGCCAAGGAGGCGATGAAAAAAGTTTTGTTGGAGCTATATCCTGAAAGTTAATGTTCGCAGCAGAAACGACTGATTTTATTCTTATTCCTAGTGTTGGAACAAGAGATGTTTTCTTATTGAAGATATCTTCGTAAAGAGGATTAAATACGCAATTGAAAGCTGGATTTGACTGATTAGAATATAATTTAGTGATGTACTGTAAAGATAGTTTAAGAGAAGGCTCATCCGCTTCAACAGACAGACTTGGAATAGGAGAAGTGCGAAAGGCTCCAAGGCAAAGCCTCAGCCCTTGGTGATGGATAGTATCAAGTTTTTTTAAATTACTTTTACAGGCTCCACCATAGACGATGGAGCCGTAATCAAGTTTTGAACGGATCAGTGACCTGTATAAGTGTAGGAGGGTTGTCTGATCCCCTCCCCACTTGGAATTTGATACAACTTTCAATAAATCAAGCGCCTTCAGGCATTTAGCTTTAAGTGATTTAATGTGTGGTAAGAAAGTTAAATGGCTATCAAAGAAGAGTCCCAAGAATTTGGCCTCCTTTACAACTTTGATAGGGGTGCCATTCAAAAATAATTCAGGGTCTTTATGCGGCTTATATTTTCTGCAGAAGTGTATACAGTTCGTTTTAGACATAGAAAATTTGAACCCGTTTTCGAGAGACCACTTATGAATTTTATTGAGACAGATTTGTAACTGCCTCTCTATGGTATGCATTTTTTTACCACAACAAGATGCATTAAAATCATCCACGAACAGTGAACCATCCACTGAATTACTTAAAACCTTGGACAGACTATTAATTTTAATACTAAACAAAGTGACAGACAAAATACTGCCTTGTGGGACACCCTGATCCTGATTATAATGGTCAGACAGGGTGGAACCCACTCGGACTTGAAATTGTCTGTCTGTTAAAAATTGTGATATAAAATGAGGCAACCTGCCTCTCAAACCAAAATCATGTAAATCCTTTAGAATGCCATGCTTCCAAGTAGTATCGTATGCTTTCTCAAGATCAAAGAAAACTGATACTACCTGTTGCTTATTTACAATAGCATTTTTAACAAAGGATTCTAATCGTACTAAATGGTCGATAGTACTTCGATTTTTTCGGAAACCACATTGAATATTGCTAAGAAGATTGTTGGTTTCCAAATACCATACTAATCTATTATTTACTATTCGTTCCATGGTTTTGCAAACACAACTGTTTAACGATATAGGGCGGTAATTTGAGGGATCAGTATGATCCCGGCCAGGTTTTGGTATCGGTACCACAATGGCATTATGCCATGAAGGAGGAAAATTCCCTGATGTCCATATGTGGTCAAATATATCTAAAAGCGTCTCAAGACATGATTCGGGCAAATGCTTGAGTAACTGATAATGGATATTATCATCCCCTGCAGCAGTATCATGAGCTTGCTCAAGAGCAGTATGTAGCTCATGCAATGAAAATACTTCATTGTAGTCTTCACCATTATTTGAATCGAAATTAACCTTTTTCTTTTCCTGTTGTTTCTGATATCCCTGAAACTCGGGAACATAATTTGATGATGAAGAATTTTTGGCAAGAGTCTCGCCAAGTTTATTTACAATGGCAGATTTATCAGTTATTAATTTCTCACCGTCTTTAAGATGGTGTACAGACGATTTAGAACCTTTACCTTTTATCTTTTTAACCATGTTCCACACCTTGGACATGGGTGTGCGTGAATTAATTCTGGAGACATAATTCCTCCAAGATTGACGCTTATTATGGTTATAAGCACGTCGTGCCTTGGCACTAGTTATTTTAACAGTATTCAAGTTATGTACTGTAGGATGTTTACGGAAATATTTTTCCGCTTTCTTCCTACACTTTCTTGCTTGTTTGCATTCATTGGTAAACCATGGTTTACGAATGTGAGGATTTGCAGAGGACTTTGGAATTGTTTGGTCAGCAATGTCATTGAGTTGACTCGAAAACAACTGGATGGGATCTGGTACATTAGTGAAATGATCCGTTTTAATTTTTCAGCACATAATGTTTCATACAAGGACCAATTTGCCTTTGTAAAATTCCACCGTGACGAAGGTGGGTCATCATTCGGTTTCATTGCTTGTAGGACAGTAGGAAAGTGATCACTTCCACAAAGGTCATCATGTACAGACCATTTGAACTCATTGTAAATATTTGAATCAGTGACGGACAGATCGAGTGCAGAGTAAGTTCCTGTGGCAGGATGTAAATAGGTGCTGGAATCGTCATTAAATAAACATAAATTATTATCAGATAGAAAATCCTCAATAACTTTACCCTTATTGTTTGTAGTTGTACCTCCCCATAAAGGGTTGTGCCCATTTAAATCGCCCATGATGATGCACGGCTTAGGGAGCTGATCATACAAATGCTGAAGATCAGACAGTCGAAGTGTAGACGAAGGTGGAATATATAAAGAGCACAAAGTGAATGCAAGGTAAGGCGGATAGCAACAGCTTGAAGAGTTGTATTTAAAGGAACATCACTATGTATGATGTCATGCCTGACTAAAATAGTAGAGCCTCCAGTGGCTTTGTCACCCGGAGGAGAAATAGAATGATGACAATTATACTGCCTCAGATCAAATGTATCCGTATGTTTAAGATATGTCTCTTGGAGACATATAGCTGACGGCTTAAAATCTTGAACTAGTACTTGTATCTCATTAAAATCCTTACGAAGTCCTCTGCAATTCCATTGTATAAAGTTTTGAGAGCAACTCATGGAGGCTCAACGGGGACGGGGTGAAGGTCCCATACGCTGTAACGACAACGATGGAGACACTTCCATATCGAGAGGTTCAAAGGTGTTGTGAACTTCGACAGGGATTGTTGAAGGCGCCTTCAGATGTTTCAGGGTCCTTAATTCCTTTTTTTTCATTTGTTTTCTCTCTTTCCTTGTTAAAAGGTGAGGTTCAAGCTCAGTCTCAGACTCAGGGTGTGGTTGAATCTCAGGCTTAGGCTGTGGTTCAGGTTCAGGCTCCAGAGAGGGAGGGGTGAATTGGCTATCAGTCTGAGTTTCAGACGACGACGTTAATTCCTCTGTAGTGGAACATAACATTGTCTGTTGATCCGAGACCCAGGAAATATCTGTTTGACAAGCATGATCAACAGTTTGCTTAGGAGAGGAGACTATGGCAGAGTAAGATCTGGATTGTAAACTGTTATGAGGTTGTTCCTTTACCAATTTCTTTGCATCAGAAAAGGAAATATTGTTTGTGTATTTGATCTTTATTATCTTTGTTTCTCTTTCAAAGACTGGACACTGTTTGGAGGAGGACATGTGCTCACCGTTGCAGTTCGCACATCTGATGTCACCTGTGCAATCAGAGCTGTCATGATTCTTCATGCAAACGGGAGCAGACTGCAGAGCCACGACAGGACTTGGCGCCATGACCAAACTGTTGGCATTTGAAACATCGCAGCGGATGTGGTATATACACATCCACGCCGATGTTAAAATAACCAGCTTTGATTGAGGTTGGGAGCCTCGAAAGAGCAAATGTAAATAAATAAGTGTTAGTGTTTACAACACTATCATGATCTTTTCGTGTAAAGCGTTTTACAGCTGTAACACCTTGAGATTTTAGTTCCTCAGCAATTTCCCCTTCTGACATGTCAGACAGGCATTTCGCTCGGTCGCGGACAATGCCCCTGCATGAATTCAAAGATTTATGGATAGATACTGTAACTGCAGTATTGGCAAAATGATGAGCATTCAACAAATTTATGGATTGTTGTCTCTTGGAGCATTCTATCAAGAGAGAACCAGATCGAAGACGAGTGACGTTTTGAACGTCACCACAAATTCCTTGAATAGCCTTTGAAACTACAAAAGGGTTGATCTTGAGAGGTAGACCATCAATGCCTTCAACAACTAGAAATCTTGGCCATGAGTCACTGTTGGTTGTAGAAGATTCATCATCAGAAGATGAAATATTATCTACGTCGACATGTCTTCTCTTGTTTTTGCTACGAGAACCAGTGTTTTGTGGGGTATCCATAATGAGAGGAAAAAGTTTCAACACCCCTGCTCCCCACCCACCATGGAGGGTCAACAGGGACGGTGCCACAGTGGAAGCAAGGCTGCAACACCAGGGCTACAGGGATGTTATACTCCAGAAACACAGACTTGTATAGCAAGGAGATCTGAAAGAAGAAACGCCAGGCTGGTTCGACCTTCAACATTTTTCTTGAGAAACCCAGAATACAGAGGTCCATATCACCAGATTGGCCCATGAGCCACCGCCTTCTGGCATAAGACTCTAGGCAAACGTTTACATAATAATTTAGACGTCAAACACGTAATACATGACCAAGACCAAATAATACATTAATATCAATCACATTTGTGCAAATACAATATTATGCACAGGGCCTGGCATGACCAGCCGATTGATAAGACCGGGCCCATCTTACCACCCGTCTAGGCGAAGTAAGGGTCGAAGTAGTGTGTTGGGCAAAGGAACACAGTTCCAGGAACCAGTGCCCTCAACTACCAGACTCCCGTCCTCCGCCGACACAGGGACGCAACCCACGGCAAACAGGTTGCCCATTTTAGTCGCCTCATACGACCAGCAATGGGAGGCTGTGGAAATATTCTGCCCCGGTTCCACACGGTGGAAGAGCGATTAGCGTTACTCAGCACTCACCACGAGGAGGTTGCTCTTCACGAGTGCCTGGAGTAATAGAGAGTGAGGGACAAACTGTATGAACGTCGGAACTTTTGACGGCGTTTATACAATGTTTGGCCCTCTAAGTTAATTCTTATAATTTTATATATCACTATTGGTAATATATTTTATGTAGCACATGTTGCTTCATTTTGATAGGGGAGCACGGGTGACCCAGTCGTCTAAAGCGCGGGTGGAGAGTTGAGTCCCTTTGGCACGCCAGAAACCTATGATTGTGGTTTCGAATCCCGGTTCGCCCCGATTATGTTTCCAAGTTTGTCAGCACCATACCCATGCTCGTGGGTTTCACTGAAGTGGTAAAAGTCTGACACCTGCATCACTTCGGGCTTTCCTCCCACATTAAGCTGACACGCCGTGGTATAACTGGAATAATGTTAAAGGCGGCGTTAAACCCAACTCACTCACTCATTTTGACAGTGACAGCTACACAGCAACCAATTGTAACGCGCAATGAAGTAGTTTATCTAAACGAGGGCTTACATGAGCGTATGTATGCTCAAATAGTTTGGTTGCAACAAGTAGATCCAAATAATATCATCACTGGATGAAACAGGTCTCTTAAGATCTACTTCAGTAAGTAAATCACAGTGACCGCTCGTCGTAACATATTTACATCAAATACGAGACGTCAAAATGATCGTTATAAGGCGATCATTGAAAGGTGATTATAATGAGAGATGTGATGAGATGTATCAAATAGATACTAAGGTAAATTAATAGATTACTTGTCAGTCTAGACACGGATCACGTCGTTACTACGATAGCGTTGATGTGCATTTCTTCGTTTTGTCCACTGGGAGGATTGTAGCGAGGATATTCGTGAAAGATCATGCAGTCAAACTCTTTTCTCGATGTATGCTACGCTGAGGGCAATATTAAATGGTCTAAATAATCGAAAAAACCGCTTACGTATGTATTCGTGCAAGGGAATTCCCAGAGTTTTCTCCAGGAATGTGGAAGCAGTTCGTCAGTGTTTACTTCATTTCAAGAATACAGTCTCGTGATAAATGTATTAACGTCGAATTGTGTCGTTCATACACTTATGAACCTCAGTTTGGCGGTCATGTGACCGACCTCTCGGCAAATGGAAAAAAATATTTAAAAAATAATGAACTACTCTATGTACATGTAGGGTCTCCGTTAAAACTTTATAACTAAACTAGTGTCCAAAAGAAACGATACCAACTTATTTTCAAAATTGTTTTTTACTAAGTGAATTGTCAAGTATGAATACATGCCAATTCGTATTGCACATCCCAAACACAGCATAGTCGATAAAAAATACCGGGAACACGTGATCACTTCCGGGAAAAAACGTAAATTTCGTGAAAGTGACATTTCCCTCTCTAGCATGTTCTGCACGTGCAGAAAAACTGTATAAAACGGCTGATCAGACACGTTGATATCACAGCAACAAAAAGAACACAAGATATGCCACGTTTGACAGCCATCGAGAGAGAGAGAGCCGTTGGAATGGTCCAACAAGGAGCGTCACACGTCGACGTCGCCAGAAGGTTGGGCTGCGCACGCATCACTATCACCAGGTTGATGCAGCGGTTACGTCAGACAGGTCAGACGTCAGACAGACCCAGGAGTGGAAGACCACGAGTAACCACGCCCCGTGAAGATCGTTACATCCGGGTATTACACCTGAGGAACCGCACCGTAACAGCGACGTCCACGGCGGCTACAGCACTGGGACACAGGATCAGTCGACAGACCGTCTACAGGAGACTACGGCAGTATGGTATCCGGCCACGTCATCCCTACCGCGGACCGCTCCTGACGCCTCGACACCGGAACAACAGACTGGGCGGGACTGGGCACGTGTTATGTTCTCTGATGAGAGCAGATTCCTCATCTTCAGAAACGATGGACGGCAGCTTGTATACCGACAATTTGGTGAACGTTTGGCGCCTAACTGTATCCAACAGGTCCGGCCGTTTGGAGGTGGAGGGTTTTGCCATGGCCCGCATGTTCACCGGACATGAATCCCATCGAGCACTTATGGGACCACCTCGATCGGCAAATCCGACGTCGCCGTGTGCCTCCAGTCAACGTCCAGGACTTGGAACGATGTCTCCTCGAGGAATGGCAACACATCACTCCCAACGTCATCAGACGTTTGACGTCATCAGTCCGTAGGCGTGTTCTGGCATGTATTGATGCTCACGGTGGACATACCCGCTACTGACTTGACTTTGAGACGTGTGGTGTGACATTTCCCGTTGTTTCTGTGATCAGTGCTCTAACGAAATGTTCATTTTTCGACCCCAACCATCTTTAAAGGCTTGTCATATTGGTTGTACAGATTTTATTGAAATGAAATTTTTGTACAGATGTTGTGAAAGGATTTCTCAAAAGCATAACACCAATCCTAAACTTCTGCATTGTTTAGTTTTTCTTTTATGTCGTTGCAAACAGGTGGTATCGTTTCTTATGACACTAGTTTATATAAATAAATAAATTGCAAGTGATTCTTTGGCATTAGAGAGGCTTAACAAGCACAAAAGGATCAGGCCCACTAACGGATTATTTTTCTTGATATGCTGACACTTGACGTTAATGATTAAATAAGCATTTTGTGAAGTTGTTATTGACTTTATGTATAAGAACTGACTTGCGGTGAGCAAATGTTGCGTATATCTGCTACGTAATAACAATGTAAGCAATGTAGGCTATGTTACAAAGCGTGCAAACTTCTAAAGAACGACATTTCTTTCTCCTTGGCCCAAGGGCGCTAAACTTATTTACAACCAGAAATTCAAGGTCGTAAGTAAACAGAGAGACATTCCAGTAGAGGGAAACAACCTTCTGTGCACAAAGAACGATCACACTGAAATAGAATTGCCATTGATTTTTTTAGAATCATGCATGATAATCACATGCACAAAAACTTTGTCATGATTACCCATGATTATCCATGATGACCCTGAATTTGCAAGTGCATCGCGTAGCAGCAACTTTTGACAACCAGCAGCATCCCTGGCTTGAGTCTTACTGCTGGAAGGCCGGGATCATGTATATTTAGGTATTCATTTGAATTCCCCTTTTGGAATAAACATAATATTTTTTTAAATATAGGTATAGGGTGTTGGTAACTGACGATTGCGTTTTTAAGAAATGTTTCCAATCTAAATAATTGTAAATGGTACACTTTACGGAAACCACACTGAATATTTGTTATCAGATTATTTGTTTCTAGGTACCATAGTTTTATCTTGTTGACCATTTTTTCCACGGTTTTACAGACACATCTCAACTGCGTTGTTTTTCTATAATATTAAGAATCAGTTTCATACGTTTTGGTATAGGAATGACCACATTATTATGCCAAAATGAAGCGAAATTAACAGAAATCCTAATATGGTCGAATACATGTAACAATGTTTCTAAACATGGATCAGGCAAATGTTAAAGTAACTTATATTATCAGCCGTCTCGTGAGCCGGCACTAAAGCCGTATGCGACTAAAATATTCATTATAATTCTCACCGTTATCAGAATTCAAATTCAAATCTACCATGAATTTGGGAAATACTCGAATCTGAGGTAAAAACGAATTCACAGACCTATATATTGATTAGCAATTTCATTTAGTTCGTTAGAAACGAACAAATCTGAATAGGATCAGCACCAATGCTGAAAAAATTCGGGTTTGAGTTTATTTGTGCATCATTTTTTAAACAAAGACCACTTTGCCTTCCATCTTGTTGAAGGTGGAATATGTGATGGATTTACTGTTGAAAGAGAGTTGGAAAAATATCACTTTAGCAAAAGAGTAAGTGTCAGTTGCAGGATGCAGATATGTGTTGGAGTCATTAACTATGCATAGGTCGTTATTTTGAATTAGTGTTAGTACCGCCCTAAAATGGGTTGTGACCATTTAAAGCACCCATGATTACACAGAGTATGGGGAGGTGATCGTCCATTGCTTAAATGAAGATCAGACTGCTGAAAAGCCGATGAAGGCGGAATAAAGAGAGAGCTCAAAGTCTCTGCAATAGCTTGGGGAGTGGTATTATTTAGAGCAGAGCTGTGGATAACATCCTGCCTCACTCTGATTGAACATCCTTCAATGACCCCTATCATCCAGAGGTTAAAGATTGGCACGCAATAAACTGTTGAAAGATAATATTATCTGTTTACCTTAAAAGGCAAGTAAACTGGACAGAATATGATTACGATTTTGTTGCGAATATCAATTTTCCTAGATACATTTAGTTAATTTCCGAGAGAGAATAATTCACAATATTCGTAGAAAGTATTAAATGTCAAGTGGAAGTACTGAAATCACACGCTCCGTAATCAGCTTCCAAAACAACCTATGTGACAGCGTGGCCTAAAGCTATCAACACAGCCGTGACGACAGTTTTTCATTGATATTTCTGTTAATTCTTCAAAAATAAAAACAATACAAACATTGTTGAATGTGTGAAACGAGCTTTGATCTTGACATTGTGAATAATTAAAAAGGACAATTAACGATCGGTAACAAGCGTTTTATTACTAACACCCAGTTTGGGTAATAAACCATCAGATTCCCTCAGTCCTATTCCACAAAATGATTTCACCCGTCGTTTTTTATCGTCTGTTTTACGCCATTTCCGTTTTTCAAATTTAATCGTGGTTAATCATGTGTGATAAAGTAACCCCTAAAGTTGCTATGCTGGTTTTGCCTAAAGAAACTGTCCCTTCGATGGATTGATTGGAGATCTACCCAACAATTGCTTTGAAGGTGATAAGCTATGTTCTGTGATGATGTGTTCAGTCGCATCCTTTTTATCAAAGGATCCAACTGACCCCTTTGACCCACTTTTATATTTATTTGAAGGTTCTGATTTAGGCTTGCTTTTCCTTTTTACATTTTGTTTCACATTTTACTTTTTAGATGAGGCTGTGGGGCGTACTGAAATGATTATTTCGGAGATAAAGATGAATCGGTGTGTGTGTGTGTGTGTGTGTGTGTGCGTGCGTGCGTGCGTGCGTGCGTGCGTGCGTGCGTGCGTGTGTGTACGCGTGTGTGTATGTCTGACTCACTGTCTGTTTATATGTGGTAGATAATTACTCACATCAGAACACTCACAATTGATAGAGAATTGTTACATTACAACTATGAAAATTCCTGCTTGAACAAAGAGCCTACACTATAATCGGATATATATCTAGGTTGTAGGCCTAAAACTAATAAGTCCCATAAAAGGGTCAGTTTCGCAAAAATCACAAATAACCATTATAAAAGTAAAAGACGTTTCTGTTGTGGTTTATATGAATCTTGCTTATTTACTATACTACAAGAAAATAAACAGATGCCTGTCTACAAACTAAACAAGAAAACATTCTGTTTGTATATCTATCATATTTATCTATTACAAAATGTTACAAAATTCTAGGTGTGAGGCAAAAGTGCGGTGAGATAATAGGCATGGATCACTAAATGTCAGCAAAGATCTTTTTCGTGAACGGCATTATGGGAAATATCGCTTTCTCGCTCTATCGCTTTCTTGCTTTCTTGCTTTTTCGCAATCTCGCACTCTCTCTTTCTCGCTCTATCGCTTTATCACTCCATCGCTTTCTCTCATGACTGATTAACCATAATCATATCAAAGAATCTGGCGTTCTTTAACTTCTTTTGAATAGTATAAACTGTAAATCTTGACATCAACGCAAGAGTTAATTTAATGCAAAACATGCGAGTAGACTTAATCAAACTTTGTATTTATGTCTCAAAAATGACAAACCACAATATAAAAACAAACCAGTATCTATTTCCACATGACGGTTCATTCAAGCACTAGAACTTACATAATGGACATCCGGTGAGTTATTCTACTCACTCGTGTAAAACCAGGCTTCAGTGGCGGGTTCCCATTATTGGACGCTATTGTTGTAGTATGGAACCTACTAGGGGAATGTTAATCCATCAAACAGTAGGGGATTAAACCACAATCTGTTTCCTAGAATGTTCACTTTAGACGTCTAACAAAGAAACAAAATCGGTAAATTGCATTAGTATGCTTTGTCGAATAAGTTATAGCTCAATTATTGCATCGATTAGGAATCATATAAATCAACCATTATAGTACATGATAAACACGGTCCATTAATTGTATACTGAACAACAAAAGTTCCTGTGACATTGAATAAGATTTAATGCATCGTTATGTTTTTCACCAAATCTGAAACACTTTCGGTTTGCAACAGATAAGAGACTCCTGTAAGTGTTCAAATGGTTTAATTTGTCATACTGACTTCAGAAAATGCGTGATTTCATTTAAAAAAAACAAATTCAATTTACTAATCAATAGCGTGTGTGTCCACCTCTGGTTGCGATGCAAACAACACATCTTCGTCTCATGGAATTGACCAGGCGTCGCACAAAGTCCTGTTGGATATCTGTCCATATCTGCTGGAGCATGTTTCGAAGTTCCTTGAGTGTCTGTGGAACACGAGGTTGACGTCGAAGGCGCCGATCCATCTCATCCCACATGTGCTCGATTGGTGAAAGACCAGGGGAGCGAGCCGGCCAGGGGGTGACATTCACGTTGTTTGTTGAAGACAATCCTGAACAAGCCGAGCAATATGAGGCCGGGCGTTGTCATATTGAAAGGTAATGCCTGGGCCATGACGACGCAAAAACAGTAGAACAACAGGGCCGATGATCTCGTCGCGGTAGCGCTGTCCATTGAGATGGGTCGTCTGTCTTGCTGTAATCCCATCCCCTACCATAACGCTGCCGCCCCGAACCGATCTTCTTCCATGACACAATGATTTACGTAACGTTCTCCTCGACGACGGTACACTCGAATCCGTCCATACGGCGGCGACGTACGGTTTGTGAAGATATTCGTCGTCGAAGGTCAGGGATGCTTCTTGCAGTCACTGTTGCTGTCTGGAATCGATTTCGTAGGTGTGTTGTTCGAATCCAGTTGTCTTGTCGATTATTGGTTACGCGTAGCCTGCCACTCCGAGGATGGCCTCTGACTGCATTGATGAAGAGTATTTGGGCGGTCACCATCAAAGGGACAGCATTCTGATTGGCTAATCATGTCTGGGACGGCGACATCACGCTAAAAAATAGAGATCAGTGGCCATGCACCAGTGTATTTCAAGGTGTGGTATTCGGGAAATCCCGCGCTATAAACACATAAAACGTCGCAAATTCAAATGTGTTCCTGTCGATCCGTTTTGCCTATAGTTACATAACATAAATGAGACAAAATAACCTCCAATATGAGTAAATGAGAGTGCCTTGGTAGTGTGATCGTGACCCATTGACAAAAACCAGGTCACATATACCGACTGTAAAGTGGAGGCAGTCAGCTGTGTAAACAAACACTTTTGAATGGCTTAGCCCTGTACTATTGCTCATAAAAGCAAGTGCAGTGTATTTTCGTATCATTTCTATTCTCACAATGCCCACGGAAAGATGGAAAGCATATTTGTCCAGTATTTATTTTAATCCTAAACATCCAGCTTCTCAAGATGCCTATTCGCTTCAACGACCTCTAAGATACAAGTTCAAGCGGAACAGTGCGGTGGCTTCAGGCCTCAATGCTCGATGGGATATTCACTTGGCTGATGTATCTAATATAGCCTCGGACAATGACGGTGTGAAATACTTATTCATAGCTATAAATGTATTTACACGGTTTCTTTGGGTTGAGCCCATTAAAAATAAAACAGCAGATGCGGTAATGAAGGCCATGAAGAAGATATTTTCCCGTGCTCCTCTGCCACAAACTATAAGATCTGACAAAGGTCGTGAATTTGATAATAAGAAAATGAGGTCTTATTTAAGAAACAAGGGCATCACTTACTATGGCACACAGAATGAAACCAAGGCTTCTTATACAGAGAGTGTGATACTGACCCGCAAGACCACGATGTACAGATATTTTACATACAAGCAAACGTATCATTACCTGGACATTTTACAAGATCTCGTCCGTGATTATAACCACAGACCTCACAGATCACTGAATGAACGATCACCAACTGATATAAATCTAACTAATGAAGCTTTAGTATGGAAGGAACATTACATTGATACTTTGATAAAACCAGTCACGAAGAAAGCTGAAAACAAACAGAAGAAAATGAAGAAACCTTTTGAGTTTAAAGAGTTTCAAAGAGACTATCACGAAAAATGGACCGAGGAAATATTCATCATCAGAAGAAGGTACTATCGTGATGGAAAACCTATCTTTCTTTTGAAAGATATGGCTGATGATCCGGTTCAAGGTAGTTTTTATGCAAAATGAACTGCAGAGAGAAGACAAGCCTGCTGACACTGTTCGGAGAGTTGAGAAAACATTCAGGAAAAGAAAGAGATCTGGTCGGAATGAAGTGTTTGTGAAATGGATGAGCTTTCCTAAAAAGTTTAACAGTTGGATCCCAGAAGCTGATCTTCAGGGTATATAAGGGTCTTCCTCTTTGGAAAATGTTCATTTACTCTCCGCTCGTCATGAAGTCCACAATGTGTCCTGATTGTGGGAGACAGTTCTCTAGACATGATAATATGCATAGTGAGTGAGTGAGTGAGTGAGTGAGTGAGTTTAGTTTAACACCGGTTTTAACAGTATTCCGGTTATATCGCGGCGTGTCAAGCTTAATGTGGGAGGAAAGCCCGAAGTGATGCAGGTCTCAGACGTTTACCACTTCGGTGAAACCCACGAGCACGGGTATGGTACTGACAAACCTAGAAACATAATCGGGGTGAACCGGAATTCGAACCCAAAATGATAGGTTTCTGGCGTGTCCAAGGGAGCGCAACTCTGCACAGCGAATCGTGGCGCCTCAGACGACTGGGCCACCCGTGCCCCCGATAATATACATAGACATATGAGGCAGATGCATTCATATCCTCCTTCTCCTCCTCCTCCTACACCCCCCCCCCCCCCCCCCCCCCTCCTCCCCCTCCTCCGCCTCTTCCTCCTCCTCCACCTCCTCCTCCAACACTAAACGAACAGTTCTACTTTACCATCCCCTCTAGTGCAGTTGTCGTGGGTCCATCTGGTTGTGGCAAGACTATGTTTGTGTACAACCTTTTACTTCAAAATCGCATCCAACCAGCACCCAATAACATTATCTTATGCCCTATGTGAAGTTTGTGAAGGGAATTCCTTACAACCCGCATGAGGATAACTGTCTGAATGCTCACAATAACAACATGATTGTACTAGACGATCTGATGTCTGAAGCTACATATGACAAACGCATCTCTCAGCTGTTTACCCGTACCTTTCACCATAAGAATGTCATCATCTTCCTACTGTTGCAAAATCTGTTTCCTAGAGGTAAATAGTCACGAGACATTGCTTTGAATTCTCATTACGTGACACTGTTTAATTCCCCTGTTGACAGACATCAAGTCAACTTGTTTGCCAGGCTTATCTATCCCAACAACACTGAACGGTTTATATCAGAGTATAAAGAAGCTGTTCAAAAACCTTATGGTAATCTGACAATCGACCTTGCCCTGCCTCAATGGAATCAGGGAGACTACAACCTAATGTACTTGAAACAGTCAATACCATACAGCCTATAAAAGAGGAGCTTACTGTCAACCAGTATCATTGAAGCCAGACACCAGAAGAGAACACATCACAGAAGAGACTCCTCCAGGGACAGTGAATCAGAAGACGACACTAGTGATATAACAATGCCTTCCTGTGACGAGTGTGGTATTGTGTTTGAAAATAATCATGACCTCCAGCGTCATGTCAGATCGTGGTGCCCTGAGAATGGAGGGGAACCCCTAAGGAAACGACTTAAAATTCAGACAGCTGATGAAAGCGATGTCCTACGGCCTACAATGACCTATAAATTCAGTGAGGCTGATAAAGAGTGGGAGGTGAAAGGCTTAGAACACATGTGGGAGCAAACTATAAAGTACTGTCAAGATGATGTCTTTAAGAAAAAAGAAGAGTATGAAGATCAAGGAAAAAGTGAGAGATGGATTGAAAACAAGCTCAAGAAATGTTGGGAATCAACTTTCCTAGATCGACTCTCACAAGCTATCAGATATGTCAGCTACTTTGGGTATGGACCCCTTTTCAAGCAAATTTTGGAGAAAGTGAGGGCATTTGACCCTGATACAGATCCCACTAAACTTTCCACTAAAGTCTACCTGTGGATAAAACCTATTGTGAGGCTGATGAGCGTGAAACGTCAGATGTTGATGATGAAGAGACAGACAATGAATAATCTTATGATATACATTTTCATAATGTAAGATACTGTCAGGATATCCCTCAAACCTTGATTAGTATCTTGTATATGATGGAGGGAAACAAATTCATTATAGCATCATAGTTATTATGTTTTCAATTTCAGTTATTGAATGAGTCGTATCTCAGTGGTCATTTTTCCAGGTAGGAGATATACCTCCAGTGTGGTTATGTGAACCCTATTCACGAATAAGCGTTACTGCAGTGCAGTAATGTGTCATGTCTGTTTGTGGACAGTTCTCTTGCATTTGGTTATAAGTCTTCTTGAGATAACAATGCCAAACAACACTCTTACAGTCAGTATGTTTATTCCTTTATCAACATCAAATCAATTACTCAGTAATATATACATCTCAAGTTCTAACAGAACAGTGCACGTATAGGACATGGATAAACTTCTCAAGTTTTAATAAAACTTGGTACTCAACTGGACAAGGACTATGTTAATATAACAAAAAAAACGAATCTATCACTGTATAGTTACACTTGATAAAGCAAAAGTTAACAATAGTTCATGTGTACAATAACATGAGTGCATTAAAGTAAACTACAAAGTTAACATGGTTTATTTTTAACGTAGACAGTGAGCACAAACACATATAACTGAGGTTTAAATACTTGGTATATAACAGGTATGAAATGGTACTCAGTGCTTTATTCAAGTGTTTGTCGTGTTTTGTAGTGACCATGCGCTAAAGTGTGAACTGCGTCCTCGAGAACATAACGTTTGTCATCATAAGAGCTCAAACTGACTTTGTTCACAGCTACACTTTGGAGTTGATGACACATGCTCTGAATACTATGCATTGAACCTGATCAAATAAAAATGTCTTTAACATGTCATGTCTCAAACGTTTCTTGATGACTGTTTTAGAAACACCTTTGGCTGTTTTTTTTCTCCTTTCCATCATAACAGAGAGAGTACATTTTAGGTCGTAGACCAACAAACTCCATCACAACTCCTCCTAGTTCGTCTTTCATTTTACCCAATACTTTAGTATTCATTTTAGAAAAGAGTGGGTGGGAAGTATCATAATTGCTAGTTTCAAACAAGTCAGCATGCTCTTTCATGTCAGCATAGATATCTGCTGTCTCGAGTTCATAACACAGTGAATCTGTGTCAGTGAAGCATAACTGAGCTCTTTTTCCATAGTTTACTCTGATAAAGTTGTAATGAAAACCATACATCACTATTTTGGAAAGATCTAGAATACAGAATACTGCATACACGGGCTGATTCAAAACGTGAGTAGGTATTTCTAAGTGGACAGCTGCCAGATCAAGGTTAAATATTTTAAAGGTCTCAAAAGAGGGTTTGGAACAGAGTTTCTTGAAGCGACCAGCTTTCATTTTTATAGGGCTTCAATGGGATGAGTTCATTGTGAGCAGATGCTGTACGTTTACATATAAACATATGACATTTTCCATTTCAACAATAAGAGGGGTGACAGGTGCGGTTACATTCATTATATTAGGTTGAGCCTCTGGAGTGTTTTATGAATGAATCACCCCTACATCATAGACTCGCCTGACCAACTGTAAGGACCCTGACATGTCTGAGGTTGTTTATACACCCTTCAACGGATCACTACACAGCTCTTTTATATACTTAGCTTATATACATACGGTGGACAGATGTAAGGGCAGCGCCCCGCATACCACTCTGATGAGTCAACATATCACAGCAGTTCACTCTCAGCATGGAAACACTATAGACACACAATATTACATGCATGCTTTTAACGACGTAGCAGTATGTATGTAAACTATCACATTTACTTTTTAGATATATGCGAGTAGTTTTATGGAATGTTGTCCGTTTTCATTACAACATAGTTAACTGTCCATGGACGCGTACGCACACGCTATTTTGGGTTTTGAAATGTTCGTGTTTACATGCAGCCCTGTACTCCTCTGGGCTTTGAATGTATACTCACACGCAAAAGAAACGCAAGTGGTTTTAAGCAAATAGATAACAAACACGGAACCATAAACTGATACGAGTTTTAGCATGTAGTGAAGCCTGATAGTGTTATCAATATTTTTGGTTGCATTTCGGAAGCCCCGAGTAAAACCGCAACATAAAAAACGAATCGCCAAAGCGCACCATTTCAATGAATATGTGGGTATCATGCACCCATTTCTCGCGAAATCGAAAATGCACGAATTGTCACGAACCGTAGTGGGTATAAAACTGTGGCCGATTCTTGGACCTACCACTCCCTGGTCAACAATGCCACGCCTAACTCAAATTCAGAGAAACCAGGCTATCGGACTTTTGGAAGCTGGAGAGTCTGTCCAAGATGTTGCCCGTCATTTCAACGTTACACAATTTACCGTCTCCTGCATCGATACAATGCTACACAGACCACAGATGACCTTCATCGGAGCGGTCTCCTAGGGTCACCACACCTCGACAAGATCGGCAGATTACCCGTCAACACCAACGACATCCGTTCCTAACTGCAAGTGAAAGTGCTCGACAGACCATAGGAACACATAATCGACACATTATCCGGGACACTGTGATCCGACGTCTCCGTTCCAACAACCTCAGATGTCGCCGACCAGCACGTCGTCCTGTTCTCCAACCACGGCATCGACAAGCACGACTTCAGTAGGCACAGGGTCAACACAATTGGCGTCATCGTTAGTGGAGGCGTGTCATCTTCTCTGATGAAAGTCGCTTTTGTGTCTCCCATGCAGACGGAAGAGTCAGAATTTGGCGGTGTCGAGGTGATCTGACAGAAACGTTGTGGAAAGGGATCCATGGGGTGGACCTAGCGTCATGATATGGGCAGGGATTGGACTTAATGCGATACTTGGACCCATATGCTTTCTGAATGTTGGTCAAGGTCGGGGACACGGCGTCACTGCTCAGCGGTATATCGACCAAGTGATCAGACCCCACTTTATTCCATTTTTTGCACAACATTTTCCAGCAGGACAACGCTCGTCCCCATGTTGCCAGAGCTACCATGGACTTTCAGCAACAACACAACATCCGTGTTCTAGCGTGACCGTCCCTAAAGCCCTGATCTGAACCCCATCAAACACTTGTGGGATGAGCTTCAAAGGCGTCTGCACAATGTGCGCCCAGTCCCTACAACTGCCGATGAACTACGCACAGCTGCTCTGGATGTGTGCAGAAGGATCCCTAGGGCCTTCACAAATCGTCTGATCCACTCAATGTACAGGAGATATGTGGCAGTGATCAATGCTAATGGTGGTCACATCAGGTATTTACTGACCCGAAACTGTGTAAGCCCTTAACATTTGAAAAAAACAATTATGTCATCTGCCTTTTAATCCATTAAACAACTCAAATTTTTGTCAATCTTGCCCTATTAGTATTTCTTGTCTTAACTGTTGAAAATAAATAACACGTATACTGCATACACGACTTGCGTTTCTTTTGCGTGTGAGTATATAACCGTTGGTCTATATTTAGCGCAGGATTTCCCGGTTATTGCACCACACCTTGAAATACACTGGTGCGTGACCACTGATCTCTATTTTTAGCGTGACGTCACCGTCCCAGAAATGATTAGCCAATCAGAATCACGTCCCTTCCTGTTAACCAATCAGAATGCTGTCCCTTTGATGGTGACCGCCCAAGTAATCTTCATCACTGGATTCGTCTGTAGTCAACGTTGCCATGAACACCAAATGGTGTTTCTGTGGACGTTAAATTGTCTTGCATCATCACGTTGACTCGATCCTGCTTCAACCAATGGCTCGCAGACGCTCATTTTCGGACAGGCGTGGCATTTCGTGATGTTGAATAATTGCGTAATTTTGTTGTTTTTCTGAGTGGTTGTTGTCAGCACGATGCTAAACAATGCATATGGAATCCCGTTAACGCACGTTTTTTATACCCATTCTTGTGTAGTGAAATGCATGGGGCTCGCATAAAAGTAATCTTTTGCATGGAATGCTTGTTTTTCTGTAGCCGTTGCGTTTTTGTGACTTGATTCCATACATGTACTACAATATTGAAAACCAAACTTTACTTGTTTGAAAAATACACTAAAATATTGGTGTCACAGGAACTTTTGTTGTTGAGTACATAACTGTATCAGTATGTTTTGTTGCTTGTTATATTCATTATAACATAATGTATGTTCAAGGTAAATTACCTGGGTCACCAACCAGGTCAGCAACGTCATCACCATACTGTTCAGGGGAAGAAGTGTTCCCGAGGAGGTTGGCTTTAGGCACAGCTAGGTGATCGTCAAGGTATCTGTACCTCCTCTTTCTGGGTCGCTTGGTACCACCTGCCAGGAGTTGGGAAATGTTCATTTCCGTGGTTGATTGTTCTTTCCTGATGATGTCTATATAGGTAAAAATGTTCGTATGGTTTGCTGAATAAGTGGCTAATTCTGAGTGCCACCCTTCGATGTGGTTGTTGTTCTTGGACCCTCTGTATTGAAGTGGTTCCAGATCAGGCGCTCACCACCTGAAGTTGAGTACTACTCACTAATACAGACTTTAACCGGCAAATCAGCCTACCGTGTATTTTAATATCTTATAGTCACATTCGGCCTCTTGCAAAACGGGACTACACCGCTTCAGTGAGTACTCCACCAAGTCCAGACGGACGCCACCAAATATCAGATAGTCCAGGGAAATCCCAACTCTTAATTATCGATGCATACATACAGTAATAAAATTGATGATCGGTACTCCTTTGTTCTCGTTTTATTTGCCTGGTTTCGGGAGCACCAAATCCCGTGTTAATGAACCGTGTCTGAGCCCTTACTGGTCACGGGAACGCCAAGAGGAGTTTTCCTCCGGGTCGACAGCCATGCATAACAGTGATTCATCAAAGGCTGAAACGAGCCAGCGACTATGGATAGGCTTCAATTCACTAATGTCCCATACAGCTTAATAGGGCCATAAGTCAATCAATTAATTTTTACGCAGATATCCGTGGAGTGTATTAAAATCACCTACGTGAATTATGTTAAAGTAGATAGTGAGAAAATTTCAACATTCCCTCAATGGGTATAATTTGAAAAGCTGTCCCTTATAAAAATAACCCACCTCAGACCCTCAACCCCCACAGCCCACACGCACATCACCACCTGCTACCCCTCCCCCCCCAAAAAAAAAAAAAAAAAAAAAATTAAAAAAAAAAAAAAAAAATTAAAAAATGAAGAAAACAACAGCATACCAACCCCTATATCCCTTTATCCGTATATTAAATGGTCAGCCATTTAATGATACTAAGGTCAGATCTAACAATTTATTACTGTTGTTTTACGTACATACTTTTTATCATATAGAAATACATGATTCATGCGACCCCTAAAGTGGCCAAAAGGGGATGTTTCTCTACCATGAGAAAGCGAGAAAGCGATGTCCCCTCTCGGCCATCATAAAAACGACTTTGACGTTTGGTTGGATTTGAAAGTTGATGACGTTGATATGTAGACATTGAATCAACATCAAATATCAATTTTGAAACACTTTTGTAATTTGTTGGGGGGCATGCCACTTATACCAATTTCACCACTGAATGGTGCCCATGGTGATGCCTACTTCTTGTCTGAATGACTTACTCCCAAATTTCACATAGATCGTCTCAATAAGGAAATCCAGCATTTCACATAGTTTTCTCAGTAAACTTAAGATCGCATTGGCTTTCAATTTCGACAAATTTACCTGAACCTCTTAAGACAGATATGTAGTTTGAAGTTATGTGGAATGAAGTTTTCCCTTAAGTTTGCCATGGGGGATAGCGGTGTACAAAGTTGAGAAATCAAATGTTTTAACATAATTTGAACTTGGTTCTCGTCTTAAATTGTAAATGTAAAGCACATCCTCTGAATTTTTAAGAATCCACATGGTATTAATTTTACTTGTCTCAATTTACTTTCGGTGAATACCATACCAGCCATACATTGAAACATTGTCTAAATATGAAATATGAAGTTGCAGTTTTTTGCATTGTACTTTGAAACCATCAATGGACAATAATTTTATGATACTTCAACCCCATTAAATGGCTTTACCTTAATCATGGAAGTTATCAATTACATGAAACAAGCAAGGTGAGGTGAAATGCGGTTTACATCGTTTTCAAGATTTTTGCATTTATATTTATGTGTGTGGCTGCTTGAACAAGTCCGGACTTATGCCGATTTTGTAGTGCTAGCCTTCTGAGATTTCATGAGTCAGTTTACCATGAATTCCCCACTCAGACACAGTATACTGACCCGAGTCGATCAGTCCTTGTTTTAGCCCCTTAATGCCGAACGTTAGGCAGGTAAACAACAAGTACAATCCTTTAACGAGTTTTGGTATGACGCGGCCGGCGATCGAACAAAGGACCTTCCGCTTTCCGGGCAGATTCAAACTAAGCTAAAACACGTTCATTCAACATATATCAATCATTCCTATTTCATTAAAAAAAACTATAATTAAATGAGAATAGTTATTGACGTTGATAAAAAAATGCTGCAAATTTGAAAATGAATAAAAACCATCCCTTTAGAGAGAAACGTCTACACAGTCAAGCACAACTTGATTGAAGGTGATTCGTGACATGGGAGACACACTGTAGCGTCGTCTGCATTTAATATATACTCATGGGTAAAATGACTGTGGCCAATGCGACATGCTTGAAAAACAACTTCACCATAATGTGACTATAGACTGAAGTAGGCATGGTCTAGAATTGAGTATACATAACACATAACAGTCTGCAATCAAATGGCCGGGCTTGTGAGAATATCTACATCTAATACTTGGCAGGCCTTTCCTGGCCCGACTTACCTGTCATGAAAGTCTCCTTTTCCCTTTTAAACTCCACAAAAGTAGCATCCCCATTTTTCTTTGACTGCCTACACATATGCCAAAAAGTCCGAGGAACCATTAATCTCATTAACCTTAAACATTGCCTTTTTAACCTCATCAAAATGAACCAAAAAACAGAATAAACTTCTCGAGCCATGCCTTTGGATACACTTTGCAATAACATTACCCAAGGCACACTTGCTCATTTCAAATTTGATAAAAGGAATTTTGAAAATTGGGGAAGAATTATTTTTGATTTGCAATTCCATTTCCATCTATCTAACTTCATTCTTCCCTCTGTCTTTTAGTTTTTGAAATTCCAATTATTTCAGCTTTTGAATTTTCCATTATTTTCAATTTAGCTTTCTCTTCTCTCTTCTTTTGAAATTCTATTTTCAACTTTTTTAGTTCAAAACATTCTGATTTTTCTTCAATTTCTCCCTCAACCTGAACACGTTTCTTAATTCCACATTTTCTCATTGAATGCTTAGCATCAACGCTGTAACGCTTAGCTACTAAGGCTTTCAACTCTGATTTGTTCAAAACAACCGATTGTCTCCTCACTTGGAGTTTCAAGAAATATCACAACCGTAAACTCAATATTTAACACTGTCAAATTTAACTCTTGAAAGAATTAACTTACAAATATAGAATATTAAGCAGATCAAGACAAGACAATTTATTCATTATAAAGGCCAGTGGCCAAATTTTATAACGTATTGTTCCGAATAGTCAAATTTTGATGGTTACTTACTAGATTTATATCTATAGCTGTGATACTCTAGTTCTTTTACTGTCCTTTGTCGACAGATTTTATAGTCTATATTTATGTATTATTACTGTACAACTTAATTTAGTCACGATATGGCTGAAATATTGCCGATGTGACTATAAATCTGAACTCACTCACTCATATTTCTAATATATATATTTTTTCTAATAGAGATGTCACATACAAGTAAAACATGAATCTCTTCTTCTTAGTACATTTTGTCATTTAGCCTACAATGAGGACATAGTCTTAAATGTTATGGTATATTAGTGTATCTTCCTGTTTCTGTCATAAGTCTAAAATTGCCACATCTATATCTTGTGCAACAAATTCGCAAATGTAAAGGAATGGCAATGCATAAGTATGTTTCCACATGTAAAAGTGTCTTATATAACACAAAGTTAGCACATTTATGAGAAGTGTGTAGTGTAGAATACCAGTTTTGTTTAAAACATATAAGAATTCTTATTTAAATATTCTGATAAAAATGTTGATATTACAAACATCCTTGGTAATCCATACAAAACCAAACCAAATTGAAATAGAATATGTTTGGTGAGGTAGCCTATTTCTATACAGAGTGATTAGTCTACACCAGTACTTAAATGCCCGTGACATGTATGTTAGCTGAAGTGGAGCTCTACCAAATTCACCCTTTACCATTTTGCATGTACTTTTACCGAACTTTCAGGAAACATTTGCACATTCTTATCAGAACATTTTCAGTAGTTTTACAATATGTTGTTCCCAAGATTTCTGACCCATAGCACAATATTGGTGTAACCAATGCATCAAAAATCCTGAAAAGGCCCATACAATTAATATTACCTACTCTCTTTTGAGACCTGTGTAATGTCATCAGGGCTTTATTTGCTTGTGATGCAAGGCATGACTGTGCTTTAGTCCAAACTAGTCTGGGTGTAAATCCTTTACTTAAATATCCAAAAATGACACCACCTTAAGCTTCTGGCCGTGAAGAGACCAATTCTCATAGTGTCGCATAGTGACTGTAAGCAGTCTTGAAGAAACCAGTGGCAACAATTATGTAACCACCAGTCAGTCAAAGAAGAGGCTACCCCGATTGCCGGGCTTCTTACAACCAAGTTAAGCCTTTGTCCGATGTGAAGTTCTCTTGCTCTGTTCCCGAGACTGTTGGGCCAGTGCAGTCTGGCTGTAATATAATGTCCCAAGCTATACAGTGAGTATACACATGGTAAGAACACGTTAGTAATGCAGTACACAAAGGAATGGATTCCACTAACGTATCATGGGCAGCTTTCCATGCCAGTCAAGATAATCAAACTTATACAACAGCTACAAAGTCATTCTTACTGCCACTGTTCCAGGCAGAGGCCGCGACAGTAGCAATGGTGAGGCATTCGTTGGATGTTACCAAGGGCGTTGTGGCACTTTCCAACCAAGGACAGACACCAGTTGTTGCAGTGGACCAACCATTGTTTGCTAGTGTCAAGAACATTCAGTGGAAATGGCCATTGTTCTATGGAGAGTCAAAGTTTGTAATCATGATCGGAGGTCTGCACATTGAATTAGCTGCACCAAGGGCTTTAGGAAATTTTCCCGATGGCAGTGAATGAGTATGAATACTGTTTCGGGCAAAGACCTGGCAGTGGACCAACCATTGTTTTCTAGTGTCAAGAACATCCAGTGGAAATGGACATTGTTCTATGGAGAGTCAAAGTTTGTAATCATGATCTGAGGTCTGCACATTGAGTTAGCTGCACCAAGGGCTTTGGGAAATTTTCCCGATGGCAGTGAATGAGTATGGATACTGTTTCGGGCAGAGAATGCCACAGCTGGCACAGCAGATTCATTCTTGAAGGCAGCTCACATCACCCGCACAAGAAGGGTGCACCAGGTGACAGCTTGTGACAGCTTGTGCCATGTATTTATCCCTGCAACAAGCTTATCAGGAGTATATGGAATCTGTTGAAACCAACATGAAGAAGAAGTTCTGGTTGATGGCCCTTGAACTACAACTCACCTTGCTTGTGTTTGTACGATATTTTCGTACCACAATCAGTTTGTCGATGGCCTGATCAAGCTTGTTAGTTGTTTTTTTTTCTCTTGGCCACCTACGAGACATGGTGACCTTGTCAAAGCTGCACCCCAATGTCCATGCTCATTTCTTGAACGGAATTTTAATAGTGAATAAGACAATTCATTCTTACTCAGCACATGAGCAACATAATGCTGTGGTAAACGATGATGGTGGAGCTGTTGGGCTGACTGAGAATCAGCTGCTCTCCAGAGATGGATGGTCAGTGGACCCGAGATGGCACATCTCATCAATGACTTGGAAGTTTCATTTGATTATGCACAGAAGAAACCTGGCATGCGCCATCATGAACAACGTCTCGGTGTGCAAAAGGCTTTCATTGGTGATGTCACTTCACTGAAATATGTTATTGAAGAGTATGGTAATCCATTCCTTGAAACTAGGTGCGACCTTCTTGTACTTGATACACAGGGCATTGCTGAAAAATCTGTTGGTTACTCTTGTATTAGCTTGAAAAGCTCGGATGTAAACAATACAACACATTTGTGAAAGAGCGGCTTGTAGAACCTATAAACCGGTCAAAACCTATAGACGATCCAATATAGAAGGACAAACGTCGTCTCTTTAGTACACCAGTGAAACGACAGAAAAATAGAGCTCAGGAATTTGTTTCAGCGCTGAAAAGTGATAGAAATCTTTTTTCAAGACTTTACGTCGCTTGTCAAGTGCGTGATTGGAACCTTTATATAGTTTAATGCCTGGAAGAGGTTTTGCTGGAGAAAGATGAGATAAATAGAGCTACAAAGGTTGGGGTGATAGATGGGCCAGCAATAGTTCACATGTTGAAGCCAGTTCCTACAAAGACTTTCAAAGAGTATTCTCAGCATATGTCTTTATACCATACCTGACGTCACAGCTTGACAAGTGCCAACGAATAGATATTGTTTGGAATGAATATAGGTCAGACTCTTTGAAAAAACAAACACGAGATATGAGAGGTAAAGGAGTGCGCCGTCGAGTACAGCCAAACAATCCAACCCCCCCCCCCCCCCCCCCCAAAAAAAAATAAAATTGGGAGACTTCTTGAAACTTGCTGACAATCAGAAAGAACTATTTGTGTTTCTCTTGGCACCGGAAAACACTTACGAATGTGTGGTAACCCAAGACTACATACAATCATATAATAAACAAGACAACCCAGTATTAGAGGGATAGTCAAGATGTACATGTATTTACTCTTCTTGAGTGTTTACATTCATGGCGGAAGCAGCCGTCGCGAGGGTTCCCAGAATTCCCTGCTAAGGGAGCAGTTATGATGCTTAAGTGGAAATCACGGGGAGTGGCTTATTGTTTAAACTGTTACTCTATGACACTCCTCCCCCATAGTTTTGTTGCACTTTAAACATAACTACCATAATGAATCTACACATGTTGAAAGAACTGACAATTGCTCCAGAAGATGTCATTAAAGTGTCTCTTCCCACATCTCATTGGAACATTTCAAATGAAATTTAACCAATATTGTTCCAGATGTTATTTAGAGTCTCTCATGTCACACAATAACTGGAACACTTTAATTGATGATTAAAGATAACTGGATATGCATCTGCTTATGTCTGAATAAGGATACCAATAACAAGATCCAAAACTATCAATCACTGATGGTTCACTTAGGTGACAAATAGTGTGAAATACATCACATTCTCATTACAGTTCATAACTCAGCAGCAATCTTTAGATTAAGTCTATCCGTCGCTTTCCGGATTCTGGAAGAACGATGAAATTCTTGCGCACCACAAGAATCTGACTGAGTCGGAGATAGTGCCTCTGGTAAGACCTGCTGTGGCTCAGGCCTTGTAGAAGTAACTTCATCTTGCAGGTGAGGGGTACCCGGAAGTACTGGAATGTTGCCAGGTTCAGGCAACATAGGTAACTTGTCGGGTAGTTCTGGTAGAACTGATTGTTCATGTGTTGATGGAACTGTTTTATCATGTTGGCTTTCATGCGTCAGAACATGGCGCAAACGCAGGTGATCAATATGGTGCTTGACAACACCACCATTGTCAAGACGAACATGGAACGACACTGGACCCGTTCTCTCTGTTATGATTCCTGACAACCATTTGTCACCAGGACGAAAGTTTAAACATACACAAGATCTCCAACTTGCAAGTGACGGTCCTTTGCATGTGCATCATGTACTGACTTTTGCTGTTCTTGTTTGTTCCTAACTTTACATCTCATATCTGGATGAAGAAGATTGAGATGAGACTTCCGTCTTCTTCGAAGAAGTAATTCTGCTTGAGATAACCCCGTTGTAGTCTGCAGGGTAAGTCTGTATCTGAACAAAAACCGTGCAAGTTTTGTGTCCAATGTGCCCCCTGTCATACGTTTAATGCCAGATTTAAAGGTTTGTACAGCTCGTTATGCTAACCCATTAGAGGCAGGGTGATACGGTGCCACACATGTATGAGTGATGCCATTACGTTTCATAAAGACAGAGAATTCCTCACTTGTAAAACAAGTGCCATTGTCAGTGACCACTTGGTCTGGCAGTCCATGAGTTGCAAACATATGTCTGAGACAATCAATTGTAGCAGTGGATGTGGCACTGTTCACTGGAAACACTTCCAACTATTTAGAATGTGCGTCAATACACACAAGGAACATTTTACCCAGGAAAGGTCTGGCATAGTCTAAATGCAAACGCCTCCATGGATGTTCAGGCCATTCCCAAAAGTGAAGCGAAGCCTCGGCTTGTACTGGACCAGACTGTTGACACACAGAACAGGTTTTCACCTTGAGTTCCAATTCATCATCCATCTTTGGCCACCATACGAATCCACGCGCTACAGACTTCATGCGCGAGATACCTGGATGAGCTTCATGCAACATGTTCACAACAATCTCTCGACCTTTTGGCGGCACAACAATACGATTGCACCACAAAACACAGCCATCAAGGACACTCAATTCATGTTTCCTTTTCACAAAAGGAGTGAAAGACTCCTCTAGATTTATGCTTGGCCATCCAGAAATAAGGAAATTTCTTACTCTGGAAAGGGTTGGATCTCTGTCTGTCCATTGTTTAATTTGCCATGATTTCACAGGAGAAGCATCCATTGCTTCCAGTAAGAGGATTGTGTCCCCTGGTAGAGGTGGATTTGGTGGTGTGTATGGTAAGGGAAGACGACTCATGCAGTCGGCATTCGCAAGGGAAGTACCTTTTCTGTACTCGATTGTATAGTTATATGCAGAGAGGGTTAATGCCCAACGTTGAATTCTGCTCGATGCCATCTGTGAAATGCCCTTGTCCCGACTGAAGATGCTCTCGAGGGGTTTGTGATCTGACAACAGAGTAAAGGAACGCCCGTAGATATACTGATGGAACTTCTTAGTTCCGAAGATAATTGCTAGAGCTTCACAATCCAATTGAGAGTAATTCTTTTCTGCTTGCGACAGAGACCTGGATGCGAATGCTATTGGTTTCTCTACACCATCATCAGACTGATGTGAGAGGACGGCACCTACCCCATAGGGAGATGCATCACACGCCAATACAAGTTTCTTATAGGGATCATAATGCGTCAAGAGATCACAAGAAGACAAATGTCCTTTCACCATGTTGAAAGCTTTTTCCTGTTGAGCTCCCCACGACCAGGTAACTTCTTTCCTGAGAAGCCGATGCAAGGGCGCCAAGGTAGTGGCGAGATTAGGCAAGAAACGCTGATAATACTGCACGAGTCCAAGGAAGGATTTAAGTTCAGCAACATTGCGTGGAGCTGGAGCCGACACTAGAGCCTTCACCTTTTCATCAAGGGGATGCAAACCCTGCGCATCTATTTTGTGACCCCAATACTCTACTGAGCCGACCATGAATTTGCACTTCTGTGCGTTCAATCTGAGACCAGCCTTGCTAAGTCTGGATAGGACTTCCTTCATGTTTTCCAAATGTTCCTGTTCAGAGGCCCCGGTGACGAGAATATCATCCAAGTAGACACAGACATGGGGAATGTCTTTGAGCAAGCACTCGATAGTTCGCTGGAATACAGCTGGAGCTGCCGATATGCCAAAGGGTAAGCGCTGGTACTGATAGAGGCCACGATGAGTGTTTAAAGTCGTGAGCTTTTGCGACTCCTCATCAAGGGTTAACTGTTGGTAGGCTTGACTTAAATCCAGTTTCGTGAAAGTCTTTCCACCTGACAAAGATGCGAACAGATCTTCGATCCGTGAAAGGGTGTAAACATTAGTACGAGCGACCTTGTTGACAGTTAATTTGTAGTCTCCGCAAATTCGTATGTTCCCATTGGATTTAACCACTGGTACGATTGGAGCAGCCCAATCAGAATACTGCACTGGCTTGATAATACCCTGTTTTTCAAGGCGTTCAAGTTCATCGTCAACTTTCTGACGAAGAGCATAAGCAACATTCCTGTGCTTATAAAATCTTGGCACATTTGAGGTGATCTCAATAGTAACCTTTTGATCCTTGAATTCCCCTATATCATCTTGGAACACATCAGAATAAGAGTTCAAAATGTCTTGTAACCCTTCATTTCTCACATTCAAAATTTTCCCCCAATCTAATCTGATGGCCTGAAGCCAATCTCTGCCAAGCAAGTTCTCGCCATCACCTTCCACCACTGTCAGCGGGAGAGTAGCCGACTGATTTCCATAATTTACTTGAACGTCTGTAGTGAACTACTATCGGTATTCTCTCTCTGTTGTAGGACCGAAGAATAGCATTGGTCTCACTTAACTTGGGCCTGTCATCACCCTCCTTCCACACTGAATGGAAAGTACTTGAACTGATCACTGAATTTGCTGCGCCAGTGTCTATCTCCATAGTTAGCTTTTTACCATTAACTAACACTTCAATGAGATAGGGCTCCACTCTGTGTCGCTTACCACTCAATCCGTTTTGAGCATGTTGAGTTTCTACCTTAAAAAGTCCATATTCATTGTTCTCGTCTTCCTGAGATACATCGTCAATACGATTAGCATGATTAGTGGAAGATCTGTTGTCCTTGTAATGGGTACCACGACCATGACCACGGCCCCTGTCGCGACCACGACCACGGCTGTGACCACGACCTGAAGATCTATCATTCATGGCGCTTCGAGAGCGACAAGCACGCTGGATATGACCAACCTTATTTCAGTTGTTACACACAGCGTTTTTGTAATAGCACTGACTACTGACATGATTTGAGCCCCCACAGCGATCACACTTCCTGCCTGCATTATTTCTCCTGTTATCCTCTCTAATCTTGTGCACTGGCCTTGGCATCTGATCTCCCCCTTTAATATCATGCACTTCCTTAGCAGCCATTTCCATTCCTAAACACAAGGAGTAAGCCTTAGCAAAGTCCAATGTTTTCTCAGTTAACAGTCTTTTTTGCATTGCTTCATTGTTGATACCACACACTAGACGATCACTTAACTGAGTCTCTAAATCAGTGTATTCACATGTCGATGCCAAACGACGTAGCTCAGCCACATATGCCGATACAGTTTCATTAGGGTGTCTATCACGCATATTGTACCTTCTCCTTTCCATCATAATAGTGGGTTTCGGGTGTAAATGTGACTTCATCAGATGTACTAACGCATCATAAGAATGATCGCCAGGTTTCTGTGGCGTAGACAAGTTCCGTATTAACTTGTATGACTTCGCACCAATCACACTCAATAGAATAGCACGCTTCCTACCCTGATCTGTAATATCGTTTGCTTCAAAATAATGTCCAAGTCTCTCGACATATTCATTCCAGTCATCAGTCTGAGAATCACATTCATCTATTTTGCCGAAGGTAGCCATGTTGGTTTGAATACCGGGCGAACGCACGGGGTCTGACCAAGATCGTTGTTACTACTCGCCGGCACGACAAACGCACTAAATTAACCTCGTCGCCAATATATGTGGTAACCCAAGACTACATACAATCATATAATAAACAAGACAACCCGGTATTAGAGGGATAGTCAAGATGTACATGTATTTACTCTTCTTGAGTGTTTACATTCATGGCGGAAGCAGCCGTCGCGAGGGTTCCCAGAATCCCCTGCTAAGGGAGCAGTTATTATACTTAAGTGGAAATCACGGGGAGTGGCTTATTGTTTAAACTGTTACTCTATGACAGAATGATTCTGCTTTTGACATCGCTTTTGCAATTAGACCAGAGAAGAGTCTCTCTCTTCCCATGTTCCATGCCTTGACAGGATGCGACGCCATCTCCTGCATGGCTGGAAGGGGAAGGAAAACAGTGTTGGATACCTGGTATATGTACCATGAGGTCACTGCAGAGTTTGCTGCTCTAATGAACCAGCCACAATTAACAGACGTCGATAAGTCTATGGACACTGTAGAGAGATCTATTGTTCTACTATAAAACAAAACCAGCTTAAAGTGTCATGTGAACGAGGCAAGAGTGGATCTCTTGGCACACAAAGGAAGAGATGTGAACAACATTCCATCAACACAATCTGCCCTTCTACACCATGTGAGAAGAGCAGCTTACCAGGCCGGGCATTGTTGGAGCCAGGCTCTTAGACCAGTGGTTGACATACCACGACCAGCAGGATGGGGATGGACAAGAACTGATGGAGGAACATGGGAAGTCATGTGGAGCAGCCTCCCACAGGCCAGCAAAGTGTGCAGAGAACTACTGCGATGTGGCTGCACAAAAGGTTGTCGGGCAAACTGCAAGTGCGTGAAAGCAGCATTAAGCTGTACTGCATTGTGCAAATGTGTTGGATGTTGCTAGTTCATGTGCGTGTAACCAATAAATTGCAATTGAATATTATTCGTCTTGAGATATGAGTATTAGTTATTTTTTACCCTTATTGTGCGCACCCAAACAACAGTGGAGACAATTTAACGAACACTCCCAATATGGTTATCTTTGAAGGGTTATACTTCTACAGTGACTGATAGGAGAGTCGCCCGCCATACCCGTTGATGCCATATTATCAGGAATATTTCCAATTATCAAGGGTTAATACACTCAACGAGGTTTTCAACTTACTTGGAGATAAAACTTATTTATTTACAAACCAATATAATGGCTCCAGTAATCTCAGTTAGCAAGATATCAACAGATATTTGTCAGAATGTCGCCCTTTTTTCAAGATGACGACCAAGGGCGCCTAAGGTCAAGTCAACGATAGCACTATATCCAAATTTAACCATATTAGTATGATGTAAATTTATGCCAAATTCATGCTTTTACCACAAAGTACAGGATTTGTTGAAAATATGGCCTAATCGACTATTTTGAAAAATGAATATACAAACAGTAGAATCTCCTTTTTTCCAGGCATATTTCTGGATCATTGCATGGAGTGAAAATATATTATCAGCAGCGGAATAATTTGATTTTAATCCTGCTTGTGTCACATGAATATTAGCATTTTGATCACACCACTGTCGTAACCGATTGTTCAAAATTGAAGTGAATATCTTACACATTGAGTCTATCAGTGATATGCCTCTATAGGTGTTGGGGTCAGCCTTCACACCAGCCTTGAAGATGGGACAAATAATGCTTTTCCACCAGATATCACCAAAAGATCCGTCTTGGAATATTTTATTAAATATTACTGTAAAGAGAAAAGTGTAAAAGGTTTTGATGCTTTAAAGAACTCAGTTGAGATGCCTTCTGGTTCTGGAGATTTATTATTTGCAAAATTATCAATACAACTAGAGACCTCCTGTTCAGTAATATCTTAACTTAATGAAGCTGTGTATGGATCCGGTTGCATACATGATTCGGGTTGGCTCCCATCACACGTAACCTTACCCAGGTCAACATTCAACAGATTAGAAAAGTGTGCGCTCCAGTCTTGGGACTAATTTCCTGACTTATATTACTCGTAGCTCTGCCCTGCTTCAGAACTGTCCAGAATTCTTTCGTATTGTCTCTTGCAGCCACAAGTATTTCTTTCTGGGAGTCAAAAAACATTTTTTCCTTATGATCTAAAATGGCTAAAAGCCAGCCCTTGGTCCCTGTGAGCTATAAGAGTTGCATATTTGTCATGTTTTATATCCCACCATGGGGCCTGTGATTTGTTTACGTCTATAGAATATCCTTTATAAAGTTTCTTAATATGTTCAGCTGCTTGTTGATACAATTAAGTGAAATCTAAAACTGTTCTTTCTATGTCATGACTAATGCCATCAAATAAATCTCAATGCAAAGTGTCATGTTAAGGAGTTAACTTTGTAGGGAAGAGATCTCTTAAGTTTGTGTTTTCACTCCAAACATTTTTAATCCAGCTTGATTGTCTCTCTTTACCAAACTTGCTGTTTTTATTTACCTGGTCACTGTTGTCAGTAACAGGCGACTAACAGGGTCGGGTAGTCAGGCATGCTGACTTGGTTGATGCAAGTCATCGATCCCAACTGTCCAATCGATGTTCATGATGTCAATCACTGGATTGTCTGGTCTAGACTCGATTATTACAGACCACCGTCATATAGCTGGAATATTGCTGAGTGCGACGTAAAACAACAAACCAACCAATCAAACTGTGTTTTTATATGTGTGGTTGTCTCAGGATTGAGGGGATATTAAACGTTTCATGGTTATATTCAAACAACGATGTAAAGATATAGAATTCCAAAACTGACATTACACAATTTGCACCTTTTCAATGCTTTTTCTATAGGCACATCCCCAAAATGTCTGCGCCATATAAAAGAACAGGAGCAATCATCGAATCAAATATTTTAGCAGAAGCAGAAAATGGGAGAGATGGGCATTTCTTTATCATATTTAACACAAGAAAAGTCGCTTTCCTTGCTTGAATAGCTAGTATATTAGATGCTTTAGTCCAACAAGCCTGGAAGGGAATAGTAGACCAAGGTATTTGAAATAAGATAACGCTTCAATTTGCGAACCTTTATAAAACAATTTCTCAGTTTTCCTCATATAACCACCCTTCCTAAACACTAGGACTTTTGTTTTATCTGAATTAACTTCAAGGCCCCATTTGTCACAATAAGAGTCTAAAGCATCTAGTTTCCTCTGTAGTCCGATTACACAATCATCAACAAGAGTGACATCATCAGCAAATAACATGATTTCATCAAAATTATATTCCACAAATATGCCTCTTAGCCCAAGAATCTCCATTTCACGTACAAACTCGTTTACAAAAAGGATAAAAAGAACAGGACTCAACATGCATCCTTGTCTTACACCACTTGTGTTAAACAGACTTGTTTTCACATCTTCAACCCTTACAAATGCTTTTATATTTTCATACGTGAGTTTAGTGAGTGGGTTTAAATTTAGTCACATCGGCAATATTTCAGCCATATCGTGACTAAAGCAATTTATACGTAAAGAAAACTAGTTAAAACTAGAATGTGATCATAAAAGCTTTTACCAAACAGATCAATACATTGTAAAAATTGGCTATAGTGCACAGGGAGTTGATAGTAGATCACCATACTAGGGACCATGGGGTACCTTTGCCACCTTCATGGACCCCAGCAGGATTTACATCATACCTTCAGCCGCTGGTGATTGTATGCAAGTTTAGCCATCAATTAAAACTAACGAATATACTACGATATAGGCCTAAATTTACTTTGAACGATATGGAACTTACGCATACTCTCAGGGGGACAATAAATTTACTGTACCTTAACCCCCTTCAAGGATACTGCCACAAACAATCTCAATTGCTTATTTAATCTACCAATTTTAAAACATTCATAACACGTATCAATCAACGTTTCTCAAACAACTATTTCCTTAAAAAAACAATAATTATTACTATTAAAAGATCTTTAATGGATGATGATTTGAAATATTTATCCCTTGTGATGGCAAAATCAATACAGTCAAGCAGGACATGCTTGACTGTGATTCTCTCATCAAAGGGGGCACTCGTGAAGAGCAACCTCCTCATGGTGAGTGCTGGGTAGCGCTAATAGCTCTTCACCCGTGTGGACCCGGGGCAGGATTTTGTCCACAGCACCCCATTGCTGGTCGTAAAAGGCGACCAAATTGGCCAGCCCGTTTGCCGTGGGTTGCGTCCCTGTGTCGGCGGAGGACGGTAGTCTGGTGGTTGAGGGCACTGGTTCCAGGAATAGCGTTCCTTTGCCCAATACACCACTTCGACCCTTACTTCGCCCAGACGGGTGGTAGGATGAGCCAGGTCCTATCAATCGGCTGGTCATGCCAAGCCCTGAGCACCTTATTTTTTGCTCAATGCTCTCACTATTCGGCTTGGAAATGAATATCTGTATTTGAATTACTGTTTGAATTGATGACAAATGTTTGAATATACATGAATATTGATTTTTGCACTAATTGATAAATTCAAAATTTGCCTAGATGCAAGTGCCAGAAGGCGGTGGCTCATGGGCCAATCCGGTGGATTTATTGATCTTTGATCGGTTCTTCTGCTTGAGTATACCCTCCTGGTATCCCTGGTGCCGTCTGTTTGAGATCCACAGATGTGTGGCATCGTCCACGTAGACACTCCATGGTGGGTGGGGAGCTAGGAGGGCGAAACACATTTAATGCTACCATGGCACCCCCACTCAAAAAACGCTCACACGAATCAGAAATATTCGCTCTCTTCTGGGGATGAAGATTCTCCTCAACCTCTAGTCAATCCTGATGCTTGGTTTCGTTTTCTAGTGATGTCTGCTCCAAATGGTGATCCCTTAAAACTGAACCCATTTGCTATATCAAAGGGTATTGAAGGTTTAGTTGGTCAAGTTTAGGAAATAAAAAAAATTACGATCTGTCTCTCAGCTGATCCAATGCAACAAACAAATCCAGTCCCAAATTCTTCTCTCAACAAAATCACTAGCTACTGTTCCTGTGGAGGGGCACTCGTGAAGAGCAACCTCCTCGTGGTGAGTGCTGGGTAGCGCTAATAGCTCTTCCCCCGTGTGGAACCGGGGTAGAATATTTCCACAGCACCCCATTGCTGGTCGTAAGAGGCGACCAAAGTGGGCAGCCCGTTTGCCGTGGGTTGCGTCCCTGTGTCGGCGGAGGACGGGAGTCTGGTGGTTGAGGGCACTGGTTCCAGGATTAGCGTTCCTTTGCCCAATACACCACTTCGACCCTTACTTCGCCTAGACGGGTGGTAGGATGGGCCCGGTCCTATCAATCGGCTGGTCATGCCGAGCCCTGTGCGTTATTTTATTTAGCACACTCTTGACCTGATTTCACCTGTTAGAAATCATGATTAACACTGTTTTCAAAAACAACATTTGTGTATTTGTGTTTGTTGCAATATTTGCCTAGAGTCTTAAAGCCCAGAAGGCGGTGGCTCATGGGCCAATCTGGTGGTTCATTATTTCTAATGTTTCTGCTTGAGTATACCCTCTTGGTATCCTTGGTGCCGCCTGTTGGAGGCCCACAGGCATTTGGCGTCGTCCTTGTTGATACTCCATGGTGGGTGGGGAGCCAGGAGGGTGCAACATATACTATACCACTATGGCTGCTCAAAATCCAAAAAAACAAAAACGTTATCACGCTGATGATACTGATGATGAGGAAGATGATATGATAACCAGATTGTGTTATTCTGAACGTGAAACCTGGCCTCGATTCATTGTTGCAGAGTCAAGTGAGAACTGTTAAGAATGTCACCAAAATTAGATCTGGTGCAGTTCTAATAGAATGTGTGAAGAGAGAGCAGGCAGCTAATCTACTGGAAGCCAAATTGTTTGCAAACATTCCAATCAAATGCTATCCACATAAATCTTTGAACTTCAGCAAAGGAATTATCCGTGACAGAGATAAGAGTCTGTCAGATCTCTCCACTGATGACATTGTAAGTCAACTACGGATGCAGGGTGTTGTTGAAGCTAAGCGTTTCAACTTTAAGAAGGATGGAGTTTATTTACCTTCTAACACTTACCTCCTTACGTTTGACGTTCCACAGTTGCCACAATCAATTAAAGTAGGATGTTTTTCTATGAGAATAGACCTGTATATCCCTAGTCCTCTGAGGTGCTTTAATTGCCAGAAATTTGGGCATGGGCAGAAATCTTGTACTTATCGTGCTGCTTGCTATCGTTGTGGAGACAAAGATCATGATAGCAGCTCCTGTACATCTGAAATTAAATGTGTTCATTGCTCAGGTCCCCACATGTCTTCCTCTAAAGAGTGTCCAGTTTGGCAGTTTGAAATGACTATTCAACGCATCAAAACAGAAAAGAATATTAGTTTTTCAGAAGCCAGGAAGTTAGCTACTTCAATAACACCAAACAACACTTCCATGAGAGGTAAATCATCCTACGCTGAGGCTATGAAAACATAAAAAAAATCAATTGATTGTCAAACTGACTTGACTTGGGTAAATACAGACACACCAGTGAGTGTTAGTGATCTCACCTCTTCATCTTCAACAAGTGAATCTTCCTCAGAACAAGCGTCTAAATCCACAGAAACAAACTACTTCTTCTCCACTTGAGAAAAAGAAAAATGTGAATGTGGATTACTCTAAGAAACAAAATAAATCTGATCGTATACCGAAGGGACAAAGAGATCCTGTGTCCATATTCAACAGGTTTGGTATTCTAGATGACATGGACGTGTCACCCCATCAGAGCACCCGCTCCAGGAGCCATTCTCCTAAGAAGAAAGGTTGGGAGCGCTCACCAATAACACACCCTAAATGACAAATACGCTAATACAATGGAATTGTCGAGGTATTAGAGCTAATTTTGAAGAGATTAAACTTTTAGCTAAAGATTATAACCCCGTGGCATTTAGTCTTCAGGAAACGTTTTTAAGAGATGATCAACAATTTAACTTCCGCCAATATGATACCTACAATTCATTTGCAAGGATTACCAATGGTAAGGCCTCTGGGGGCGCCAGTATACTGGTGAAACAGGGTACACTACATAGCCCTATTGCGCTAAATACTAACCTACAAGCCGTTGCAGTACGTATAACTTTACATATTGCAATTACACTGTGCTCTTTATATCTACCTCCATCATACGCTCTCCAAATCAGGGATCTGGACAATCTGATTGACCAGCTTCCCAAGCCGTTCCTTATTGTGGGAGACTTGAACGGTCACAATCCCTTATGGGGTTCATCTACACGTAATGACAAGGGAAAAGTACTTGAAGACATTCTTGATAAGCATAGTCTATGTCTGCTTAATGATGGAAGTAACACCTACCTCCACCCAGGAACAGGTACATACTCAGCTTTGGATTTGTCCTTTTCTGACCCATCACTGTATAATGAGTTTTCATGGTCAGTTCATGGTGATTTGTGCGGTAGTGATCACTTTCCTACCGTGCTTAAAGCTATGTGTCCCTTTGTGGATAGTTCCATTTCCAAATGGGTATTTTCCAAGGCTGATTGGCTGTCCTTTAGTTCTTTGTGCGATACTGAATTGAAAGTTGATCATTTCCTACATGATAGTGATCAAATCAAACTGTTTTCTGAAACATTACTCACCATTGCCACTGAAACAATCTCTAAAACCTTGACGGTTCCACGTGTTAGTACACCATGGTACAATGATGATTGCAAAAAAGCTCGAAAGACTAGGAAGAAGTCTGAAAGAGTTTTTAATAAACACCCGACTCAAGATAATTTAAAACACTTAAGGATTACAAGAGCAAAAGCTCGTAGAACCATTAAGCAAAACAGACGAAGCAGCTGGAGACATTTTGTTTCCAAACTGACTTCACGTACTCCACTCAATAAAGTATGGAATATGGTTCGTAGGATAAAAGGTAAAGGGTCTTCTAGCATTGTACAACACTTAACAGCTGATAATGAAACATTAACTTCCAAACAGGACATCGCTAATAAGCTGGCGGAAACAATCAGTAAGAATTCATCGTCTGCCAATTATGATCCTACCTTTCAAAGATATCAAAATCAGCAGGAAAAGAAGATTCTTAATTTCAAATCCGATAATTCTGAAGATTATAATGAATCTTTTTCCTTAAGTGAACTGCAAGAGGCTCTACATAAAGCTCATGATACAGCATGTGGGCCAGATGATATCCATTATCAATTTTTGAAACATCTACCTGTGTCGTCTCAGTTGACCCTCTTGTACATTTTCAATAATATTTGGGAATCGGGTAATTTTCCGTCTTCTTGGCATGAGGCTACTATCATTCCTGTGCCAAAACCAGGGAAGGATCACGCGAATCCTTCTAATTACCGTCCAATAGCTTTAACAAGTTGCATCTGTAAAACCATGGAACGAATGATCAACAAGCGTCTTGTCTGGTATTTGGAATCTTATAACCTGTTAACTGATATTCAGTCTGGTTTCAGGCACCAGAGGAGCACCATTGATCATTTAGTTAGATTAGAGTCATTTATACGCAATGGTTTTATTAATAAACAACATGTTGTATCAATCTTTTTTGATTTGGAGAAGGCATACGATACAACATGGAAATATGGCATCTTAAAAGATCTGCATATTATGGGTCTTCGTGGTCGTATGCCTGATTTTATTGCACGTTTTTTAGAAGATAGACAATTTAAAGTTGGAGTGGGATCCGCATTATCTGAGATGTATGATCAAGAAATCGGGGTCCCTCAGGGCAGTATTTTATCAGTGACACTTTTTAGCATCAAAATTAATAGCCTTGCAAAGGTTTTAAATGAAAATATTGATGGTTCGTTATTTGTTGATGATTTCAATGTATCTTGCCGTGGTAGAAATATGAATACCATTGAAAGGCAATTACAACTTTGCCTAAATAGAATACAAAAATGGTCTCTAGAAAATGGTTTTAAGTTCTCTAAAACTAAATCCTGTTGTATTCATTTTTGCACTAAAAGGAAATTACATAAAGATCCAGAATTGACTTTGAATAATATTCCTATAAAAGTGGTCAAAGAAACCAAGTTTTTGGGTCTTACCTTTGATCATAAGTTATCTTTTATACCTCATATAAAAAATCTAAAGGCTAAATGTTTGAAAGCACTTGATATCCTTAAGGTGGCGGAGACCAACAAACACTGTTACATCTCTATAGAACATTGATTCGATCTAAACTAGATTATGGTTGTTTCATATATGGCTCAGCCCGACAATCATACATTAAAGAACTTAACACTATTCACCATCAAGGTCTTAGATTGTGTCTGGGTGCATTTCGAACTTCCCCTGTTGAAAGTTTATATGTTGAAGCTAATGAACCTTGTCTCGATATCAGAAGAATAAAACTGGCACTCCAATACGTTACTAAACTTCATTCCAATCCATCCAATCCAGCTTTTAATATCGTTTTTCATCCTCCTTATCAGCCTTTGTATGATAAGAAACCCAGCTCAATTCCTCCACTTGATATCCGTATTCAACAGCACATTATAGATGCAGATCTAAACATGTCTTCTATTGCAACGTATAAACTACCTGAAGTGCCACCGTGGCAGTCAATACAGCCTACAGTCAATTTTGAGTTAACAAACATGAAAAAGGCAGGTACGAACTCGTTGTCATACCAACAAGCCTTCCTAGAACTTAGACATCAATATACAGGGTATACAAGCATATACACAGACGGATCCAAAAATGGTGATAAGGTGTCAGCTGCAGCTGTTACAAATGATGGCACTCTATCGTTACGATTAACCGATGGAAGTTCAATTTTTACGGCAGAGGCTAAGGCTATACTATTAGCCTTGCAGCTTATTAATCGTTCAAATGAGTCCAGCTTTATTATTTTTTCTGATAGTTTATCCTGTTTACAAGCAATCAACAACCGTAAAACTGACCATCCCTTTTTAGTTGAAATATTGCAATGTCACTTGAATTTGTCCGTGGCAAATAATGACACCGTATTTTGTTGGCTCCCCAGTCATGTTGGCATCAGTGGAAATACCAAAGCAGATTCTGCAGCTAAAGCTGCTCTTGGGAAATCGTTCTCGACGGGTATTTTCCCGTACACAGACCTAAAACCTGCTATATGCCAATATGTTGGAAGTATGTGGCAACAAAACTGGAATAAACTAACATTGAATAAGCTTCATGCCATCCAGCCCTTGATTGGAAATCATGGCCCTACTGGATTAAGTCGCCAAGATGAAGTTGTTATCAGACGATGTCGCATTGGACACAGTCATTTGACTCATTCTTTTTTATTAAAGGGAGAGGACCCTCCTCAATGTATTCCTTGCAATAGTCCTTTGACTATCAAGCACCTTTTGTTGGAATGTGTGGATTTTGCACTTATTTGGCAACGATTTTATACTGTTCAAACTGTTTCTGAACTTTTCAATACCATTTCTAACCACTTAGTTTTAGCATATTTGAAAGAAATTAAACTGTATGACAAGATGTAGATTTTAGATTTGACTGTCAGTTTTTAACTGTTTACTGTGATATCGGACTGAAGTTTTAGTGATCTTCGACATCATTTTTAAATAATGTTGTCTGAAAGTAATTTTGTTTTTCTAGCCGCGAATAGCTGGAATATTGCTGATGCGGCTTAAAGCACCACTTACTCACTCACTCACTCCTGTGGAGGTATCCCCTCACAGGACACTGAATAGGAGTAAAGGCATCGTCCGTGATATCGGACAATGCGTTTCTGTTATGACTGAAACTGAAATTGTGACAGAGTTATACTCCCAAGGAGTTACTACTGTAAAACGTTTTACAGCAAAAGAAATAACGAAGTCACAAAAACAAACACGCCCAACGTTATTATCTACAGAAATGGAGGTGAGACAACTACAAGAAACTCTAGCTCCTAAACGTCACAGGTATTCACTCAATCCAAGACACCTAGTGATAAGGATGCAGCTCTTTCTCAGGACCAATCATCAAAAAAAGTTTCTGAACAGTCTGAATCAGAAACGAATTTCAAAGAAATTTCAACGAAAAAACCAAAACCAAAATCCGAACAGGGCCTCAAAAGGGGAAGAAAACAAGATCCAGCTATTTAATAAGTTTGGATCCCTTGAGGACATGGATGTGTCCGACATGAGCCATCACAGGGCACATAGCTTGTCGCCCTCAAGGAAGCTGAGGGGTAGGTCCCCAGTTAACCCTCCCGAAAAGAAAGTGTCTACAACAAATATTGTGCAGTGGAATTGTAGAGGAATTAAGACTAATTTTAACTAATTACATCTATGAGTCCAAGATCTTAATCCATCAGCATTCTGCTGACAAGAAACATATTTAAAGCCGACAGACCATTTTAACTTATGTCAGTTCAGTGCATATCATTCGTTTTCTCCTCCAGGCGATAGGGCCACTGGAGGATCTTCAATCATTGTGCGACAGAATGTTATCCACAGTCCTGTTGTACTTAATACTAATCTGCAAGCCGTTGCAGTGCGACTTACTTTACACGTTGCATTTACGTTGTGTTCTTTGTATATTCCGCCGTCGTCAGCTCTCCAGCAGTCTGATCTTCAAAATCTTTACGATCAACTACCGAAGCCATGTTTAATCATGGGAGATTTGAATGGCCACAATCCACTCTGGGGTGGTAAAAACACAAATACTAAAGGTAAAGTACTTGAGGATTTTATATCCAAAAATGATCTATGTATCTTTAATGATTATACACACACTTATCTGCATCCAGCAACCGGGACTTATTCTTCTTTGGATTTGTCCCTTACTGATTTTAATCTACTCAACGATTTCGATTGGTCAGTCCACAATGATCTTTGTGGAAGTGACCACTTCCCAACTGTACTTTCAACTGTTAATCCGACTGATGTTCCTCCTACTACTAGATGGAATTTTACAAAGGCAAACGGGCCTTTGTTTCAAACAATGTGCTTAAATCAAATAAAACCTGAATGTTTCACTGATGTTACCGATCCTATTCAGGATTTTTCTGACGTTTTAAATCGAATTGCTGACGAATGTATACCTAAATCCTCTACACTTTCACATATACGTAAACCATGGTTTAACACCGAATGTAAACAGGCTAGAAAAGCGAGGAAAATGGCAGAGAAATATTTTCGCCGACACCCTACTGTCAATAATTTAAATAAATTTAAAATGTTGAATGCAACAGCTCGTCGAGCTTTTACACAAAATAAACGCCAATCATGGCAAAGCTATGTCTCGAAAATAAATTCCCGTACTCCAATATCTAAGGTTTTGAATATGGTACAAAGGATAAAGGGCAAAGGATCATAATCTTGTGTTCACCATCTTAAGGAGGGTGACACACTATTAACCGATAAATGTGACATAGCAAATAAATTAGGAGAAACACTTGCTAAACATTCTTCCTCATCAAATTATACACCAAATTTTCAAAAATTAAAAAAACAACAAGAAAAAAAAGAAAATTAATTTTAATTCTGATAATGGTGAGGATTATAACGAAATTTTCTCCATCCATGAGCTGCATACCGCCCCAGGGCAAGCTCATGATACAGCCACAGGTGCTGATAATAATCATTATCAGTTACTCAAACAATTACCCGAGTCATGCTTAGAAACACTATTAAATATTTTCGATCATATCTGGACAACTGGAAATTTCCCGTCATCATGGCGAAATGCTGTTGTAATTATAACACCTATACCAAAACCTGGCCGTGATCATACTGATCCTTCGAAGTATAGCCCGATATCGCTTACTAGCTGTGTATGCAAGACCATTGAAAGAATGGTAAATAACAGACGTATATGGTGTTTAGAAAACAATAATCTTTTAACAAATATTCAATGTGGTTTTAGAAAAAATAGAAGTACAGTTGACCATTTGGTTAGACTGGAAACATTTGTGAAAAATGCTTTAATTAATAAACAACATGCGGTATCAATATTTTTCGATTTAGAAAAAGCGTAAGATACCACCTGGGTTTGAGGGTTTGACATGGGTTTGAGAGGGCGTTTGCCTTATTTTGTAGATCTGTTTTTAACAGATAGAAATTTCCAGGTTCGTGTGGGATCCACCATGTCTGATTTTTACGATCAAGATCAAGGTGTCCCACAAGGTAGCATATTATCGGTAACGTTGTTTAGCATAAAAATTAATAGTTTATCTAAGGTTTTAAATGACTCAGTTGACGGGTCTTTGTTTGTTGACGATTTTAATGTATCATGTCGAGGTAAAAATATGCACACGATCGAGAGACAATTGCAGCTTTGTCTGAATAAAATCAATGTTTGGGCGGAGCAGAACGCCTTTACATTTTCTAATTCTAAAGCTAAATGTATTCATTTCTGTCGAAATTATAAACCACATGGGGACCCAGATTTACATCTATCTGGAACTCCAATTAAAGTTGTAAAAGAAGCTAAATTTTTAGGAATAATTTTTGATCATCACCTTACTTTCTTACCGCATATTAAATATTTGAAAGTTAAATGTCTGAAGGCACTAGATTTATTAAAGGTTGTTTCTAATTCAAAGTGGAGAGGTGATCAAACGACCCTCCTTCACTTGTCCGTTCTAAGCTCGATTATGGCTCCATCATCTATGGTGGAGCCTGTAAAAGTAATCTTAAAGTACTCGATCCCATACATCACCAGGGTCTGAGGCTTTGCTTTGGATCTTTCAGAACTTCTCCCATTGACAGTCTATATGTTGAGGCCGATGAGCCATCACTATAACAACGCCGTATTATCTATCTCTACAGTACATCACAAAATTATATTCTAATCAGTCTAACCCTGCAGACAATTGTGTATTTAATCCTCTTTATGAGGATCTTTACAGTAAGAAGTCATTTCTCATTCCGCCTCTCGGAATAAGAATTAAACCTTTTATAAATACTGCAAATATTGATCTGCATAATATAGCTCCTTTTCGCCTGCTTTCTTCTCGTCCTTTGCAGTTGGTAAAACCACAGGTGGATCTTACCTTATCTAAACTTAACAAATCTGACACTAATCAACTCCAATATCAACAAGAATATAATCTGTTAAGAAGTGAATATGATACTTATAAATCTATCCAAGGATCCAAGGATGGTGATGCTGTTGCCAGCGCCACTGTCATTGGATCCAGAACTTTATCAACTCGATTACCTGATAACTCAACCATTTTCACAGCTGAATCAAAGGCTATTTTAACTGCTTTAGATTATATCAATAAACAGACAAAACATAAGGAATTCATAATTTTTTCAGACTCTCTCTCTCATAGAACTACATAGTAACCTTGCTACTTGTCAATACGACATCGTCTTTTGTTGGTTACCAAGCCATGTTGGAATTGTTGGCAATACAATGGCTGCTGCTGCTGCAAAAGCAGCACTCGACAAATCTGTGACACCACTTCTTGTACCATACAGTGATTATAAACCTGTCATTAGATCTTACATCAAAGATCTAATGCAGAAGAAGTGGGACACCCAAGTGGGTATAAATAAATTACATGCAATAAAAGCAAATATCGGTTATACCTACTTGGGTTGTCAGTCCAGATTTGAAGAGGTTGTATTTAGACGATGTCATATTGGTCACTCACGTTATACTCACGAACATTTGTTAAAAGGTGAGGATCCTCCATTTTGTATCCCTTGTGATGAAAGAATCAAGGTCAAGCATGTCCTGCTTGACTGCATTGATTTTTCCATCACAAGGGATAAATATTTCAAAGTTTCATTGCTCAAGGATTTTTTTTATCAGGTAAGTTCTCATTTAATTCTTGCTTTTTTTAAAAGAAATTGAATTTATTCATAAATTTTGATTGTTATGTTTTGTAAATAATAAATAGATTTTATAATTGGTTGAATAAATCAATAACTGAGGCTGTTAGTGGCTATGTCGTCGAAGGGAGTTAAAGTAGTGTAAAATTATTGTCCCCCTGAGAGGATATGTAAGTCCACGTCTTTCAAAGTATATTTATTTCAGCCACGTTTCTCATCACAGTATATATGTTCCTTTACATTGTGGCTAAATTTGTCAATAATCGCCAACAGCTGAGGGGATGATGTAAATCCGGCTGGGGTCCATGCAGGTAGCAAAAGTACTGTAAGTCCCCATGGACCCTAGCATGGTGATCTACCTTCAGATGCTGGCGATCTAAAGCCCATTTTTATATTGTAATGTTTCATTACTATTTAGTGATATCTTTTTATTGTTGTATGCTAGTTTTAAACATTAAATCTGTGATATTCTAGTTATTTTACTGTCCATCGCTGACAGGTTCTTATTTGGTTTAAATATATGGATAAATACTGTATAACTTCTCGTCACGATATGGCTTAAATATTGCCGATGTGACGTAAAACATAAACTCACTCACTCACTCACTCATCAAAGGGATACAAAATGGAGGATCCTCACCTTTCAATTAATATTCTTTTGTGTACCTGTTATGGCCAATATGACATCGTCGTATTATGACCTCTTAAATCTGGGTGACGTTAAATCATAACTCACTCACTCACTCACTCACTTAAATCTGGACTGACAACCCAAGTAGGGGTAGCCAATAGTTGGTTAATTCCATGTAATTTATTTATTCCTACTTGGGTGTCCACTTCTTTTGCATCAGATCTTGGATGTAAAAGCTAATCACTTGTTTATAATCACTGTATGGAATTAGAAGTGGTGTCACAGATGCGTTGAGAGCTGCTTTAGCTGCAGCATCAGCCATTGTGTTAGCAATTATTCCAACATGACTTGGTAATCAACAAAATACAATGTCGTATTAGCCAGTAGCAAGATCATTATAAAGTTCAACAATTTCTAATAAAAGATGCATTATTTTGAATGGTCTGAAGACACGAGAGAGAGTCAGAAAAGATGATGAATTGTTTACATTTAGATTGTTGATTAATGTATTCTAGGGCTGTTAAAATAGTTTTGGATTCCCCTGTAAAAATGCATCTGGTAGTCATGGCGAAAATGTTTTCGATCCAATGACAGTGGCGCTAGCAACTGCACCACAATCTTTGGAACCATATGTAAATATAGATCTGTAAGTATTGTAGGTATTTCGTAACTGATTATATTCCTGCTGATACATTAGTTGATTCGTTTCTGATTTCTTTAGTTTCGTTAATTCAAGATCTACCTACGCGTTGCCACGGGGGAGATGATTTGTTTGGGAGATATGTCAGTAAGTTCAATTTTTGCAGCAGAATTTTCAGGTTTTTTATTCTTATGCCAAGGGGAGGAGTAAGGGATTTTTCTTATGATAGAGATCCTGATACAGAGGATTCAAAACACAGTGATACGCTGGATTAGACGGATTGGGAAAAAGGTTTAGTAATGTATTGTATTGATAGATTTAGCGACGGTGTTTGAGTGATGGCTCATCAGCCTCACCATATAAACTATTTATAGGAGACATTCTGAAGGCACCAAGGCAAAGCCTCAGATGGTGGATACTATCTAATATTGTTAAAATTACTTTTACAGGCCCCACCATAGATGAGGGGGCCATAATCTAGTTTAGAGCAAATGAGTGCTCTGTACAGTTGGAAGAGCGTTTTCTGATCCCCTCCCCTCTTTGAACTCGAAACCACTTTCAGCAAATCTATGGCCTTCAGGCATCTATTTTTTAAATATTTGATGTGAGGTAAAAACGTCAAATGGCTGTCAAAAATTAACCCCCAAAACTTTGCACCCTTGACAACCATAATAGGAGTGCCATCCAAAACTAATTCTCGGTCTCTATGAGGTATGGCACTCGTGAAGAGCAACCTCCTCGTGGTGAGTGCTGGGTAACGCTAATAGCTCTTCCCCCGTGTGGAACCGGGGTAGAATATTTCCACAGCACCCCATTGCTGGTCGTAAGAGGCGACCAAAGTGGGCAACCTGTTTGCCGTGGGTTGCGCCCCTGTGTCGGTGGAGGACGGGATTCTGGTGGTTGAGGGCATTGGAGCCAGGAACAAGTGTTCCTTTTGCCCAACACACCACTTTGACCCTTACTTCACCTAGACGGGTGGTAGAATGGGCCCGGTTCTATCAATCGGCTGGTCATGCCGTGCCCTGTGCATGGTAAATGTCAATTTTGATTATATTAGTATATCATGCAGTATATATGGCATATAATCGCGTTCTGCACATATCACAACTTTGCCTAGAGTCCTATGCCAGAAGGCGGTGGCTCATGGGCCAATCTGGCATTATTGACCTCCAGGTTCTGATTGTCATCAGATATTTGTATTGGGCAGAACCAACCTTACTCTTATTCTGTTTGACATTATTAGCTACCTGTGTTGGTATTGCTTGAGTATAGCACCCCTGTAACCCTAGTGTATGTAGTTGGCTTCCACTGCAACACTGTCCTTGTTGACACTCCATGGCGGGTGGGGAGCAGGGTTGTCGAATCTGTTTTCTTTCATCATGGCTTCCCCACAAAACACTGGTTCTCGTTTCAAAAATAAGAGAAGACACGTTGACACTGATACAGTTTCATCTTCTGATGATGAAACTTGTGTTACTAATGTAGATTCATGGCCTCGATTTCTGGTTGTGGAAGGTGTTCATGGCCAACCACTCAAGATCAATCCTTTTGTTGTTTCTAAATCTATACAAGGAATATGTGGTGATGTGAAGAACGTCACTCGTTTACGGTCTGGTTCTCTTTTGATAGAGTGTGCAAGGAGACAGCAGTCTCTAAATCTGCTAAATGCACATCATTTTGCGGATACTGAGATAGTTGTCTCTGTGCACAAGTCTCTTAATTCATGTAGGGGCATTGTTCGTGATCGGGCCAAATGTCTGTCTGACATGTCAGAGGATGAGATTGAGGTGGAACTGAAATCTCAAGGGGTGACTTCCGTAAAACGATTCACCCGGAAAGATAATGGCAGAATAATCAATACCACTACTTATCTTTTGACCTTTTCACTGTCAAAACTTCCGACATCCATCAAAGCTGGATATTTTAACATCGGAGTGGATATATATATTCCAAATCCACTCCGTTGTTTTAAGTGTCAACATTTTGGACATGGGGCCAAATCTTGCACTCACGATCCAATTTGCTCCCGCTGCAGTGGCAAACATGACAATATCGATTGCACCAATGATATCAAGTGTGCAAACTGCAACGGTGAGCACATGTCCTACTCCAAGTTATGTCCTGTCTTTGACAGAGAATCTAAAATTGTGAAATTAAAGTTAACAAACAACATTTCGTTTTCTGAGGCCAAGAAATTGGTAGCAGACCAAGCTCCCAATACTCCTTCCTCAAGGTCATACTCTGCCACAGTTTCTTCTGCCATCAAAAAGGTGAATACTTCATGTCAGACAGCAATTAGCTGGGTCACGGATCAGCAAACTATGCTCTACTCTCTTTCTGAGATGACAACATCCGCTGCAACACAGACTGTTATACCATCTCCCCCTCAGTCTCAACCAGCTGACCTACCTAAACCAGGCCCTGAGCCAGATACTGATTCTATGCAAGATGCTGAACCTGTGCCAGATATTAACACAGATCAAATCATTGCAACGAAACGTTTAACCAATAAAGAAAGAAAACAGCAGAAACGAAAAGAAGCTAAGGCCCTTAAGCATATTAAGGAGTCTTTACCAATCCCTATAGAGGTTCACAACAGCTTTGAACCTCTTGAGATGGAGGTCTCCCCATCGCTGCCACTACAGCGTAGAGGACCTTCCCCACGCTCACGTTCTCCAATTGAGCCTCCATGAGTTGCTCTCCTAATCTAATCCAATGGAATTGTAGAGGACTTCGGCACAATTTCACTGATCTTCAGCTATTAATTCAGGATTTCAAACCATCTGCATTTTGTTTACAAGAAACTTTCCTTAAAACTACTGATAAATTTGATATAAGACAGTATGATTCATACCATTGCTTTTCCCCTCCAGGGGATAGAGCAACTGGGGGATCTTCTGTTATAGTGAGGCAGGACGTCATTCACAGTCCTGTTCCTCTCAATACCCCTCTTCAGGCTGTTGCGGTACGTGTAACATTAAATATTGTTTTTACATTATGTTCATTGTATGTACCACCGTCGTTCTCTCTTCGACAGTCTGATATTCAAGCACTATATGACCAACTCCCTAAGCCATGTGTTATCATGGGAGATTTGAATGGCCATAACCCTCTTTGGGGTAGTAATGACACTAATAATAAAGGAAAGATACTTGAGGATTTTCTCTTGAATAATGATTTGTGTATTTTCAATGATGGTACTCACACCTATCTACATCCTGCAACTGGCACTTACTCTTGTTTAGACCTGTCAGTTGTAGATTCCAATTTACTTCCGGAATTTGAATGGTCAGTCCACAATGACCTATGCGGAAGCGACCATTTTCCTACCATTTTACAATCTGTGACACCATCTGATGTTTCTCCGTCATCACGATGGAATTTTACTAAGGCAAACTGGGCTTTATATGCAACCCTTTGCACTAATCATCTAAAACCTGATGGTTTTATTGATGTTTCTGATCCTATAAAACTTTTTTCCGATAAACTAATTCAAATAGCTGATGAATGTATTCCGAAGTCCTCTTCAAATCCTCACATACGTAAACCGTGGTTCAGCAATGATTGCAAACTAGCTAGGAAGGCAAGAAAAAAAGCTGAACAATATTTCCGTCGCCATCCTATGGTCCACAATTTAAATAAATTTAAAATATTAAACGCTAAGGCAAGGCGTACTTTTAAACAAAACAAGCGTCAGTCTTGGCAAAATTATGTCTCCAAGATAAATTCACGTACGCCGATATCTAAGGTATGGAACATGATTAAGAAAATTAAAGGTAAGGGTTCTAAATTTGGTGTTCACCACCTTAAAACTGGGAATGACTTATTAACCGATACTTCAGATATTGCTAATAAACTTGGTGAAACTCTGGCTCAACATTCTTCCTCCTCGAACTATGCCCCTAAATTCCAAAAATATCAAAAGCAGCAAGAAAAGAAACCTATAAATTTTAATTCAGATAATGGCGAGGATTACAATGAAATCTTTTCCATTCATGAACTCAATACTGCCCTTGGGCAAGCTCATGACACTGCTTCAGGGTCTGATAATATACATTATCAACTCTTAAAACATTTACCGCAGTCCTGTTTAGAAACCCTCTTGATGATCTTTGATAAAATCTGGACGTCAGGAGAATTTCCTTCTTCATGGCGTGATGCTATAGTAATTCCCATACCTAAACCTGGTCGTGATCATGCTGATCCTTCCAATTATCGACCAATTTCATTGACTAGTTGCGTTTGCAAAACCATGGAACGCATGGTCAATAATAGATTAACCTGGTACTTAGAATCCCATAACTTAATCACAAATATCCAATGTGGATTCCGTAAAAATCGCAGTACCATTGACCACTTAGTTCGACTGGAGTCATTCGTTAAGAATGCCATTGTAAATAAGCAACATGCAGTGTCTATCTTTTTCGATCTAGAAAAAGCATACGACACTACATGGAAGCACGGTATTTTAAAAGACTTACATGACTTTGGATTGCGAGGCCGTTTGCCTCAATTTATATCCAAGTTTTTATCTGACAGACAATTTCAAGTCCGCGTGGGAACTACCCTGTCTGATCATTATAATCCGGATCAGGGTGTCCCACAAGGCAGTATTTTGTCTGTCACATTGTTCAGCATTAAAATAAATAGCCTCTCTAAGGTTTTAAGTGACTCCATTGATGGATCTTTATTCGTGGATGACTTTAACATATCATGTCGTGGTAAAAACATGCATACTATCGAAAGACAATTACAATTATGTCTCAATAAGATAAATAAATGGTGTTTAGAAAATGGTTTTAAATTTTCGAAATCCAAAACAAACTGTTTACACTTTTGTAGGAAATACAAACCTCATAAAGACCCTGAGTTAGTTTTAGATAGCACTCCGATTAAAGTTGTAAAAGAGGCTAAATTCCTGGGTATTATTTTTGACCACCATTTAACCTTTTTACCACATATAAAATATTTGAAAAATAAATGCCTGAAGGCCCTTGACCTACTGAAAGTTGTTTCAAATTCCAAGTGGGGTGGGGATCAGAAAACCCTACTCCAATTATACAGAACACTAATTCGCTCTAAATTGGATTATGGCTCCATCGTCTATGGTGGAGCCTGCAAAAGCAACCTTAAACTTTTGGATACTATCCATCATCAAGGTCTAAGACTATGTCTTGGATCTTTCCGAACTTCTCCTATTCACAGTCTGTACGTTGAAGTTGATGAGCCATCTCTTAAACAACGCCGCATTAAATTATCCTTACAGTATGTCTCTAAATTACGCTCTAATAATTCGAATCCAGCATATGACTGTGTTTTTCACCCCCTTTATGAAAATCTCTATAAAAACAAATCATCGGTTCTACCCCCACTTGGAATAAGACTTCAATCTGATATTTCAGCTGCTCAAATTATTCTTGAAGATATAGCCCCCACGCAGCTTTTGTCTTCTCCACCTTGGCAGTTGGTAAAGCCAGAGGTGGATCTGACATTAACTAAATTAAAGAAATCGGAAACAAATCCACTTATTTATCAACAAAAATACAATGAATTAAGAAACACATACAATACTTACAAATCTATATTTACTGATGGATCCAAGGATAGTGGCGCTGTTGCCAGCGCCACTGTCATTGGATCTAGGACTATCTCCTCCAGATTACCCGATAATAGTTCTATTTTCACGGCAGAGGCCAATGCCATTTTAACAGCTTTACAATATATCAGTAAACAGTCAAAATATAAGAAATTTATCATATTTTCGATTCTCTTTCTTGCCTGCAGGCTATCCATAACGTATCCTGTCAACATCCACTTTTAATCAAAATTATTGAATTATTTAATGAACTTGCTACTGGCCAATACGACATCGTCTTTTGTTGGTTGCCCAGTCATGTGGGCATCAAAGGCAACTCAATGGCTGATGCTGCTGCTAAAGCAGCACTCAACAAATCTGTGACACCACTTCTTATCCCATACACTGATTTTAAACCTGTAATCAGATCTTATATTTGTGATCTTATGCAAAAGAAGTGGGACTCCCAAGTCGGTATCAATAAATTACATGTAATTAAACCAAATATTGGTTACACCTACTTGGGCTGTCAGTCCAGATTTGAAGAGGTCATTATGCGACGATGTCGTATTGGCCATAGCAGGTATACACACGAATATATTTTAAAAAGCGAGGATCCTCCATTTTGTATCCCTTGTGATGAGAGAATCACGGTCAAGCATGTTCTGCTTGACTGTATTGATTTTTCCATCACAAGGGATAAATATTTCAGTGCAACTTCAATAATGGATCTTTTTAATAATGTTTCGTCTCATTTAATAATTAACTTTTTAAAAGAAATTGAACTGATAAATAAATTTTGATGTACATAATTGTTTCTTAATTTGATAGTGTCTCATTGTGAACTGAGATTGTTAATGGCTGTGCCCTTGACGGGGGTTAAAGTACTGTAAAATTATTGTCCCCCTGAGAGGGCATAGTAAGTCCATATCATTCGACGTCTGTTATTCCTATCATAGTTTTAATCGTAGAATATATGTTCTTTTAAATACAGCTACATTCCCTAATCGTCGCCAACAACTGAAGGGATGATGTAAATCCTGCTGGGGTCCATGCAGGTAGCAAAGGTACTGTAAGTCCCCATGGTCCCCAGTATGGTGATCTACCTTCAGTTGCTGCCGATCTATAGCCCATTTTATAATGTATTGTCCTGTCTAGTGATGTATTTTTATGGTTCCCTGCTAGTTTTAAATAATAATCTGTGATAAGTCTAGTTATTTTACTGTCCCTTGTCGACAGGTTTTTATGGTTTACATGTATTTATTATATATAACTTTTGAAAGTCACGATATGGCTGAAAAATTGCCGATGTGACTTAAAATCTTAACTCACTCACTCACTCTATGAGGTATATTTTCTACAAAAGTGAATACAATTTGTTTTAGATTTTTAACATTTTAAAACCCTTCTCTAAAGACCATTTATGTATTTTATTTAGACACAATCGTAATTGTCTCTCAATAGTATGCATATTTTTACCAGAACAATATTCGTTGAAATCATCCACAAAAAGTGATCCATTAATTGAATCGTTTAAAACTTTAGAGTGGCTATTTATTTTTATACTAAACAATGTGACAGACAAAATACTCCCTTTTGGGAGACCCTGATCCTAATGATAATGATGAAACAGGGTAGTTAAAAACCCGGATATAAATTGAGGCAAACGGCCTCTGAATCCAAAGTCAATGTAAATCTTTTGAAATACGGTGTTTCCATGCAGTGTCATATTTGTATAGATCGAAAAATATAGACACTGCATATAGCTTGTTTATTATTGCATTCTTAACGAATGATTCCAATGGAACTAAATGGTCAATGGTTCTGCGATTTTTACGAAAACCACACTGAATATTTGTTATTAAATTATTAGTTTCTAAGTACCATTTCAATCAATTATTGACCATACGTTCCATAATTTTGCAAACGCAGCTAGTCTATAATTTGATCCCGTCCAGGTTTTGGTATGGGAACAACTATGGCTTCACGCCATGACGAAGAAAATATACCTGACATCCAAATTTCATCAAATTTTAGCAGAAGATTTTCTAAACAAAGTCTTTTGATTAGCAAGAATATTTTTGCATGGTTTTCTGTGACATTTCTAAAGCATTTGACCGAGTGTGGCATAAGGGTTTATTACACAAGTTAAGACAATATGGTATTAGTGATAACCAGCTTAAATGGTTCGAGAGCTATCTCACAAACAGACGCCAAAAAGTAAATGTTAACGGTTGTCTCTCCAGTGAACAAATCCTACACGTTGGCGTCCCTCAGGGGTTAGTTCTTGGCCCACTATTATTTTTTATTTATATTAAGGATATACATGTATGTTATGAAATGAGAAATTTGACACGATTTGACACAGAATATACTAGCATTGGTATCTCCTCTCCAGATATTAAGCATATTGAAAACTCCAAAACTCCAACTGGGCACAAAAGTGGATAGTACAATTCAATCCCAAAAAAAAACAAGTATATATTATTCGCGCATAAAATCCAAGATGAAATACCATTAATAGTCTTTAATAACACATGTATAGAAAGGGTAGACTGTCACAAGCACCTTGGTGTTACATTATCACAAGACACAAAATGGAACGATCATATCAATAATATTCTTTCATCTGCATCAAAAATGGTTTCATCGATGAGAAAACTTAAATATCGGTTAAGTAGATCAAACTCGGCTAGAATATATCTAGTTTTTATCAGACCGACTTTAGAATATGCCTCCGTTGCCTGGGACAGTTGCTCGTCGTATAATGCTAATAAATTAGAACTACTACAACTTGAGGCAGCTAGAATAGTAACAGGATTAACTAAATTTTCCTCCCGTCGCAGCCTGTATCACGAAACAGGATGGCAGCCTTTAGCGTATAGAAGAAACGTCAACAAACTTGTAACTATGTATAAAATAATAAATAAGCAATGTCCTTCATATGTAACTGATCTTATACCACCAGCTGTGTCACAGAACGTCAGTTATAATCTTAGAAGTCGCCATGATTGTGTAGTTCCATTTGCACGGACAACTACGTTTAAAAGGACTTATATTATAGATACATTAGGCCAATGGAATAATCTATCATCAGGAATCAGGGATAGTCTGTCAATATCTTATTTTAAAGCTGTCGCATCTGAGCAGCCTACATCACCACCTATGCACTATAATTGAGGTAAGAGATCTAGAAACATATTGCACACTAGATTGAGACACAATTGTAGCACACTAAATTCCGACCTGTTTCGTGTTAATTTATCTGATACTATTTCCTGTAAATGCGGAGCTCCTTGTGAAAATTCATTCCATTTCTTCTTCGAATGTACCTTATATGATGATTTTAGGGAGACATTACTGACAGCTATCAATGATCTTGAAGGACAAAAAACTCTACATAGTATTCTTTTTGGTGATCCAAACTTAGATGTTTTCCTGAATACAAAAATATTCTTGTCTGTACACAAATATATAGAAACGAGTAACAGATTCAATAGCTAGCATATTATTGTTTCCAAACTGTTAATCATAAATATTGTTAAATCTATATACAACACTAAAATGTATAATATTAGGATATGTATGAGATGCACACTGTCTTCACTTTCCAGCACATTGTACATATCCTGCATATGAGCACTGTATATATATTGCGCACTATGTCTCCACAATGTGAAGCTTCAACTGTAAATTGTTCATTTTCATTATGCAATATTATGTAAAAATGTATATAGGAAGAAGGCGGTAATAAGTGCTGCACTTGTGCCCAATCCCTTTGTCTTTTTGGACAATAAAATATGTTTAATAATAATAAACAAGGTTCCGGTAAATATTTCAGGAGTTGATAATGCATGTTATCAGCTCCTGTTGCGGAATCACGAGCTTGGCCTAGGGCAGTGTGGAGCTCATGAATAGAAATGATTTCATTGTAGTCTTTCCGTTTAGCTGAATGAACATTAATTTTTTTCTTTTCTTTTTTCTTTTGTTATTTTTGAAATTTAGGTACATAGTTATTCGAGGAAGAATGTTTCGCCAATGTTTTCCCCAGTTTATGAGCAATATCTGAGCTATAATTAGTAATTAGTCCCCATTTTTAAGATGGCGGATGCTGGATTTCGAACCCTTACCTTTGATCTTTTCGATAATGTTCAATCATTTTGGACATCGGCCTTTGGGAATCTATTTTTGAAACATAGTTCTGCCATGATTGGCGTTTATTTTGTTTGAAAGTGCGCCGTGCTTAGAGCATTTAAAACTTTAAATTTGTTCAAATTATGTACCATGGCGACAGAAATAATGCTCTGCTTTTTGGCTTGCCTTCTTAGCTAGTCTGCAGTCATTATTGAACCATGGTTTATCAGAGAATACTTGAACAAGGTCAGGAACATCGAGAAAAAGATGAGGTTTATATTTGTTTGAAGACAGCATTTCAAACAAATGCCAGTTAGCTTTAGTAGAGTTCCACCTAAATGCAGGAGGTACATCAGATGGAGTAATAGCTTTTAATATAGCGTGGACCGACCATACAAACTCATTCAGTAAAGCTGAGTCTGAAATCGATAAATCTGTAGAAGAGTAAGTATCTGCACCTGGATGTAAATATGTGTTGGAACCATTTTTTTTTTATATGCATAAATCGTTATTAGAAATAAAATCTTCTAGGGTCTTTCCTTTGTTGTTGGTATGTGTATTGCCCCAAAGAGGATTGTGCCCATTCAAATCGCCCATAATGACACAGGGCTTGGGGAGATACAAATCCTTAAGGTCAGCCTGCCTAAGAGAAGACGATGGAGGAATGTAAACAGAGCACAAAGTGAGAACAACGTGCATTGTAACTCGAACAGAAACAGTTTGAAGTGGGCTATTCAGATGGTCAGGGCTACGAAGAACAACCTGCCTCACCAAGACAGAAGAACCTCCAATTGCTTTCGCATCGGGTGGGGAAAAGAAATGATAGGCATCGTATTGTCTGATGTAAATTTGATCAGTATCTTCTAAGTACGTTTCTTGTATTCATAATGCTGATGGTTTATAATCTTGTAGTAATAATTATTCCGTAGCCCTCTGCAATTCCGTTGGATAATACTAATATACTGAACAACAAAAGTTCCTGTGACATTGAATAAGATTTAATGCAAAGTTATGTTTTTTTTACCAAATCTGAAACAATTTCGGTTTGCAACATATAGAAGACTCCTGTAAGTGTTCAAATTGTTAAATTTGCCATACTGACTTCAGAAATTGCGTGATTTCATAAAAAAAAACATGAACATGCCAAAATGTCAATTTAAAAATCAATAGCGTGTGTGTCAACCTCTAGTTGCGATGCAAACAACACATCTTCGTCTCATGGAATGGACCAGGCGTCGCACAAAGTCCTATGGGATATCTGTCCATATCTGCTGGAGCATGTTTCGAAGTTCCTGGAGTGTCTGTGGAACACGTGGTTGACGTCGAAGGCGCCGATGCATCTCATCCCAAATGTGCTCGATTGGTGATAGATCAGGGGAGCGAGCCGGCCTGGGATGACATTCACGTTGTTTGTTGAAGAGAATCCTGAACAAGTCAAGTATTATGAGGTTGGGCGTTGAAAGGTAATGCCTGGGCCATGACGACGCAAAAACGGTAGAACAACAGCGCCGATGATCTCGTCGCGGTAGCGCTGTCCATTGAGATTTCCCTCTTCCACTATCAAACGGGTCCTCTGTCTTCTGCTGAAATCCCACCCCATGCCATAACGCTGCCGCCCCGAACCGATCTTCTTCCATGACACAATGATTGACGTAACGTTCACCTCGACGTCGGTACACTCGAATCCGTCCATCGCTGTGGCTGAGGTGAAAACGAGACTCGTCAGTGAATAGAACTTTTCCCAACTGCATGGCCGTCCAGCTATCTGCACCACTGTAGACGTGCTTGACGGTGGTTTCCTGTGAAAATGGGACGTCTGGCGGGTCTTCTGGTACCAATCCCTGCACATCTGAGGCGACGACGTACGGTTTGTGAAGATATTCGTCGAAGGCCAGGGATGCTTCTTCAGTCACTGTTACTGGCTAGAATCGATGTCGTAGGTTAGTTGTTCGAATCCAGTTTGTCTTGTGGATTATTGGTTACGCTTGGCCTGCCACTCCGAGGATGGTCTCTGACTGCATTCGTCTGTTGCCAACGTTGCCATTAACACCAAATGGTGTTTCTGTGGACGTTAAATTGTCTTGCAACATCACGTTGACTCGATCCTGCTTCAAGCATACCAATGGCTCGCAGACGCTCATTTTCGGACAGGCGTGGCATTTTGTAATGTTGAATATTTGCGTAATGTTGTTGTTTTTCTGAATGGTTGTTGTCAGCACGATTCTAAACAATGCCTATGGAATCCCGTTAACGCACATGTTTTTATAACCATTCTTGGGTAGTGAAATGCATGGGGCTTGCAATGAAAGTCAACTTTTGCATGGAATGCATGCTTTTCTGTAGCAGTTGTGTTTTTGTGACTTGATTCCATACATATACAGTATTAAAAATCAAACTTTACTTGTTTGAAAAATACACTAAAATATTGGTGTCACAGAAACCTTTGTTGTTGAGTATAGAAGAGCTCCCAATGGCTCACCAACTGGTGATCTGGAGTGGGAAGGGGGTCTACTTCCATGGACTGGCACAGTAGGAGTGACTTTCATCTCTAGAGGTTCGAATGGATTGTCAAACTCCACTGGGGTGGACAGAGAAGGCACCTCCAAGTGTTGGAGGGCCTTTGTCCTTTTCAGTTTCTTTTTTTCTTTTCTTGTAAGATGGGCGTCGACCTGAGGAAGACTTGATTCTGATGTATTGTTAGAAGTTGGAGATGATGGTATTGCATCTGCTTATGAGGCTGAACTTGATAGACATTTTTTTGAGTGGTGTCCTCAATGATGATCTGATTATCTGTCACCCAGGAGATTGACGTTTGGCACCCTTTGGAAACGGTAGCAGCTTTGGTAACAACAGGCAGAGAAGACACTGCTGCTTAATATGATTGGGAGATGGATTTTGAGATTGAACTAAATTCTTGGCATCAAGGTAGGAGATATTGTTGGTGCATTTTAATTTTTAGAATTTTAGTCTCAAACTGAAATACAGGGCAAGATTTGGATGAGGCCATGTGATCTCCATAACAGTTGAAACACAGAATGGACTCAGTCGAGCACTGAGAACTTTCATGATTTCCACTGCAGCGGCAACACACCCCCGTTTTGCTATGGCAGGATTTGGCCTCATGGCCAAACTTTTGACATTTATAACAGCGGAGCGGGTTTGGTACATATACCTCCACTCCGATAATGAAATAGCCAGCTTTAATTGACTTGGAGGTGTTGAAAATTTAAAACAGATATGTATGAGTGTTGGTGACAGTTCCATCATCTCTTTTCCTGTTGAAACACATATAACAACTTATTTCTATCTACATAAAGTCTATGAAACAGGCATAAAATCTGTGGTTTTATTTTCTAAGATGTTTCTGACATTGGGATTGTAGAACTAAAATTTGATCTGTGGTGGAATAATCATTTCTAAATCCCGCTTGTGCTTCGTGTAGCATATCATTAACTTCGACCGAGTTTCGTATTCTCAGTTCCAGTACTGAAGTGAAAATTTTACTAACAATATTTTAAAGCGAAATTCCCCTGTAATTGTCCGGATTTCGAGCGTCACCTTTGTTATACAGTGGGACAACCATTTATATATTCCACTCATCCGGAAATTCGCCACGATCAAATACAGAATTATAAGGTGTATTTAAATATGACACAATGGAAGGAGCATTTTTATAAATATCAGAAGGAACACCGTCAATACCAGACTTAAAACTTCTTATAGTTGCCTTTATTACTTCGTCAGTAATGGCTTCGGACAGTATATCTGTAGTATTACAATAGTCACAGTTATCCTTAATCATGTTTGATAATAAACTCTTTCACATTTATATCACTTTGTGATTCTGTATCTTTGGTATTAAGCAATGTTTAAAGTAGTTGTACCAATCAGAACGTGATACACTGTTGTGAGCGAGTGAGTGAGTGAGTGAGTATGGTTTTACGCCGCTTTTAGCAATATTCCAGCAATATCACGGCGGGGGACACCACAAATGGGCTTCACACATTGTACCCATGTCGGGAATAGAACCCGGGTCTTCGGCGTGACGAGCGAACGCTTTAACCACTAGGCTAACCGACCACCCCTACACTGTTGTGAACACAGTCAGAGCGCAGCAAGGATTTGATCTTTCTCCAGAACATTTTACATATTTTTGTATTAGACAGCAATGGGGGATTACAGCGGGCGGGCAATAAACGAGGTAAATACTCATCGACCCGTAGCAAACCCCGTCACCATTCTCCTGCGGACAGGGCGGATAGCCCACCCGGCCCCAAGGGGAGGGGTGAAGGGAGACGCGCCGAAGGCTCTTCTTCTCGCTCTTCTCTTTCTTCTCCTTCAGACTAGGAAGACGGCCGAGGCCCATCAAAGTACCAGCCCGAGTCACGTCAACTGCTCCGTCGCTCAGACGACGCCTCTCAGCACGACATTTAACATAAATGTGAACTTTTGCCAGAAATGTGCAGCCTGTCACAGATAGGATTAGAAATATTTTCCCAGACTTTTTTTGTGCATCACCTGCCAGGAGATTTAAAAAAAAATTCAAGCGGAGGGGCTGTGTATGTGAGGAACTCACTGTTAAATTATGTTGATCAAACTCATCCAGACTGGATAAATTCTGTCTTTTTATGCTTAAACACACCCAGTGAAAGGTTAAATCCCCGCTTTGTGCCGATACTGATGATAATGGTATTGGTGACTCAGACTTAAAGTTAGCCATCTTGAAATCAGAATATGACGAAAGAGTAGATATACTGCTGCGTGGAGATTTTAATGCCAGTATAGGAAATAACGATGATTTTATTGTGGAGGACGAAACCGACTCACTGAGAGTATATTCCACTTGGTGATACGTATGTATGTGACGACTTTTGTTAACAAAGATCTACACATGATAGTACAGTAAACAGCTATGGGTTATTACTTCTCGAATAACGTAAAAGCTTCTGTCATCTTAAATGTCGTGTAAAAGATTAAGAATATCAGTGTTTTCCTTTTCACTCGGATTTATTCCTAGCGATCCACTCTCATCAACAGCTAGAGTTTGTTGTCTCGTGGTGGGGCCGGGGTTCGACTGGACAGGTGACGAGTAGTGCACTCGTCAAAATTATCAGTCTCAAACATAGAGAAAAAGAGTACTTTGCTATTTGTACACCATGATTTGACTGTGCCTTGACTTACTTGGTTTGGAGTAGCATCCTATGTTTGCCCTGTATTGATCAAGAGAGATACCCATGTCGACGGGGCACACGGAAACAACGTCTTTCTCCTTCAAACTCGCGCTTACGCCATCAATCTTTCTTATGAAGTACAATTTCATCTTTCCCTTATGGTTTTGTTTATACCTCAACGTATACAGTTTCAATATCGATATTTGTGTTGAAATAGTTTGGTTCCTTGTGAACAAATCACCACGAAAATATATTGTCCTTATCCACAGCTAATTCTCACCAAGTGACCTGAGTTACAATAGACTAGTGCTAAGTATAGCGGGTTTAAACCTTTTCTTTGTACATGTGTAACCTAGTCTTTTGAAAAAAAGGTAATTTATAAAAAAAAGTTTGCCCAGACGTTTGTTTTGTTTAAAGGTAGGCAGTGCTTTAGCAGGTAAATTATACAGCATAAGGTGGCGACGGAAATAATGGTCAGCCACTTTCCTCGCCTCCCAAGTCTATTTCCAGTTATCATTCAACCATGTCTTTTTAATGTGTGGATTTGTAGAGGATTAGAGAATACATTAATCAGAATACAATTATAGTTCATCAGAGCATAAAGGCTCGTTAGATTTAGTGAAGTTTCATCTTGATAATAGAGGAACATAAGTTGAAAGTTCAAGGATAGCTGGACAATGGTTACAATAACAATGCGACGTCATCGTACTGTGACGTCATAACTGTTTCAGTGTGACGTCAGGATAATACTTTGATGGCATAGTCATTGTATTGTGACGTCACATTGTAACAGTGAAAGTACTGTAACAGTTAAAGGAGAGAAAGTTCTACGCATATGAAAAAGAAAAGAGCACTTTGAGATCGTAGTTACACGGGTTATCATCCTCTCCTCCCTCTCTCTCTCTCTCTCTCTCTCTCTCTCTCTCTCTCTCTCTCTCTCTCTCTCTATATATATATATATATATATATATATATATACATTTTAATGTTCCGAAGATTTTATTCTCTAATTCCTTAAAGAGACATTTCTCGTTTTCTCCTAAATTTGAATGGTTGTTAATAGTAGATATCCAATTTTAATGAAATATATTAATAGCAAAATCCTTCAAAATAATTTTTAAACATTACCGGTGGCTATGGAAGGATTTTGTTGTTTTTATTATTCCCGGCATATACTCTCTGTGTGTGTGAGGGGGAAGTGTAAAGTCATCATCAGGTTTATCCGTCCCCCCGTCTTGAAAATCGTGAAAGATTTTTCATCCAAACTTCGTACATGTGTTATTTTGGTTTTAAGCACCAGAGCAAAACCAGTACAACAAACTAAGTCAAAAAGATTACCGTAATGTTACGTGTGTTCAACTTCCGCTGGTGAAACTGATGTTGTAATTCAGTAGGATCACTACACAACGGGCGTGGTAATGTGGTTAACCATCATGAAAGACATACGCTAACTCAACTGTAGTCATTAAAAATGTGTTCATCACGGTTACATTTCCAGTTGTCTTCAAATTAAAAACGCTCGATCTATTGTCAGTATTCTGAGTCTTTCATAAACATATTTGCCAATTACTCAACGCTTACTAGTTACTACACACAGATATAAGTACTAATCTTATTGATCGCCTCGATGTTTTAAAATACAAACACCATGTTACCTCCCGACTGTCAAAATAGTTGATGTGTTTTCGTGGTTAGCATTACGGTTCGTACGCCAATTTCGCAGTTAATGTAAGCTGTTTTTTTGCTGCGCTTAAAGTATCAATGCGTTCTCCGACAGTAGATCTTTGACTTTTTTCAACGTAGCGGCGACTTTAACAGAGGTCATAACTGGCAATGCCCACAGGCTTCGCTGTCTTCCACTATCAAGAAGTCTGAAGTGTTAATGGCATATGATGTATTCGTGACACAAAGTGACATCTTAATGATACAGGTCTTGTCAACGGTCCAGAACTAGAGTACAGAAATGACACTTCTAAGTTTAGATCTTAGTTTCAGGATATTTCTTTTTATTATTGTCAAAGTAAGTTAGATTTTAGGAAAGATAAATCGTGTATTAATCCAGTTGTTATTGATAATGAGGTAGTAGAAGTTATAACCAAGTATACGAGTATAAACTTACATGGGATGCAAAATCAGAATACACACACACACATTCACACACACACAGTCACACACACATACACTCACATACATTCACACACACACACACACTACCTCTGTGGACCCTTTATATATTTCGCATGTTATACTTCGTACTGCTGACCGCCGACTACAAGTCGGTATTGAGAACAAACAGGGCCCGGAATACATTCATACCAAGAAAGCTTGCTTCCCAATTTTAACTAACGTGGCTATATCCCCCGCCCCTATTGCAGAATGTATGACATAATTAAATCTAAACCCTAACCTTTTTTAACCGAGGTGGAACTTGTTGTCATGGAAATTGTAAAAGAAAGAAGAGTTTGCCACTAACGTGGCCAAGTCTCCTATCCGCAAATGAAGAGTATATTATGTCAAAAGTAGTGAAATTTGATCACACAAACACATACATGTGAAGATATTCAAAATATTGTGAGGAGTAAAAGGCAGCAGGGGATGCAAATGCAAAATATCCTGAAGAAACAAAATAAAATGCTGCAAAACTATGAAGTTCAAGAAACAAATGAAACCTCCACAAAAACATGATGGAAGTACAAACTGACAAAACCAGTTACTACATTTACTACTGAATTCAATAGGGTGGGAGAAAGAAAAAAACATTACAAGTCACATTTTGACTTGTAATATTATCTACATGGAATATTTGTTAAGAAACATAAATGGTATTGGTTTGTTATATGTGACTATGGTCATTACCAGTTTAAACCCAAGATGTTGCTTTGGACATAGTAGATTAAATGCAAAATATTAAGATTCAAAAAGTTCAATTCATTACCACACTGATTAACATACAAAGAAATAATGATAGTCACTTCAATATACTACACCTATTCCGTCACACCCCACTTAAGATGATGGTCAGTATATGGAACTTGAAAGATGGGTTCATTACAGAAGATCAAGTCTAGTGTACCCCCAAGGGTGTGGGTTGGTTTGCTGATATACTGGGCGAATGTAAACTGCTCCATGAGGTTGGATAGTGCATTGTTGTCACGGACAGACTGGTGCATATTGAAGTCCCCAGTGATAACAATTCTATACTGATTGAGAGGCAGCTGCTCCAGCAGAGTTCGCATGAGCAAAGTTTTCCTAGATGATGATGGTCCCCTATAGATGACAATAACCAAGAGAGTAATACTGGCCTCAATGTAGCATCCGAGAGACTCTACATCAGGAGGTATCTGTAGTTCTGTTGCCTCTCTGTACTGAAGGGCATCTTTGATTGCCATAGCTAGTCCATGTTGGGAATGCTTCAACAGAACATTGTGACCTGGCATAGGAAAATCATTACCATTGGCAGTCTCATCCGTTCTTGTTTAAGCGAGGCACAACACTTCAAAATAATGCACAATTATATTAGACATAAGATCTGTAAAGTGTATTGGAAGTGATCTTATATTTAAATGACCAACATACGTCTTGTCCTTTGGCAAAGAACAATGGGGATGTTGCCATGAGAGAATGTCATTGTTCCTCAAGCGCTCTATTTCTTGTTTTGCCGATTCATTAACAAGTACTTTCTTTTACAAGTTTGTGTATGTTATCCCTTGTGCCATTGGTGTTCGATGGGGGAGTGTTAAATCAGCAACAATACATTGATAAGTATGTTCCAGAGATTTGTGAGTTGTTAAACCAAAAGCTAGCATGCCTGGGTATAGTTTTCTTTCAACAGGTACTGGGACTTTTTGATACAGCATGCCATCTTATCGCACACTCATCTCTGTCATAATCAATGCAGAAATATGATGAATGATTTGATTATGAAGTCATTAAACGAAACTTATCCTCAACCATTATTGAGGCACATACTGACAACTTGGTAGACGGCATGCACAATTTCCCCTACTATGGAAGATACCTCCAAATGATGACAATCACAAAATTTATTATGACTTATAAGATTCCTTCAACGGGTTAAATGGGTATCAAGTTGATTTTTTGGCATTTAAAAGAAGAATTAATAAATTGTTGCCATGGAAAAATAAAAAAAAGTTTTTGAGTTTTGCTCTGGAAACGAACCCTACCCTCAGGGAACCTAAGTCAACCTTGTTGCCATGGAAACGTAAAAAATGAAAATTTCTAAAATTTCTAAATATCAAAAGGCACCTATTCAGCATGTACCTGACAGACATGCAAAGTTCATGAAAAAATATTTAACGGTTTCCGAGTTATGCTCCGTAAACGAAACGTGACGTACGGAAGTACGGACGGACAGACGGAGCCCATTTCTGTATAAAAAGATAATAGATGTATTTTGATCTTTCGTATAAATCAGTTTGTATTGTTATGAAACTTGCACCATTTATATATTGCGGTAGTCAGATATAGGGGTGTGTTTATATGGAATCACTTAAAAGGTACAAAGATATTTCTCGCGCTGAGTAATCGGTATTAAACAAATGCAGTTTTAGTGGAAGTAGGTGGACATAATTACTTCTGTGAATGCCTACGATATTTGTATGGATTCATTCCCAACAAACCCAAAACGGTATCCCCATTGTGTTACCTGACGTTTAAAGATTATGATGAAAAGCGTGATAAAGATGTGTTTTCTCACATTAAACTGTTGCTATTCCAAACAGTTTCCCTATATGAGGACAGATCAATATTGTAGAGATAGGAAATACACCTGCAGTATCAAAATGACGGTTATTGAATCATATAAGTGTATACTTGGCCATAATTTGATATAAAACCTGGCGCTCTAGACAAAGACTTTATATTGGGAAGGTTTCGATTTCTTTCTAGAGAATATTCAATGATGAAGTAAATGTACAGTTTGATTTGCGTTTATTTCACTGCCAGTATATGTATCACTAATTGCCTATATACCTATTTCTGCACGCGGCATTACGATAACTAGACAGAAAGATATGACAGGCTTATGTTTACAATGGTTCTTATAATGTCAACGAAAATAATAACCAATATCTCAGTGTCTGTAAAACAGATAATGTCTTTACATTACGTTAGTGTAATAAAATGCTGCATGGAAATAGCACAGCTGAACACATCGCTACAGCCATACACAATATGTCATGTTGTGATGTATCAAATAAGATGTATGGACCAATATCCATCACATACATTACGTGGACTATCATGAGGAGCTGAATAAGAGAGAGACTTTTCGTGGTCTGGTCAAGGCTACGTACCATCACACATCATCACAATTTATTCCACGGACTATTAAGGAAACATTGCTTGGTTATTTTTGCAGACATGACATTTCTTTGAAGTTGTTTTTGAAGACTTGAAATGAGACGAACAACACGGTAAATCTAACGAGGCTTCCTATGTGTAGACTTGGAAAGTAGAAAGAAACTTCTACTCTATGGTTGTTTCAAAAGCGTTTTGCTATCTCTATTGACGTGTATTTGAGGTGAGGAAAGGTGAAATGGGGTTAAAGGTTGGGTTCAAGATTATTGCACTTATTTAGCGACGTGCAAACCGGACTTGTATATTGAAATCTCACTGGGATACCATGCAACAGCAAGTCAGGGCCGACATTCTTTTATCTCCTTAATGCCGAGCGCCAGGCATGGTAACAGCAATTACTATCTTTTAAGGCTTTTTTGGTACGCTACGGCCGGGGTTCGAACTACCGACCTTTCGCCTTCAGCAGAGACGCTCAACCCACTAGACCACGGAGGCAGTCTGACATGAACGACATGTATCAACAGGATTTAGAACCCTCAGACCCATATCCCTCAGATAGATCTATAATCGTGCTTGTCAAAACTCCTTTTCCCACTTATCCAACGTATCTATTTATCAATTTATCTTTATGATAAAGAGTTGTATTTAAAGTGTCAAATGTTTTTAAAGTGAAACACAACACTAATCTCAGAGAAAATGGCATCAAAAGTCATTATCTCGTGTGTCGGCCATGTGCATTGATGACTACCGTGCAACGTCAATGCATGGGATGGATGAGGCGGTTGATGAAGGCCATAGGCACTTGAGCCCACACTCTGAGGAACGTCTGACGCAGTTCAGCTACATTTGTCGGCCTTGGTCGGACGTCATTCAGCCGTCTCGACCAACAGGTGCTCAGTGGTATTTAAATGGGACGGAGGGCAGGCCACTGCATGGTTCTGCTGGAGGAAGTCTCTTGCCGCTCTCGCAGTGTGGGCACGGGCGTTATCATGCTGAAACTAGTTGCGGCGACGTGCTAAATGAGGTATGGCGTGTGGTCTCAAGACTTGATCAATGTACCGAGCTGCTGTGACACCATTGCCTCTCCCTGGACCGATGTTCTGGAAGACCACAGGGCCGACCCTCTGTGCAAGACCAATTCCACCCCACACCATGATGCTCGGACCACCTCAGGAGTCTCTCTCAACAACACAAGCATCCGAATAACGTTCCCCACGGCGTCGACAGAATCTCTCTCTCTCTCTCTCTCTCTCTCTCACTCTCTCTCTCTCACTCTCTCTCTCTCTCTCTCTCTCTCTCTCTCTCTCTCTCTCTCTCTCGATCTTGAAGATGCTGTCGCACAATCTGACGATCCTGACGTCGGGTGGTGATTCTTGGTCTTCCACTACGGGGTCGGTCATCTGTAGTGTTGGTGGTCTGGTACCGTTGCTGGAGCCTGTATATGGTCCTTACGTGTACTTGAAATGCATTGGCTACTTGCCGGACGGTTTGTCCAGCTTGCAATCATCCAAGGGCTTGGTTCGCTGATTTCTTGTCAATCTTGGCATGTGGTAGCAATTCAATTACAAATGAATGTTATCCGATCTGGGTGGATTTGTATAGGGCAAGAAATGGGGGAACGCATGTGCATTTCAGTTTGCACGGAACCTCACATGCATCGGGTTACCATGGCCGTTGCCGTGATGCGTTTGGGCGACCGGTTTTATTATCAATTGCGTTTGTTTTTTTTAATAATCAAATTACATTTTTCCGGACAAGGAAATGTTAAAACTTTGACAAAAATTATCCAGATATTTAAATGACAACTTTTCATGCAATGCTACTTTATATCAGTTTCAGACATATTATTTTCACTTTCTCATTCATTTTATACATATTGGGTTCGATGTAGTAGAATCTGTGTAAACAATTGTTTCCTTTCGTTTTCTTCAGCTGGATAAATATACAAATAATGGAATTCATTACCTACATGATGTATTTCAGATAGTTTACAAAGTGGATTTTTTCTTTCCGTTAAAGCTCTTTTCCCCCTATTATGGTTACAAGTTCTAAATTTAAGTAAGATTCGCAGTAAGGTTATCATTTCTAATGATACTATACATGGTATCTTTTGAAAACTTATCTCTTGCACTTGTCCAACAATGTAGATTAATGTCATTTAATTTTTCATGGACTAAATGTTATAAACAAGTAGGATTTTTTAAACTTTGTGAAAACTAGATGTACCTAAGCCCAAGTTCGTCAAAAATTCTTTTGATATATGCATTCCATTTATGTTTACATTTTCCAAATAGGTCGTCATTATATAATAACTTGTATACAAGTAAGGATAATTTAGATAATTTCACGGAGAGTAATTTTGCCCAAAAACACATCGTTCTCATTTTAGCGATGTTTGATAGATGATTTCTTCCCATGTTCCATGAAATTTGGAGTACTTTTTCATGATGACAAAATATATTTTAGAAAACGTAAATGGACACCTTCTAGAGTTGAGATGTTTTCAAATCCCGATACTTCACATCCGTAGAGGAGAACTGGCATAACCATACTGTCAAAAAGCCGCAGTTGACATTTAAATTATAAATTTATTTTCCGTCCTTGGCATAAAACATAGAACTTAGCTTTCGTTGCATGTTCTATTAATTTTTTTGTCTTTGTTAAAAGTGAATTTTGATTTGTTTTGAATGGTAACACCATTATAAGAATAAACTTTTCCAAATCATCATGACCAATTATGAAATTATGTTTATAATATTTTGGTCCACCAATTAATAATACTTTAGTTTTTGTAGTATTAATCTTAAGCAAGTTATAACACTGCATAATCTGCGTACAGTAATACAAATATTGTGATAGTAAATTTCGATTCGATTATACAATTAATTTGGTTTCAATCGGACATCTTTACATGAATCCTGTACAAGTGCCGCTTCGGAGTCATATAAAAATATTTAAAACAAGAGATGCGACAGGTATTCTTCCTGTCTTTCTCCAGATTTACATGGAAAAAACTTGTTAAATTACTTTTACAGGAAACACATGATTCGATATTCTGGTACATATTATAAATAACGTTAAAAAAGTTTCAAGATATCATATCGCCAAACAATAGCAAATACTTTTTGAAAACGCACAACATAATTTTCTTATTTCTAGCTTTTAATAATTCCATGAGGTCATAAAAATCGAAAATGTGATCACTGGTAGAATCAACCTTTCTGAAGGGCAACCATACGTAAGTTAATCAACAGTATGCCATCAAGGTGTCGTGCATGTATCGCCCAACATAGTGGACACACTACGGTGTATGACTTACGCGCCTGAAATTACTTTTACAGACATATATCATCATAACATCTTCACTGTTCAGTATACAAATTAATCATTGGTGTAATTTCGAATATAAAGAGACAATCCATATTCCCCCTTAATTATACCTGTTATTGAGTTATCAAAGGACGATATGATGGACACGAACATAAACAGCGAACACGTTGTACAACAGTATTTCCTCGATTTCTATTTACATCATGACCTAATTTTTTGCCAGTTTGTACCATGGCGACCCCGGAGCCGTTTGAATGAATTGAATGATGCTATACATCTTCCTGGACATCAGGTACAGTCCGTTTGCAGCAAGGACAACTCTTAAGTTTCCACAGAAAGTAGGAGTGATCTTTGAATAATGACGCGGAAAAAGTATTTGTTTGTTTGTTGTTTAACGTTGCACTCAGCAATATTACAGCTATATGACGGCGGTCTGTAAATAATCGAGTCTGGATCAGACAATCCAGTGATTGACATCATGAGCTTCGAACCACACAATTCGGATACGATGGCATGCATCAACAAAGTCCGCGGGCCTGACCACCCTATCCCGTTAGACGCCTCTTACGACAAGTATAGTCGCCTTTTACGGCAAGCATGGGTTGCTGAAGACTTATCCTACCCCGGATCTTCACGTAAAAAAGTAAATAAATAACCAACTTCGACATAATATGATTGATGGACATATCAGTATGAGAAAGGTATTAATAATCGTATAAATGTTTCTATACACGTCAAACGTCTCTACAGAGGTAGGGAGCATGACAACTGAGAGAACAGCTGGGTTCAAAATAGGGCATCTCAAAACATTAGTCATAAAATTCCGGCCGCAGCACGTTCAAAATTTGTCGGACACGGACTTCATATCAAATACGGTTTCAAATATACATATCGTTTTGCCAAACGCCCAGGTTCGACGTCGAAAACGTTGTTGGAAGTCCACGTCCATTTCGCCATGTGCAATGAACTGTTCTTCTGTGTCTATAGGATGAAGGTTTCAGCGAGTGTCCTTCTGTCTGATTTTGCAGTAACAAACACTTTACAGTTTCTAAAGCACCAGATACAGAACATGTCAGTTTGTCGATGACACATCTAGAAGATCACACCGACGCACGTTTTACTCTTTACAAACCGTCTAAACCACATACCCCAACGGGACACACACGTATTAGTGACATGCCACAGTAATGCCTTCGGATCGGGCGTTTAACAACGCCTTGGGATATACAACAAAAACTAGATGAAGATGAACAAATTCAGAGAGTAACAATAAGCACTTGTTTTCAAATATGCCATGTATGGACTTTCTAAACGGAGACTAATAATGAACATGTCTTCATATGTACCACTAATGGATCATCTAAACACATACTAGTTAGATCAGCTTGGGATGGATGGATGGATGATGGATGGATGAGTGAGTGAATGAACTGTGTTGACGAGCAAGAGAGTTATATAAAACTCTTATCCTAGCCAAACGGTCTTTACTTTCACATTAAACGACAGTTCAGTGAGTGATGTGAATAATTAAGTTGGTGGACAAGTGAATGCGGAGTTCACCGGTAGGTGTGAGGGTTAGTGAAACAGCAGGTGAGTAGAAGTAAGTAGAATGGGTGTTCAGATCGCTATTCAGAAAACTACATCTTCCCAGGTAGCTTCAGACGACTATGCAGAACATTACATCTTCCCGCGAAGATCCACTTGTTGACCCTTATGATACAATTTTACCTCCATTACAATACACATATGTAGTTATACTGTAATCGGCAATCCATCCTTTTGTGGCCAGTGGAGACAATGGTGTCTTGTTCATCCTAAATACGTATGTCATTTCTTAAGGTATATATCTCATGATTTAATACCCTGCTGTGTAATGAAGCATGTTTGTACTGCCTGTGTTTAATGTACTTTTGTACTTCATATTTCTTAACTACTTTCACTTTTCTAATCTCACCGAGATCAGACTTCTTATAGAATCCACATCTTCGGTCATAATCCGACATACTCAGAAATAGGAGTGCCAGGACCTTACCTAAAGCCTTTTTATTCAATACACTGTACAATGGATTATCTATTGAGTAGTCACTAGTGTCGTGTAGGCCTATTTTGCTTCTGCCTTTATAAATATGATTCCATTAAAAAAAAAATCTGTGTCAGTGCATAACACACTACATCTATCACGGCATAACCTCTTAGGCCTATTGTAAGTCGTACATTACAAACATTGATCTGTAACATTGTATTTTGCTTTTTCATTTGTAATGCTGCTAAGTCTTCATACAAAAAGAAGGGGTCACCTTTGAGAGTATTCATGAATACTCTACCAGTACTCGAAAATACTTTTCATGAACTCAGTGGCTAAAGAGTGTTTTCCAAGGCCGAGCATGTTAAACTTCAACGAAGCATCAAGTATGCGCACAATATCCAGACTTGTCTTGGTAGATACTACTGATATTGGTAGATATTGGCACCTCTGTCTCGTTTGCACTATTTCAAACGAAACTGAATCAGGAGCTAGAGGTTTTACCAGGTGCAGTGTGTGCTGCTCACACATGAGAAAGGAACAAAGGATCACGACAAGCATATCCATGATTTCCTGGCAAGATATTATGAGAGACACATCAAGTTAAACAGAAATAAGCTGCAATCACAAATCACGTTCATGGGAAACTTTTATAGGAAATAGATTACAGTCAATAACAATACATGCCATGACATGCTGAAGAGTTCTGGCTTTACTTGGGACTCGTGAACGACATGACATGCCATGACATGCTGAAGAGTTCTGGCTTTACTTGGGACTCGTACACGACATGTCAGAGTCCCCGCCAAATTTGACAGAAGCTACTGTGCCTGTGCATAGCCTCGACAAGAATGACGTGTCTTATGTGTGGTCCAAGACCCAACAGGAATCCTACAACCAGGTGATGAAATTGATGTGTACTGAACCGAGTTCTAACTTTCTATGAGGCAGAAAAGGAACACACTTTGTGAAATGAATCATGTGAGCATGGCCATGGGGGGGTGTTACTTAAGGAAGGCAAGCCTATTGCCCATACAAGTTGGTATCTTAGCGACACAGAAAGGAGATATGCTCAGATTGGAATGGAAATGGTGGCAGCTACTTTTAGACTTGAAAAGTTCCATCACCATACGTTTGGACGTTTCGTCACTGCGGTAATGGATCACAATCCCGTATTAGCAATCTTAAGGAATCCACTCCGGATCCCATAGGCCCCTAACAGCAATTGTTTCTTTTGCGAACTGAGAAGTACAACTTCTATCTGGTTGACAAGAAGGTAAGTCTATTAAATCCAGAAGCGGAGAGAGTTCCCTCACAAAATAACTATATGATCCTCCATTGGGGGAATATTTGATATCCTGCTAGTGGGGGCCTGGAATTTTTCATGGAGAAGAGATATTTTCTCTGCTACAGCTTCAATTAGGATATTTTTAATTAAAAATATGAGCCTGATTATTCTTTTCCAAAATAAACACCCCACTTCAATATAATTTTTATGGAAGACACTTTCTTTTTTTTCCTGCTGTTTAAAGTATAATTATTTTTTTCAAGCATTTACGGGGACAATTCAAGCATCGATGAGTGATAGAGGAGAGGAAACAGAAACAAGATGTAATCTACATGTGAATCAATTCTTGTCTTTGTCCTGAAAGGAATCTAATATTATGTCCGTTGTTGGGTGACGTCAAATGCTGCATTGTGACCATTGTACCATGGCATTCCCTCCATTGTGATCAGCGATGAGATATCACAATATACAGAGAGAGTTTCAGCAAGTCCTTCTTTTTCAGTTATGAAAAGTATCATGACGCTGCTGAAGATACAGCAAAGGTGGCTAAGCTAATGATGAAGTGCAGTGCTGCAAAAAACTACCTTTACAGAGGTCTTTGAACATTGGAAACACTCAGAGTGAAGATCATTTCTCAACTCCTGCACAACGTCTGTTTGGACGAGAGCCCAAGGCCCAGGTCCTCGCAACGTGCTCCGACCTTCATCTATAGTGACGAGAAGGAACAGATTGGATAAAAGATGCTTGTGATAAAAGGCACAGGAAATCTGCCGGAAGACCACTTAGGTTGAGACTAGAACAAATTCTAATTGAGCAGGATGAGTGGACTGAGGTCACTCTAACAAACAGGATCAAGAGCCGTAACTAAACTGACAAGACCAGCGATGACGGGAGCTTCTGAAGAAATTGTCAACAGCTCTGGCTCAAGAGAATTTCAGGATATAAGGATAATGTAGACAGCGCTAACCTGATCAGTAACGGTGCTAGTGTACTTAACGGTGCTGATCTCTCACCCTGAGCTGAAATGGCGGAGAAGTAACCACATCCCAGCGATCAACCCTGCGATGTCCCAGAACTCGCTCCACAAGTCACGTAAATAACCATATCTGGGAGATCAGTCAAGTCAACCCAGAAAGTTAATCTATGAACTTAGATGGCATTATTGTGTGTTATTATTAGGCCTCTCAGTCCTAAGTCTTGAATCATCGGCACGTAACAATATGTACATAATAGACACATGTATGATTAATATGTATTCACAGGGACGTATTCTCTCTCTTTCATAATTATGGGTGTATGTATAAATTGCCTGGATCGGAAAATATTGATATACACTAAGAAAAAAGTTAAGCATACCCTTTTTCTGAGCCATGACAAATGGCAAAAAACATGGTATGGGATGATTGACCACAGGAACTCGGCGATACCATTGTCATCGAATAGAACAAACATTTGACAACAAATAAAAAAGATATTGGTGAGTTGTGATTGAAATTTACTGACTGTAAATTTACTGTTTTTGACCTTAGACAATACCTAAAAAAAATATTGAGCTGCAGGATTAAGTAAACGAATTACATTTGATGTTTCATGTGAAAATGTTCCTTAAAGTCTCTACTTGACATGACACGTGAAACAGATCAGTAGCGGGTATAACCGCCATGTACCCGGATGACGCATTCCACCCTACGTCTCATGCCTCCAGTCAGACGTTAGATCTGTTGATGGGTCAAAAACAACCAATCCTGATGCAATGTTGCTTCCTATGGGCGTAAATCTTGTACAGGAAGATCTCGTGCCTGTATGCGCCGCCCCAGAATATCCCAAACATGTTCAAGGGGGTTCAAATCTGGGCTCATTGCTGGCCAGGGTAGAGTCGTTATTGCATTGTCCCTCATGTAATCCATGACTGCATGTGAACGATGAGGCCGTGCATTGTCATCCCATGTACTGAGGTCGAGTAGCAAGGGGGTGGTTGTCAAAATGAGGAACGACGACTGGCCTTAAAACGTCCCGGATGTACTGAGCCCCTGTTAAGTTGCCCCTTATGGTGACCAAATCCAACCTGCAATCATGTGAGATACACCCCCAAACCATTACCGAGCCCCCGCCGTATGCAACAGTCTGTTTAATGTTCCGGGGGGTGTAGGCCGTGTTCCGGTGCCTCCAAATTCTCGTTTTTCTATCAGTGACGTGAAGCAAAAAGCGACTTTCGTCTGACCAATGGATCCTCCTCCAAGTTCTCAGATTCCAGTTCTGTCGCGCAATACACCATGCTAAACGAGCAGCTTTGTGGTGATCTCTCAACAAGGGCCGCTTTATGACTCGTCTAGCCCTCAGTCCTGCTGCTTTCAGCCGATTCTGCTGCTTAAACGACGATTGGGCAACAACAGCTGTTTCAGTACTTGTGTAAAAGGGGTTCTCGGCGTATGAGACGAAGATGGTCCTTGTCTTCGCGATGTGTCGTCACAGGAGGTCTTCCGGATCTGGGACGGTCCTGTTCATCACAGGTCTGAGCATGTTTCTGGACTAAACGACAGTGTGATGATACCCTAAATTCCGACCAATGGCTTTACAAGACATTCCTGCGTTATGCATGCCGATTATTTGCCATCTTGTGGCGTTTGATAATCGCCTTCGTGCCACGGTCACACAATGTTTATTGTTGTCTGGATGTCCTGCGTTTCCGGAGTTTTTAATGTTGTCTGGGTGTCCTTCGTTTCCGGAGAGTTTAGTGTTGTCTGGGTGTCCTGCGTTTCCGGAGAGTTTAGTGTTGTCTGGGTGTCCTGCGTTTCCGGAGAGTTTAGTGTTGTCTGGGTGTTCTGACACAAATACCAACACACCTGAAAAGGTTCTTATACACCGATCGCACTTTTGTATATTTCCATGCGTTTTTCCTACGATGCATGTGCCATTCAATCTGAGAGCAGCAACAGAAATATAACGACTTGAGTTTTTATGTTTTGCCCTGATTTTAAGAACTCTTAACACTTTCAGAATTCTTAACGCACATACCCCAAAATCTACGGACTATCTATCTATATCTAACATCGCACTTTTGAACTGCTATCAAATAAATGTACAGATCACAGACGTCATGGTATTGTCTGGTATGTCGTTTGAATAAGATGTAGACGTCATAGTATTGCCTTTCGTTCATTCGTTTGAGTCACATGAAGATGTCATCATATTGTCATTTATACATTTGTTACAGTTATGTGTAGACGTCATAGTATTGTCATGGAGTACATTCATTCTGTCACAGGTATAGATGCCATTAGATTGTCTGGAGTAGAATAATGCTGTGGCATGAGGAATGTATTTGCCTGAAAAATAAGCATCGTTTCTGTTTTGTGTATATGAACTGAGCTACAATGTTTATTTTCACATTTGATCGCGACGTTAAACGCCATTTCAGGTCACCTCACATATTTTTAACATTTTCATGTTTTGTATTTATGACGACACTAAAAGTAAAGTAAGGCTTAAATGTGTCGGAAAGCATGGTTTTAGATACAAAGATAGACTTTTGAAAAGCACAAAATGTCCAAGTAATTATGAGTGAGTGAGTGAGTTGGGTTTAACGCCGTTTTTAACAGTATTCAAGTTATATCGCGGCGTGTCAGCTAAATGTGGGAGGAAAGCCCGAAGTGATGCAGCTCTCAGCGCCCCCCCCCCCCCCCCCCCCCCCTTTAATTATGTAAGTCTGAGATTCATACAAGATCAAATCAGTCAAATTCGATAAAAGTTAATTACCCGTTTATGTGGTACCACGAGGGTAATAAGATTAGTAATATACAGCCAGTGTAAATTCAAGTTTGGTTAGAAGCAATAATTTATATTATATCTCTCATAAACAACAGCGTTGATTTCCAGTGCAATCACATGCAACATGAAACAATGCGACAATAGCACAGAAATAACATAATAAAACGTGATGAAACTGGGCAGAAACAGATAATCTACGACCAAACTATAATAGCCTACAAATGTGTTAATAGCACAGATGAAAATCCCTATTCAAATTGAAAGCTTAAAAAACCCCACGAAGTTCCAAAAGCGAAAAGGATTTGTGCTTTAAAATCAAAGGCCACTGTCAGATGTGATAAGGAATTCAGAGACATGGAACTCAAGTTAAAAAACATTATGATAAATGATATCCATTTTAAAAAACCCCATCAATTTCAAAAGTAAATAACATTTTGAGGTTCAAACGAAACGATATTCTTGTTTGACATCAAAGCGAAATGCTGTATGTAATTCACAATTCAGAGATACCTAATGTAAGTCCCAAAAGACTGCCAATTCTGATTCCGCTAGAAGGAACAAGCTTAAGAAAGTTAAAGAAAATAATGATGTTAACAGGAGAAGACGCTCCAACTTCATCAAGAAGAGCTGTCAGATCTGACCCGCACGTCAAAAAACTTAACTAAGAGGCTATGATATTGATTAGATCTGAACCCCATTACATGAAATCTTGTGAGATTCTTCATTCCTGAATGTATATGAAAAATGTGAAACCGAAATCAATGGTTCATTTGTGCTAGAGCGGAAACGACAGAAAGGTATGAAATGACTTTATTCTTTATTTCATAAATTGAAAAGGAGGTGAGTTCTAAATTAACTTGTCATGAAACGGAAATAGCATAAGAAGAATCCATTGGTGTTAAATAATATCAGTACTTGTACCCACACTGACAAAAAACCAAAACAATTCCAGCATGGTTTAAGTTCGGTCATCGGTTTAACACATTTCCGCGACATTTCGGTATCTTAGTAGGTATTTGCGACTATAATATATATACTAAACAGCACTGAATCGTCACTATAAAAACCAATATCAATAAATGAAAGCATACTTGTGGACACGGGCATCAACACGGCGCATCAGGTTTGAATTCATCTTAGATTCCAGGAGTTTTGGAATACAAGGAGCGATTGATAAGTTCTGAACCTCACACAGCAAGACTTCACCGAAAGACATTAATTAAAATGATATTTTTTTTTACATAATCCCCTTCCCCATTGATACACTTTTGCTAACGATGTTGAAGGGATTTTACACCAGTTTTTTTTAAAGTCCTGGTCTTGGCTGTCCAAAATCTTCTCCGCAGTTGCTATGGCGTCAGTCATCGCTCAAGTCGAAATGAGAGCCGGCTAGAGTTTTCTTCATTGGGTGCCTTAATGGAAATAAGGTGTGTGCTGGGTGTTGATGGCAATGACTGATTTGTACACTTGTGCATTGTCCTCAGGGAAGAAGCACACCTTTTCGCAACTTCCAACATTTATTGATATTCATTGCATACCATACTTGATTCAAAATGCTGATAGACAACCTTTAAAGCTTAATTCATTTCCAAAACTGTTTCTCGAATTTGTGGGGAAGTGAAGAATGTGACACGTCTCCGAAGCGGCTCTGTTCTTGTTGAGTGTTCACGGAGACAGCAATATATTAACCTTTTCTCATTAGCCATATTTGCAAATATTGTGGTTGCTGTGTCCTTGCACAAAACCTTCAATTCTTGCCAAGGCGTTGTATGAGACAGAGCTTGTTGCCTGTCTGTCATGTTAGAGCAAGAAATTACAGATGAATTACAATCTCAAGGCGTAACAGCAGTTAAGCGTTTTACCATGAAATCTTGAGACAGAGAATTAATCCCGTCCAACACTAATTTGCTTACTTTTACACTTTGAGCCCTTCCTAAGTCAATGAAAGCTGGTCATCTCAACATCTGAGTTGGGGTGTATGTCCCCAGTCCACTCTGATGTTTCAAGTGCCAAACGTTTGGGCATGGTTCTAGATCTTGTGATCACTCAGTGGTCTGTCAATGCTTTGGTACCAGCCATGACAACAAAAACTGCATGGCAGAAATAAAATGTTCAAACTGTAAAGGCAACATCTGGCTTCATCAAGGTTATGCTCAGAATGGCAAAAACAATCCAAAATCCTGAAGCTCAAACGTGAACAAAATATCTCCTTTTACGTGGCTAAGAAGCTGATTGAAAATCAGTGTCCACAAAGTCCACTAATCAGAACCTTTTCTGCTGCTGTCGCTACCTCAGCTCCTCCAACTCCTCTGACAATATCCATTTCTATTCAGACAGAGTTGACATGAATCACATCAGATCAACCTGTCAGCATATCCTCTGTGATTACTTCCAATTCGTCATCAACTCAAACTATAAACCACTCTAAACCTATGCCTGATAAACCTATTGCTGTAGAGCCTGCTACTAAACGCCAGAGGCCATAGAACCTACGATTATTGAATCTGACGTTGTTACTCTGACCAGAAAAGAGCGGGGAAAAAAACTAAATAGAAAACAAACAACCAGGAAATCAGGTACCATCAACTCCTTTGATGCTCTGGACATGGATGTAACCCCATCGTCGCAGAGCTGTAGTAGGAGTCCTTTATCCTCACGTGTACGTGAGCGATAACCTATTGACTATCCACGACTCAATCGTCCACCATAACTAAATGGAATTGTAGAAGACTTATGAATAATTTTAATGATTTACAGCTTTTAATTCAAGATTTATAACCATCAGCAACGTGTTTGCAAGAAACATATCTTAAAATCACAGATAAATGCGACATCAGGAAGTATCATATGTATAATCTCCTCTCACATCAAGGAGCAAACGCCCTTGGAGTTTCTTCCATCTTAGTTGGACAGGACATAATTCATAGAGTTATTCCCCTTACCACCAATCTTCAAGCGATTTCAGTCTGGCTAACATTTCACATCGCCTTCACACTTTGTTCTTTGTATATTCCACCATCTTCCCCTCTTTGGCAGGTTGATCTTCAGTCTTTATTTGACCAACTCCCACAACCGCATGTCATCATGGGTGACCTAAATGGACATAACCCTCTCAAGTGTTGATTCAAACGCCAAGGGCACGGTCCTTGAAGATTTTATTACAAACAATAATTTATGGATATTTAATGATGGCGCAAACACATATATACATGCAACTAAAACACTGAAACCTGAAACTTTCCAAAACATTCCAGACCCTATTTGTTGTTCTGAGAACATCTGAAACACATAGCTGATGAAACCATTCCTAAGTCATCTGTGAACCCGTACATTCGCGAACCATTGTTTTGCAAACAGGCTAGAAAGTGTAGGAAAAAGGCAAAAACGTTTTCTTCCGCCGACACCCAACAGTCAATAATTTAAATATCAAATAAATAGTCTAAAGGCTAGACAAACATTTAAACAGAATAAACATCAGTCTTGGAGAAATTATGTATCCAGAATCAATTCACCCACACCTATATCAAAAGTGTTGAACGTGATTCTTAGAATGAAAGGCAAGGATTCTAAATCCAGCATAAAACATCTCAAAGATGGTTATGATATATTAACAGATAAATCTGACATAGCAAATAAATTAGGTTAAATTTTAGCCAAGCATTCCTCATCATCCAACTGTGATCCTAAATTTCAGAAATTTCCGCAACACCAGGAAAAGAAAAAGTTTTTTTCTGATAATGGTGAAGAATACAATGAAGTAGTTTCACTACATGAGCTCAATACCGCCTAGGGCATAGTGAAGATACTGCAACTTGGGCTAACCATATGCATTATCAGTTTAAAAAAACCTTTATTAAATCATGTCTTCAGACACTTTTAACTATATCTAATGATATTTGGACATCGGGGATTTTTCCTCCAAAGTGGCATAATGCGATTGCAGTCCTTATACCAATACCTGGACGGGATCATACAGATCCATCTAATTACCGTCCTATATCTCTCACTAGCTGCGTTTGCAAAACTATGGAGCGTATGGTGAACAATCGATTAGTTTGGTTTTTGGAGACCAATCATCTCATTACAATGTGGTTTTCGGAAAAATAGAAGTACCTTGACCATCTGGTACATTTAGAATCTTGTTGTATCAATCTTTTTCGATTTAGAAAAGCTTATGATACAACTTGGAAGCATGGCATTTAAGAGATCTTCATGATTTTGGATTGCGAGGTCGTTTGCCTCAGTTTAATATCCAGTTTTTTAACCGACAGACAATTTCAAGTCTGCGTGTGATCAATCCTGTCTGACCATTACAGTCAGGATCAGGGTATCCCACAAGGCAGTATCTTGTCTGTTATATTATTCAGCATTAAAAATAACAGTCTCTCCAAGGTATTGAATGACTCAATTGATGGGTCACTATTTGTAGATGACTTCAACATCTTGTCGTGGCAAAAACATGCACATGCAAAAAGGCAACTGCAGCTTTGCTTAAATAAAATCCAAAAGTGATCGCTTGAGAATAGTTTTCGATTTTCTAAAGCAAAAACAAATATTGTATCCATTTTTGTACTAATAATAGACGCATGAAGACCCAGAACTATTGTTAAAAGGTGCCCCCATCAAGGTAGTCGAGGAGACCAAGTTCTTGGGTCTTATTTTTTTTATCGCCACTTGACGTTTTTCCCTCATAAAAATATCTTAAAACTAAATGCTTGAAGGCTATTGATCTACTAAACGTTGTTGCAAATACTAAGTGGGGTGGGGATCAGACTACCTTCCTTCACCTGTATAGATCCCTTATTAGATCTAAACTAGATTATGGTTCAGTTGTGAATGGTGGAGCTGCTTAAGGTAATTTAGGGAAATTAGATAGCATACATCATCAAGGACTGATGCTCTGTCTAGGAGCATTAAGAACCTCTCCTGTAGATAGTTTGTATGTGGAGGCGGATGAGCCTTCGCTTGCACACAGTCGCTCAAAATTATCCCTAAATTATGTGCAAACTCATCAAATCAAGGTTATAACTGTGTCTTTCATCCTCTTAATGCGGAACTGTTTCACAACAAGCCAAAACTTGTCACTTGGCATTTGGATCAAGACTCAGATTGCAGATGCTAATATTGACTAAGATTTGATATCTCCATGCCGGCTTTTGTCTACTCCTCCTTGGCAATTAGTCAGACCTGAAGTAGACGTATCTCTCACTAATCTTTAAAAATCTGAAACAAATCAACTTATTTATCTGCAAGGATATAATCAATAACGATCCTCATACAATACCTACAAATCTGTATTTACAGATGGATCCAAGGAGGGTGACGCTGTTGCCAGCGCCACTGTTAACAGAACTAGAATATATCAATAACCAGGTGAGGTGAGGTGAAATTGAGTTTAACGTCGCGTCCAAGATTATTGCACTTATATAGCGACGTGCATGCACGTGTATGTGTGTGTGTGGCTGCTTGTACTAGTCCGGACTGATGCCGATTTATAGTGCTAGCTCACTGAGATACCATGCCGCAGTTTAACATGAATACCCCACTCAGACACAGTATACTGACTCCAAGCCGACCAGTCCTTGTTTTAGCCCCTTAATGCCGAGCGCCAGACAGGGTAACAACAAGTACAATCTTTTAACGTCTTTTTGTATGACGCGGCCCGGGATCGAACCCTGGACCTTCCGCTCTCCGGGCGGACGCTCTACCACAAGACCACGGAGGCGGTATATCAATAACCAATCAAAACATAAACGATTTATTATATTTTTATATACATATATATATTTTTATTATTTATTACCCATAAGGGCTCAAATATGCAGTGTCATAACTTTTTGATATTTGCACAGTGTGCAATTAGTGATTCTCGAAGCTGATTGGTCAGTTGAACGAAGATCAATTTTCATTGGACAACGGAACTATTTTTTCTCATCCCATTCATTCATAAATCCACGCCTTTCCCTTCAGATGTTTTACGTGCTACAATCTCTCTGATTCGAGATTTTTAAGACAAGAAACATAGTTTCATAACAACATGATTCCGCATTATTTATTTTTCATTTATTTCACATGATATTCGTTTTACAGTAAAAACTAAAACTCCGTCTGCGTTTGTAAACAAACATTTGACACCTGTCAAAGTAAATGACCTCGTTGAAGCGGACGGAGATCTGACTGACGAGAAGAGTTATTCGTATAATTCAACCTCTGAACACATTTAATGTCTTTTTGGTCAAAACTGCATATGGCCAGATAGAAGTTCCAAGATTCAGATTGCGAGTGTTGCGAGAAACTGTTTCTCGTACGCCAAGATCAACACCACCAAGTCCGGTTTGCTTCTGTGTTAGAGGACTTGTTGTTTGGCGAATTTTTCGACCACTCGAATCCCAAAACCGGACTTAGTACAGACAGGTTTGCCTTTGTGAACGATGATGACATCGATAACTGCCAATGAAAATGAAAACACAATGAAAAAGACTAATTTGACAAGTTGACATGAACTTATATTTTAGTTCAAATTTATACAGGTAAGAAAAACACAAAAAATAAGACTACTCACACTTTCAATGGTGGCATGAGAATAAAAACAAGTTAATTTTGCAAAACATTTAGAATTTCCGAAAGACATGATAAAGATACACTATTTCGTAGAATTTTGTAATGTTCCCGGTTTTATCGACCGAATACGTTTGGTTTGGAACGTAGGATACGCAAAAGTACCTTTTCAGACGAAAATTAACTCTTCATAATAAAATTATTAGAAAAATGTGTGGTATCGTTTCTTTTGGACATTAGTTTAGAAAGGTGATTCAACATCCCTGCTCCCCACCCACCATGCAGTGTCAACAAGGACGATGCTGTAGTGGAAGCCGACTACAAACACCAGGGCTACAGGGATGCTGTACTCCAGCAAGGACACAGTTACATGTGTATGTCAAACAGAATTATAGTAAGCCTGGTTTGGCCCATGACAATTATCACAAGACATATAGAACCCAGAGGTCAATTATGTCAGATTGGTCCATAAACCACCGCCTTCAGGCATTTGACTCTAGGCAGTGTTATAGCCATGCATTTGTTATGAATAATACAAGTAATGGAATATAAAGTAGTAACCATGTCAGGGCATGACATGACCAGCCGATTGATAGAACAGGGCCAATTCTACCACCCTTCTAGGTCAAAGTGGTGAGTTGGGCAAAAGGAACACTATTCCTGGCTCCAGTGCCCTCATCCACCAGACTCCCTTACTCAACACACCTACGGGCGCAACCCACGGCAAACGGGTTGCCCAATTCGGTCGCCTTTTACGACCAGCAATGGGGTGCTGAGGACACATTCTTGTTTATTTTCCCCCGGTCCTCACGGGGACAACCCTCAAGACCATCCTCTTCAAAAGATCATTATGACTGAGCGTTCTTGAGCAAGGTGTATCTGGATAAGATGCGCTATAAAAGTATACAATATATTATTACAATTTATTAACATTTACACAAACGGTCGTGTTACCTGCTTTTTGTTGAAATACACTCTTCAAAACAAAGAAAAGCACAGGAAGTATGTTGTTCACTGAACCTGACTACACAAAAAAATCCGGTATATAATTTGGATATTTGTTATTGGAAAATGTTGGTGGCCTGACATTCAACAAACGGTGCGTTAAAAGCAGCCATTGTCAATTTGCAATGTCTTAATCCGCATTGTTTTCAAACTTGTTCAAAAATGACATGGAGTAAAACAGTAAAACAAAATGCACGAGCAAGTTATGGCATTCGTAACTCGTGGTAGCGGCTATAAAAAGGCAAGCATAAAGCAATAATTTATCATTCAATTGTCAACATTTTTCAAGTTCGAAAATGCCGAGACTCAGCGCTGCCGATCGGAAACATCGCCATAGGACGTAAACAAAGTGTGGAATCGCATTCTTCTGCTGCACACCACTTCCACGTCCACCACAGCACCAGTTGCCACCTTTGTGACCGATACACACAGTTCAGTTTCACTGCAGACCGTCCGAGAACCGGGCGACCAAGAGTTACCACCCTGTACTGGATCTCCACATTCGACTGCTCCACCTACGTCATCGCAGCTACGGAGACTGCAGGACGCATCCCTGGTTTGAGGAGGATATTGGACCAGTCTGTCAGGAACCAACACTCGTACACTACAAGATCTGACTTGGTTGTGGTCCAGGGAATTATGACAGCAAATCGCTACATGGATCAAATTCTTCAACCTAACCTTCTTCCAATCATCGACCGCCAGGACGCTCCACCGCACACAGCTCGTGTCACGGTAAACTACCTTCATACCAACATCAACGTCAGATCTCCAGATCTCAACCTAACCGAACGCCACTTCGTAGACGACTCGATCAACATGTACGTCAACGTCAGAGCACGCCGCAGACACTCCCACAACTGGCTAACGCGTTACAAGCAGAACCGCGCAGACTTCCGCAGGACAGTACACGTATCATGTCAGGGCCAAGGAGATGCAGAGCCGGATTTGCTGCCGGGTGCGGTCACATGAGATACTGAGTTCAGTCCAACCTTGTGGCCTTATGCAACATGACAATAAACAGTTTTCAATGCCTCTGTGCAACGACAACATGTGACTATCGAGCTGCAAAATATCAAATTTGTATCTATGATATTAAATTGAATATATATGTAATATTAAAGTACTGTCGAAAATGCTATAAGACTGCTTTTTGAATGTTAAAAAGGGATATAATTTTTCACAGACTGTTGTTATTGAAATAGCGAGTAACTACCGACCGCCCTTCCGGTGGTTTGAAGTATTTCAGTCACAAGGTGTCCTATCGACAAATTCGAACGAAAACAGGAAGTTCACATTTATTCTAAGTCCAATGATGACAGTGTGTAACGGACTATAACAATAAGTTCACGTGACTCCGTTACCATGATAATAATATAGTCTTCATAAAACATCTAATCCACTCACAAAAAATCATTTTGAGAAAATTCTAGATGTGCATCTTCTTAAATATCAAAATGACACAGAGTTTTTGTTGTTGACATTGCTCCAATGATGCATGCTACATTACACTTGCATAGCCATAACCATGGTACACGATATGGAGTCTGCACTGGGAAATGTATACACGTTCTTTACACTTTAAGAGAGAAAGAAGGAAACCATTTATTAATTTAGATGCATTACCAAACTGTCCAAGCTATAGGGTATGCAATTCATATCATCAAGTCTACGGAATGATAAGAAACCAAAACAGGTATAGGGGTGGTCTCAAAAACAAAACTGGGAAGTAAAAGGATATAAGACAGCTTTGGTACAGGTTGATTAGGCGTATAGTGTACAAGCTTTATGAGCAGACGGCAACCCTGACTTGTAGTAGCATTTGGGAGGAAATTAAAGATACAATTAATGTTACCCGGACTACACTAACTATTGCTCTCCACGAGATGGGATTTCGATGCTCTGTCCGTGGCGATGACCGATCACTTTTCAGGGGAAAATATTCCATCCTGTCTATAAGGTCACATTATCTCCGAACCATTCATAACTATCACAGTCAGGGCGTCCAGATAATTTACTTTGATTAATCATTCCACTAACTACATGTGGCTATCGGCAGATGAAACAAAAAGCACTCATATTACCATCACGTAATGGTATTCGTGTCATTGTTTTGCACGCAAAACCATGATATGGGGCTTATTGATGAATGTGTGCTAGTTTTCGAGGCGAAAAAGAAAACTGGTGGTTTTCATAAGGAATTATAGGAGGTGATGTGTTCATAGACTGGTTGGAACTTCATGTTTTATTGCCCATTTTAAACAACGCCAATGTTATTGTCATGGATAACGCCAGTTAATATAACGTCCGGGAATACGATACTGTCGCCCAAACCATGAGTAGTCTGAAGGCGACCATACAGGAATATATGACATTGTCGACTTGAGACCATATGAAACGAACGTTCAACTCATGGAGACTATTCGGCTGAATAAAAAACCAGTAAAGTACAAGACATATGTGCTGGCGGCACAACACGGTTACGTTGTCTTACGTACGCCAGTCAGACATTGTGAGCTCAACCCTGTTGTGCCCAACTTGGCTAAGCGTAACGGGTTCGTAGCAAGATATAACACAACATTTAAAAGTACAGATTCATATACGTTATCAGCGGAGATAAATGCTACCTCATGAAACCATCTGTAGAACAACAAATACTTCTGGATTCCAAAACCGCAACCTTCCAACACTCATCCTGTTTCATCAACGCATGTCAATTAAATACAATAACAGCAATATTGTTAGACCACCCCCACCCCCACCCCACCCCACCCCCCACTCGATGACATTTGCACCTGGGAGAATGCATGGGACGGTGTGAGGTCATCACCTCGAAACAGGTGTTAGGTAATTACCTCAGGTTATTAGCCATTTCATACATGCATGACAACACACGATTATTCTCTAAGTTTATCATCATTTTACCTGTAAAAGTACATATTAAGGGTCATCACAATTGGTAGTTAGGACAGGCTAGATTAGGTCAATTCGCGTTATTTTGATATATGCTCTTTTTACAGTACTATGTATGACTCATATTTATTACATGACGCCAGAAAAGCTGTTTTCTAGCATTTCCGACAGTACTTTAGGTACAACAAATTTACCAAAAATCTACCTGTGCGTTTCTTTTTTTTAATAGTGTATACTACTCAAAATTTGCTTAGGATCAAGGTAGGTTTCTCCTGAATGACTGGGCTACAGTACTTTTCACTGATGAATCGAGATACATCCTAAACATCACGATCGTCGTGCCGGAGTGTGGGGCGTAGACAAGGAGGTTTCAGAATTCCAATGCAGCCGAACATGGCCTCTATGGTGGAGGCTCAACCATGGTTTGCGGTGGCATCAATAGAACTGGAAGAACCGATCCCCATGTCCTACAGCAAGGCACGATGACAGGAGTGCATTATCGGGAAGACATTCGGGGGGGGGACCGGACTTCATGGATGATAACTCACGACCTCGTCATGCCAGGGTCGTTGATGACTACTAAGAACAGGAGACCGACCTTTGGCAATCGTTAATGATAAAACCCTTGGTCAATTCCTTTGAGTGTCTACCATAAAAATGACTGCATGTCTTGACCAGGCTTTTGTGAAACCTTGTGAAACTTTGTGAAACCCTGATGTTTGTTTCCATACAATTCGAATAACATCAACATGCTCTAAGTACTAAAGTACCTTTGAAACTGGGAAGCTTCATAAGCTCCATAACTCCATCAGATGAAGGTTATTGTATATTGCTCGACATGAAGGGGAAATGTACGATGGAAAAATCGAAATCATTATTTTCAAATTTATGCATAAATCTATCATAAACGGAGGTGCAAAAGAAACTTATCATATGTTTGATTTTCATTTGAAGATATCTAGTCAGCAAAATTATCTCCCAAAATGACCAAGCACTCAAAGAATACTTCTTTTACTTCTTTTTATGTAATATATAATTTAATTTTAAACTTTAAAAAAAAAAAAAAAATGGTTAACAGGTTTCACAGACATCGTATCTTTGAAAATCAATAATTTGCTTTTTTCGGCATTTTTAATATGGAAGGGGGACGTGTGGTTGCAAATTCACTTCCTACCGAGTCTTCATTGCACCATTCTATTTTACTTTTTACGAACTGTTGCAGGAATGAGTAATGGTGAAATAGATATATGTGTGGTGTCACGTGGTCCTGTGCACAGCGCACAGGTCGCAAATCAGTTGAAATTAAGCAACGTCCGTCGCGGATTCCTCGGATGGGTGACCGCGTTTTCGGCAGCTTGAGGCCCCTGAGTGAGTGAGTGAGTGAGTGAGTGAGTGAGTTGGGTTTAACGCCGCTTTGAACAGTATTCCAGTGATATCGCGGCGTGTCAGCTTAATGTGGGAGGAAAGCCTGAAGTGATGCAGGTCTCAGACGTTTACCACTTCGGTAAAACCCACGAGCACGGGTATGGTGCTGACAAACCTAGAAACATAATCGGGGCGAACCGGGATTCGAACCCACAATCATTTCTGGCGTACCCAAGGGACAGCGAATCGCGGCCACCCGTGCTCCCCTGAGGCCCCTGAGAGTTTCTTGGGCTTCGGTCCTGCCCCACACTAAAGCATATGTAACATTGTGTTTCCTTGGGCAAGTTCTGAATGTGCTTCTGTTCCCCTGGGTACCAGGTAGGATGAGATGGTAAATATGGTTGTTAACCTTCTAGCGCCTAACAGGCAGCTTTGGTTGTATACTTCCCAGGAAGCTGAGAATGGTTCTTGAGAGCCAATGGTGACATTACCCACAACGTCGAAATTGGGGTAATCGTCGCTGGTCACGATTCACTTGGCACTTCCTTGATAAACGTGACGTCGAAATGAACATAAGACCACAGAACTAGGCCAGGTGCTGCATGAGGAGTAAGACAGACAGACTCCCCTCAAATCGCCTTTCATTCTACCGTTGAGCCCCCCTCCGTACAAGATGTCAACTTGTGCACATAACAAAACAACTTCTAAAACAACTTTTTCCAGTGAATATAACATAACAAGCAGCAGAAATTGCTGGGTGTAGGGTATGTATTGCCGTGTACCGTCTTGCTATTTAATAGACTATTTCCGATTTTGAGTTATTTTGCAATTCACGGTTCTCTTCCGTAGCTAAACGGTGCATTTAAATCATTAGTTCCCCTATGCTTTTGTAGGTAGTATATTTAAACGTTAGTATCGGGACGTTTATGCACTGTTACATAATGTGACACACTCTTCTATAATGCTAATTTAATCTATCGTTTATCAACTGCCGTTTGAGGACGCGATGTGTTTTTTTTATTACGTCGATATTCTTTCAATTCGGTATGTTGTAAATACCCTTGCGGTGCCCATCAAGCACACGAAGATCCTTATCCAAAACTTAGATATATGAAAACGATATTTAACAATGTGACATTGATCAGGAAATCTACATGATCACATTTATTGACCGAAATTGCTGAGAAAAAGCACACAATGACCTTGCTTCACTTCTCTGGACAATCGAAATACCCTTGTACTTACATATTGAAACATTTTTCCCGAAGACAAACTATGCACAAAAATCGGAGCAAAAATAAATCAGCTTCACGCAAATTACGTCCATGTGTATTCAACTCATATACATGATTCTCGCAGAAGTTTACCGCTAATTTTGCTTGATTTCTTCCAGCGAATCGATCTCCATATCACTCAATTAGTTCAAATACATTTATGTAACCTAGGTTTCACTGGCGTGGAATTGTGTATTTGCGAAAGTTAAATCAGACTTAGTTGTGTGGAAAATCAGACATAGTTGTGGAGAAAATTAGTAAGTAAGTGTTCCTGAACGATGGTTTGATGAAACGATTATTATTATTTCTCTTCATTTATTTGCTGAAGGCTATTTGTATGCTCGAAATGCTTTGCTACTCATTCACAGGCAGGACGTATTTGTTTTAATAGTAACAAAGGAATATATTGTTTGATGGTGCTCGGTAAATAACTAGCTTGTTGAATGCAGCTGGGTAAAAGGTTAAAGCTCATTTTCAGCTTCGTTAGTCAGAGCTACACTTGTTAGCATTTCAAATGAACCGCGTGTGCTGCTTACATTTTATTTGTTTATAGTGCTGCAGGGAAAGACACATGCTACTTCAATTTTAGTTGTGTATAAAAAGAAGACCTGATAAATTGTTCACTCAAAAGCCGGAATGGCGTAACAGAATTCAGACTTCCATAAAAAATCCTTGCCAGTCAAGTAGAATCGCCGACACGTCAACAAATAATTCTTTGAGAGCCACAGCAGCAACTCGATGTATTTACACACGATACCAGATTTAAATGCTGTTGTGAACCAGTTAGAATTATTTTAGAATAATAATTGTACCATGAAATTGTGAATTGATCACAATAACCCAGTGACTAAAGCGTTCGCTCGTCACGCCAAAATCCTGGTTAAAACCCACCTCACTCAATGACGGACTCAAAAAACCTGATTGAGCGTATCTGTTCAGATACCAACCGAACTAGCCGAACTGGAGTGGACAAGTGTCAAGTGGACACCCTCAAAGTGTCGTTGGAAGAATGATTCGGAAAATGTCACGCCGAATAAACGAATGTTTGACAAAAAATGCGGCCACTATACAATACAAACAAGAAAGAGAATCACAAATAATCCTCAATCATGATAAAGAATTTGGTACTCTCAGGAACAATTGTTAATAATTTTTACCAACAGTTATCCAGACAGTATTTCCAAGATCTATTATCATATCTACAATTATAAACAAATTCCTTGTATGTAAAACATTACCATAGTTTTTCTCATTCTAAAAGCTGTCAAAATAATAAACCATGCAGAACCGTAAACTGCCGCATGAAACTGTGTGATCACACATTACATACAGTGAAACAGTACTGTGCTCAACTATGCATAGCAAGCACCATACATGTGATTATAAAGACAACTAATAACAAATTTCTCATATCAAACCCGTTGTTTTACATGTGTTGTTTATTATACAAAGATATTTAGAAGCCTGGTTTTTAATCGTGTTGAACAATACGTTCCAATAGCAGTGTGAAGGGAAAAAGATTGAGTGCGCGTTACAGGCTTGACCTGAATTCCTCCCCGAACCTTTCTTGCTGGCTGCCTGAATATCATTCGATACATTGAAGAATAATGTCTGGCCATGGCGTTATTCAATCTTGGACCAATCACTGCATCAAATAAAAGGTTTCTTATGAAACTAATAGCCAGTGTTAATATTCTCCCAATATCAGGATGATTATTGTTTATCCATTTCCAATCAATCCTTGGAAGTAATTCTTTGATAAGTATCCTTTCGACAACCTATTTTCTGATACAGTTTGTGTCTATATCCGGCAGCATCGGGCTGATGTTGGAGTCTCTAGATGACAGAATATTAGTCAGAGATACTTCCTACATCACCAGTGTGTAGTATTGTGTTACAGTCAATATGACGTCTGGGGAAAACGAGTATTCACGATAAAGTACATGAACAATCAAACTGCTTTATCCCATCAGGTTGTGAATACATATTTTCTTAAGGCTACGAGTCTGGACGAGGGCCGTGATACAATCAAATGTTTGAGAAGTACTTGTTGCAAACACTACAAGGATGTGCCATGTAATCACTGCATTAATCAGCTCCATGTCTCGTATCGTTCAAAGTATCGCTTGTCAACCATCTCCTGGCTCTCCCATTGGTTTTTAAACCCTTAACGTCGCGTTTAGGCATGTCCTCATTTGTAAAACCAGCATGCATCGTCCTTCGATCTGCAGTGATAAGCATAACTTGAACTAACAACGCATGTAAGAGGATAAGCCCTAATGGATGTTCAACGCTACGTCAACAGCAGACATTGGTGTTATTGATCAGGACTACTACCGAGAGACATCACGTTTACCAAAGAATGTAGACAAGGAAGTCTACTAGCATCATACAAACAGGGGGCTTTATACAAGAATATACAAGCGACACACATGTTTAGGGCTTCTTCCGTCAAGCTATTTCATTTCCGGTGACGGGAAACTCTTCCTTTAAGAACGTTCCGAGTCCTTTGTACATGCCTGAAAGACGGAGTTTCATTTTCTGAATTAAGGCAGCAATTTCCACTTGGCTTCACAATTGTACTTATAACGGGTTCTTAACTTGGTCTCTAATATATTTAGCTTTGTATTAACGTCTCTAGATAATGACCAGGAAGAGGGATTATTGTTTTACGCTGCTATTAGCAATATTACAGAAATATCACGGCGGAGAACACCAGAAATGGGCTTCACACATTGTACCCATGTCGGGAATCGAACCCGGATCTTCGGCGTGACGAGCGAACGCTTTACCCACTAGGCTACCCGACCACCCCATGAAGAGGCCCAGTGGATGCCAATCATCATTTTTCTAACTTTTCATGATACAAGATGCATATCTTGCATATGATTTTATTCTGTTAATGAACATTGCAAAGGGAAAATATTTTATTCCATTATGGTTTAAAACAATGCCAGTATCACTCATATGTGAAAAAGTCAGTGTAATTTCGATAAGAGGATCAGCTAAGTTTCTTGTTACACCCGAGGCTACTCTAATGCTTGTATAATGTACATCTATCCATCTTTATATTTTATACCAAGAGAACATGTAAAAAAAATGCAGTTGCAGCTGGAGTTAACAGACAAAAATATAATTAAGGTATTAACGTCGCCAATATTGGACACATCGTCAAAAAAGCCAAAGACGTGTGGATTTGCCCAATAACGATTTTGCTTCACCACGCATCAGAATCTTGAAAGTGAAGGTTTTGTGCTTTAGCAAACAGAATGACGTAGCTCAAACGAAGCAAAATTAACATTATGATATTGAAAACGCATTTCTTGTCCCAAGTTCAAATTGATGCTGCTTTAAGAATTCCGTTTCTTCGATACCTTTCGGGATGTATAGCTACTGGTCGTGTGACGTGAACCCGGGCGTGTTTAGATTCAAATAAAGTAATGTGGATTCAAAGCTACGGCTACATATATCCGATTTCAGAAAAGCGAAGGATTATGTCCATTAGTAGTATAGGTAATGATGATTCTGCCGCAACCACACTGGAGCCAGATTTATATACCTATACCACCACTACAGGGGGAATTTTTTATGCCAAAACGCTGATGCGATTTAACGATTGGCATAAGTCGTATTAAAAGAAACATCAATATCAATTAATAATGAATAATATTTACTATAGCCCACGGGGATATTGGAAAGGTATAGGAGCAATGCAAAAATTAGCCACTGCGGCTAAGGTATCTAAAGATGTGGCCAAGGATTGGTTAAAGAAACAAGTGATGTGGCAAATATACTTACCGGCACCGCGTTATATACCGAGGAAGAAGTTTGATATCATCAGGCTGACCTCTTGTTTCTTCCCCATGATAAGGTAAGACGCAAAACGTATTAATACGCTTTAACCGTAGTGGATGTGGCTAGTCGATACAAAGAGGCTGAGCCATTAACCTCGAAAGATTCAACAGAAGTAGCTAATGCACTGAGTCGCATATATAAACGCGGACCACTAAAATGGCCTAAGCTATTTCAAGTAGATCCTGGTCGCGAGTTTATGGGATCGGTAACTAAACTGTTAACAAAGCACGATGTCGAAATCAGGCTAGGTGAAAAAGAGGCCCACCGTAGTCAAGCTATCGTTGTAAGATTTAACCGGATATTAGCGGAACGTTTGTTTGGCTATCAGTATGGGACCAAAATGAAATCTGAACGATTGAGATCAACCGAATGGGTGACACGATTATCAACTGTATAATGAGCGCTGAATAATGAAGTAACGGGATTAATCTGGGAAAAACCATCCGATGCGATTAAAATTAAATCCGTGACTTCCGAATCTTCAACACCGAGGAGAGGCAAAGAACAAAAACTTCCGGATAGAGTAAGCGTAACATATTTATACCAGCCCGGTGAACTCGAAGGAGGCCTACGCCGCGCAACCGACCTGATTTGGTCCCTCAAGACATATAACATTTGTCGATTGGTTATGAAAGAAGGAGAGCCTATTCTTTATTATCTTTAAGATTGACCGGGCAGGGCATTTGTACGAGAAGAGTTGCTCATAGTTCCCAACGATACAGTATTACCACCATAACCATAAGCATAGGTAGTTACACCATCCTTATCGATCCATCTCTTTGTATCTAAGGGGAATAATGATGTCTTGTTCATTCTTAATCAATATATCCTATGATTGTAACTTCTTAAAGAGTTCATCTCGTGTTTGAATATTCTAACGTTGAATAATGCTTCTTTATACTGTTCGTGTTTGATATGCTTTTTTACTACATACTTCTTAACACCCTTAGCTTTTCTTATCTCTCAATTATCGGACTTCTATATAGAATACATCTTAGGTCTTAATCCGACATACTCCGCTATAGGGGTCCCAGCGCATTCATCCTTCATCTTACCTAATACCTTTTTATTTACTACGCTGTGCAGTGGATTATCTTTAGGGTAATCGCTCGTGTCATACATATCTATTTTTTCTGCCATATCTTTATACACATCCTCGGTTTGTATTTCCATCAACAAAGAATCTGTATCGGTATATAACACCTCGCATCTATCGCTGTGTGTTTTGTCAGAAGCTTTACAGATCCAAACGAGCCTTAGTTAGGCATCAGAGAAATTGCTGGCCCTTGTCAAGCGTTTACATGTAACATCTGTTCCAAAAGTTTCAATCGTAAAGACAATTTAGATTCGCATACGAAAACGTACCATTTACATGACAGAGATAATTTGACCACTGTAAGAAAACATGAAGACGAATAGGAAAAATCAGAGACGTTCAGTTGATATCTTCGAGTCAGGTGACTTATTCACAGGAAGGGGCGTTCCTCCACTGGTAAAGAAAAGAAAATGCACCAAATCCAATTCAATCAAAAAGATGAATGGAGTGTGTGTGTGTGTGGTGTGTGTGTGTGTGTGTGTGTGTGTGTGTGTGTGTGTGTGTGTGTGTGTGTGTGTGTGGTGTGTGTGTGTGTGTGTGTGTGTGTGTGTGTGTGTGTGTGTGTGTGTGTGTGTGGTGGTCTGCCTGTGTCTTGTGTGTGTGCTGTGGTGTCTCTGCCAAATGGTCTATCAACCAACACATATGAATGATTCACTGTACATAACTATCTTTCAATAAGGACAGAACCCATAGATGTCAACTTTGTGTTTATTTCCAGATTTACAAAGTGCATAAAGTACAGGGATAGTTATATGGCATAGTCTGATGAGAAAGATTGCAAGTGTCATCGCACAGAAGGGGATTTTCGTCCTGGAGGTTCATATTTGGCTGGATTCCTCATATACAACACAAGGTGTTTCTTTAGTGTTGAGCTTTTGTTGTCAGGTGCATGACGCTGTTTTGGTTCAGTGGTGTGCAATTTCTTGGTGTATGTTTTCACTATGTGAACAAGTCCTGTTTTCTTGTTGTAACTCAGCATTGTCATTCAGGTTTATATGTGATCGCTGAGACTGACAGAGGGGTTTTCATCATTCTTGTTCACTCAGTTCATCCTCCTCTTGAGAAGCATCAGATTCCATGTCACTGTCTGCTTCAGTCATGTCTACGCGAGTCAGAATATCGTTCATGATGGGTTTCATGAAACGTTTGATGTTGTCTTTGATGACCGTTTGTTCAGTGCTCGGATCCATCTCCTTCAAGCTGTCTAGGATTGGTTGGAACAAGGGTGCCTCTGCAAAGTAGCGGGTAAACTCAATGACACAGTTCAACGTGTTTGCCAAATCATTTTTCCACACAGTATGAAGTTTTCTTTCGACCCATTCCTCCGATTTTCCTTGTTGCCTGTAGTTTTTCTTCTTGAGCTTAATGTCATGTAGGCTCCTGTCATACACCCTATTCCATACATGCTGTAAACCCACGTTTTGCCACTCGTTGGCCTCGAGGTCATGCCATTTAGATTTAGTATTAACATACTCTTCTTAACAGCTCTTCGTCACTATCATCATCATCGTGTCGTACACGTTTTCTCTTAGGCTTAAACTCGTTTTCGGGGCACCATGTTTTGCTATGTTTCTGTAAATCATGCATGTTATCTATCAAGATGCCACAGTCAGCGCAAGCAGTGGCCATGGTGACAGGTCCCGAGTCCTAACTTGGAAGTGGTTGCTGTCTCCTCATCAAGATCGTAAGATGTTTCTCCTACAGAAGATCTTTCTTCTGGTGTGTACTGCTTGGATGGAAGTTCTTGGACCATTTGCTGCTCTGTTGACGGAGAGCTCCCTTTTAACTCCTGCTGATGTGAACCACACTCGGAGTCATGATTCGACCGTTGTCAATATATTGGCATGCAATCTGTTCTTCTCACTCGTGCCAGGTTTAAGATCTACTGTCAAATGTCAATAAGGCGTTCCAACAGGCTTTTCATGGAGAGTCATAAATTTACCGATGTCTTTGGGAAAAATTCTTCTGCCAAAACATTTCACCTGCTGTCTATCCATGGGTGAATTGAAAAGTGTCACGAAATGGGCATTCCAAGCAATGTCATGAGATTCCTTGCCTCTCGGGAACAGGTTTTGCAATAACAAGATGAAAAAGACATTTTTGTGGTGTGAGGTTTGAGTAAACAGGCGGGAAATCCGCTTGTCATTCCTGGCCTCAGATAAAAAATCATCCAACACCATCATGTTCTGGTTACTGGCATCAAAGTACAGGTCATCTTCGAGATTGTAAGGTATCCCTTTCAGAAACTAGACTTGGGGGAGAGTTTTAAGAATGGTATCGTAAAGGGGTTGCCACACAGTGTAACACCATATGATATTGTTGGGTCGTGGATTGATCTGAAGTATGTTATAAACAAACATAGACTTACCACAGCCGGATGGACAGACTGTCACTGAATTTGAAGGAATGTTGAATGTGAAAGGTGGTGATGGTGTTACGAGTGACGTGTTGGCTTTTGTGTCGGAAGTGTTGGCTTTTGTTGAAGTACCAGGGTCTATGACTCTGGAAGGGATGAAGACGATGGTGGCGGTGGTGGCGGCAGGGACGGTGTGGATGATGTCATACGAGATTCTGATAGTGTTATCTGCCTTATGGGTAGACTATTCACATCTTTCCTGCTGTGAATAAGCCTCTTCTGTCTGATCAGAGCATCCTTTCTGGACAATGTTTTACCATATTCCTTGCAAGATACCCTCCCATTCATCATGAGTAAGAATTGTCATCTGTCCTATGAAACAGCTGCAACACTTATTTTATACACACTCCTTCATACAGGCGTTGATGTCGTCAGCTTGCTGATGTGAAAAAACAGGGTCAAAAGAGTCATGTTCCCACACTATGTGTGACTGAAGATGTATTACGACAACAGAGCGATACAGCAGTTCATCAGAGTTGTCTCCATTTCTTCCGGTGGTGGTTTGGGTTCTTCCTGTTATGTTCAGGCTTTACTCTTGCCTTTTCTCATATGATTGTAGCTTCCATCTGAGACAGTATTTTTGTTTGTAGCTTGGGTTTTTAGCCTGTTGAGAGGCTTTTGTGTTGACATTCATCTTTTTGATTGATTTGGATTTGGTGCGTTTTCCTTTCTTTACCAGTGGAGGAACGCCCCTTCCTGTGAATAGGTCACCCGACTCAAGATATCCACTGAACGTCTCTGATTTTTCCTATTCGTCTTCATGTTTTCTTACAGTGATGTCCGACCAGCAGCAATACTTGAATGTAAATGAAACTTGCAAGAAGCAACCCTTCTATTTATTCTGTTGATGACAGAGACAAGAGGGAAGTTGCTCTTGGTTTCACTAAAGGCTTCATTCACAACAACGATTGGTACGTGCCATACTGTAAAAGGGCACCTTTTACACGACACACACACACACACACACACACACACACACACACACACACACACACACACACACACACACACACACACAGACGTTTTCCCAACTCAACTCAACAGTGGAAATTGGAAGGACAAACGAATGTACACATGCATTATATCTAGAAATAAGTTTTAAATTCATTGGTTGTTGAAAGGGAAAAGTGAGCTGATTGGTTAGATAACCTTTTGGCATCATGTCTTTAATTAACAATTAAAATGATTGGTTCTGGTTTATTAAGTTGAAGAGAGATAGGCTACGCTAAGCAGAGAAGGGTGTTAACACATGTCCACATTCTTTCACGAAAGGGTGACATTCCATTTGATGACGATCAATCTAGTATACATCTGAAGGATTCTACACCGACTACATTCCACATAGCTGGCATTCCTAAAGAATTCCTCAACTAAGACATTTTTAACAAAGGCCGCATTCTTCACATTCTTAACATTCATGCATAATGACGCCGTTCTCATTGTGACGTCATGCATGTCTATTAGCATAGGCTCATGAATATTCATAGGGCACCTTCCATGGAAGGTGCTGTCCGTCCACATTATATACTACTCGAGTGGTCAAGCTTGCTGACTTGGTTGAAGCATGTCATTGTATCCCAATTGCGTGGATCGATGCTCATGATATCAATCACTGGATAGTCTGGTCCAGACTCGATTATTTACAGACCGCGGTAATATAGCTGGAATATTGCTGGGTGCGGCGTTAAACAACAAACACACAGAAACTTTAAATGTACCCGTTTTGCCGTCAGTTTTTATTTTTGTGTGCGAATGTGTATTTTGTAGTAAGACTACGCAAAGTTTTGATGATATTAAATATCCCCTAATACAGACAGATTGAAATACCCCGGAACACAATGACTGGGTAGCCCATGTATGCATGCAGAAATGGGCATGATGAACACGATGTTTGGATGTATCGTGACAGAATCGTGGCGCATCATTATAAGAGAACACAACATTTGCTACTGAAGATTTGCAACAACTGAATAGAGTTATGTATGGCTTCTCAGCATCATCGTTTGACGACCGAAGAATTAGGCAGATGCATAGGCATGCTTGAAATTGGGTCAACACAACAACACGTTGCAACTGACTTTGGAGTCAGCTGAAGCGTGAACAGGAGGGCATGGAATCGACACAAGACGTTTGGATCAGCTACCTAGTGACATGCGGGTGGTCGACAGCGTTCCACCATATATATCGAAGACAGGTTTTTCCTGATTGCAGCAAGACGTCACCACTTCGTGACTGCCACCACACTAAGAAATTACCTGAGGAACATTTCTACTTACAGCAGGAGATCATTGTCCACATGGAGTGACCAGCCAGGTCACCCTGTAGACCTCAACTAATCGAACATATGCGGAACGAGTTGAAGATCGACCTCTCCCGACGCCTCGTCCTTCTGGCAACTCTACAGCAACGCGGTAATTCTCTTTCTGAAGAGTGAGACAATCTTCCCTTCCCGACTCTTATTGGGAGCATGAGACGATGGTGCCAGGCTGTGATCGCAGTATGTGGAACACATACTCTCTACTGAGAGTTGTTGTTTTGGACTATGAATTTGTTTTCGTAATTGTTTTTACGTTTTAGGTTTAGTCAGATAATCTAATTTGACGGATAATCTGACTGATTATTGGTCATATGTCTTTTTTTGGCAATGTATGTCACATGACAACAGATTTTTGTTAATTAAATATGTCTCCAAGCAATATTGTCTTAGGCTCTTTTAACAGAAGCACACAATTTGACGCATTAGCTTTTAAAGTGGTCATCCTTGGAAAACTTTGAGTAGTGTATAACAAAACATTTACTGCAGTACAGGACAAGACTCAACAACAGCAAACTGTCTAAAATACTGTTTTTGCGAAAAAGAATCAACGTAGTGCTCCTCGTTAAGGCAAGAACCTTTATATGTGAACCTTTACAATTCTCCTTTGGACCAGTTTCCCACAGAAACAGTTGGCAAGATGAATATTTTCTCAAATATGTCATGCATCGCCAATGTGCTTCCTGACTGTGACAAAGGGCAAAGGGGCATAATAAATGCTGACGATGGAATCATGCAACGAGGTCGTGGGCTCATAAAGCCGGTCTTCATTCGTGCTGAGATAACTAATGTTACCTTCTCTGTTTGATTCAGTAGTAAGCATCTCCTTGGTGTACGGTGATTAATCTAGCCTGGCACCCCACGGAAGTAGGAAGCAGCCATTAACCGTGATCTAGGAGATGGGTCGGAAGTGTTAAGGAATGGGGGACCCGTGTGAGGAGTGCAAAGCGTTAGGAAATCATTCGTTTACAGACTTGTAACAGTACTAGTGCTCAACGTCCATGACATATACCACTGTACTGTTGTGTGCATTGTATCAGCAGCTGCTACTCACTGTCGATCAATGAAGTAGGTATGCCTCAATATGCCCTATATATTTCCCGAAACTTTTGCAGTTGTGGGGTTATGATAGAATTTCCATGCTACCATGACTTAACTGAACTCTGCGGTGTTAGCGAAGATATTGAGTCAAACGGCAGGAGTTCAGTAATTTTTTTAGTGGGTTTTCAACCTAAAGTAATGCAACACCGATAACAGCCTTTTATACCAATCATTGCGCTGTCTATGCTAAACCTGTTTTTTCTCATCATATGGCAGGCATTGAAAGTGTGTAGCATCATGAAATGGGCACCCCAAAAGAAATGAAGCAAGCCTCGCAAGGTTTATTTCTACACCGAGCTGGGGCGCGGGTGGCCCAGTCGTCTAAGGCGCCGCGATTCGCTGTGCGGATTTGCGTCCCTTTGGCACGCCACCTTTGATTGTGGGTTCGAATCCCGGTACGCCCCGATTATGTTTATAGGTTTGTCAGCACCATACCCGTGCTCGTGGGATTCAACGAAATCTGAGACCTGCATCACTTTGGGCTTTCCTCCCACATTAAGCTGACACGCTGTGATATAGCTGGAATCTGTTAAATGCGGCGTTAAACCCAACTCACTCACTCCACACCAAGGGTCACTAATACGACGTCACGCCGCTCACTATGACGCAAAAGATTTGACGTCACAGTCGGCTTCAGAAAATTGCCACACTCTCTTCGACTAGTATCGTGTTGTCTGCCGAAAGAGTTTTGTCACACATTGAGTGTTGTTGTAACCTCAACTCTACGTTTAGTCACCTGTTATTGTACAATTATTTAAAAAATACCTCCCGAGAATGACTGAAAAATAAATGCTTTTCTAGAAGTATTTCTTTTCGCGGTGATGAGACCGTCAAATCGGCTATTTCAAGCAGAGATGATTATTATGATTTGATACCTCTTATTGACAAATTAATGGTAGAATAATACGCTGAAATCCATACCCTTTGTGCCTCTAGTCTTTAAATGTATTATCATAATGTAGCTTATTCTTTGATACCAGTAAAGGAGCATTCACACGGTACAACTAGTTGTATAAAATTTGTTGCATGCAACATATTGCATTATGTGAACGGGCAAGTCGGGACAGCTTTTGGCGAACGCAACTTGCTGGACGTGAGTTGTACGAATTATGACATGCTTTATTTTCATGCGACAAAACTGTTTGAACGCAGCCACTCAAAACGCGTATGGAAATCACGTGATATATACACGTAAATTTGTATACAAAAATAGCGTCTCCAATTCACGTCGGCAACTTCTGCTTTTCGGTTTCCTAAGTGTCTGAAAAAAAGGTACGTAGAATAACCATGTAACAAATTATATGTTTTGACATTTGCTTCGGTCTGGTTCTCAAGGTTAAACTGTTCATAATGTTATTTGAAACGACTGGCTATGTGACTGTACACCGAAGTTTTGTTTGTTTGTATGTTGTTTAAGGCCGCACTCACCAATGTTCCAGCTATATTAAACGATTCTGAACCAGAATATCCAGTGATTGACATCATGAGCGTCGATCTACGCAATCGTGATACGATGACATGCATCAACCAAGGATCTTTAGGGGTTGTAGACCTTAATGAGATTTGGTCTGGTAATACGTTTCTAAAACTTAAAATACAAATACACGTCTCAGTTTTGGATCTGTGGTGAAGTATTTATTGTGTCATGCCATTAACAACTATTTGAGACAAAGCATACGCACAATAAACATCTGAAAATAGTGTATTCCGAAAAGACTACAATAACCGTATATTCGTTTTCGAAACGGAAATTCTCCATGGTTGATAGTGTTGTATAATCAGGGTTCTTTTCTCGTCTGTCGAGATGCCTATTCCATCACATGTTTTTCACACTCAGCTACAATACACACATCCCTAAATTCATCAAACCAATAGCAATCAACTGACACATTGTCTAAGTCACTAATACAAACGGTCCAAATGAAATCAACCGAAATATTCAAGTGTGAAACCAAACCCTGTGCTCTGAAACCTACCAGTGGGCCTTCTCATTTGAAAATGTAAACAAAGCAAACTTCTAGATTTACATGTTAACATTTTCTACTATTCCGAGAGATTCAGTGGTCAATTTATGGCATACATTAGCTCTGATAAATGCGAATATATATGTGTCGATAATCGTTGCAAGAATTAATAAGTTAACAATCAGATACTTATTTGGAAAAGTCAACCGAAATCGTTCAACGTGAAGCCAGGACTGATGCAAAATCACGCACGCTGACGACGGTATAGGTCTGCCTTTCCACGTAGTATCAAGGATAGAAAGGAAACGTAGAAACAAATAGAACATGATGATTTCAGCTTCATTCTGATTGCTTAAGTTACATGACTCATTTATGAATATGCGATCCCTGCCTCACGGAAAAAACCTACTCTGAGCATTTCCGCGATTGCTATCAGAGCTGTTGCATTGACAAAGCCTAAAAATCTGAAATTGTCTGTACTTTGAACGAATATTCGCGGTAATATATACTATTACTTTTTGGTCGTTCCGATTTCAACATTTATAATTATTTTGGATAAAACTTCTTTTATATTATTACAAAACTTGAAATATGTTTTCTGGACCGTTTGGATGACAATACTTCAGTGTCCTAGAAAAGGAACCGATGTAGTTTTCAAAATCGATAGCTGTGTGGGAACTTTGGAGGTTCACATAAACAAAAATAAACTGGAACGTATTGTCCTGAGCCATAGGGAATGCTCGCTACGGACATGACGGAAACTGGACTACAATTGCTTACGGTTAAACATTGCGGAGTAATGCTCCTTTTTCTTTGTACATGTTGACCTCTCCCTCGTGCAGTTTTGACGTCATGGCAGAAACTTGATTTTCGCAACAAAAAGTACGTTTCCGTATCAAATGTGTCAGGTTATACATAGCCGTAGAATTCTAATATATCTGTCATACGACAGTATTGTGTTCGACCACAGTTTACATTAAGCTGTCAAATAAAACAATTCGTCGCACTGTACTTTATCTATGAACGATCAAATGTGGCTACATATCTTAGAGGCCTTTTTAAGCACTTTTTGCTTTTCAAACCAGTCTTTAATTTTTCACCATGGGGATACAATTTCAATTATATAAAAGTCCCTTATATTGCAAAGTCAGTGATTGTCCAAGTACCCCGACCGCCATTCAATTTTTCAAAATTGTCGGTCTGAGAATTAACTCTGCAACCAGGATTCCAGCGGCAATGTAGAGAAATCACAAGCTATTTGTAAGAGATATCTCGCCGCCGTGTTGTATACAACTTAGGTTCGTACTACTAACTGCATCCAACAAGTTGAACCAACTAAGTGCACCGTATGAATGTCCCTTAATGTTCATCAAGATGCAGTGAAGAGGTAATGTAACGCGAATGTTACATGAACTGTTCAGATCCCCATTTACGAAACTATGTTGTAAACCTAAGGGAAAGTCGAATCTGACTTTGTTCTCTATGAGTAAGTATGTGATTTTAGTACAAAAACAAAAAATGGATAGTGCATAGCAGGGGGAATTACAGAAGAAAATACAAATGCGCCATGGTGATTGTACTTACTCCTCTTTTTGAGCTCGTTGACAACGGTGCCCAGATGTCACTAAACTTGAACACTGTCGGAGGGTAAGGCAGGCTCAACATATAAACCTAGACAAAGCAATCTTAAAGATCAAGCTGAGATCGTTTGACCTTTTCAGTCGTCTCTCTGTCCGCCCATATATTCGTCGTAAACATGCATATTTGGATGGTTGATCCCAGCAATGGTGTGTCTAAGATACATCCAAAACAGTAGCCTATCGTGAAAGTGACATAGTTCCATGGCGTACTATACTAGCCACATAAAGAAACTGTGCACGGAGAAAATATATTATGGATTGAAATACAACACAGCAAGAACAAAATGATGTAGACGCTGTAGCAGCTGAATGATCGGACCATAAGAAAATGTCAACGGGACCTGAACAACATCTGTTACGATGACGTCAAAAGATCAAAATGGAGTAGGGGGTCAAACGACAAAGTCACAAAGTCAATAACGGCTACGACCACCCTGTGCGTGAATCACAGCAGTGAATCGGCGACGCATGGAGTCAACCAAATGGGCATGGAAGGCCTGGGGAATGGCCTGCCATATCCTCCTCAAATCCTGGGCCAAGTCACGGACGTTATCTGGAGGATGTGGAAGACGACGCAGACGGCGCTCCATTTCATCCCACACATGCTCTATTGGGGAGAGATCTGGAGAATTTGCAGGCCATGGCAGTAACATGACATTGTTATGGTGAAGGAAATCCATTGCGACCCTAGCCGTGTGAGGACGAGCGTTGTCCTGTTGAAATGTCAATCCCGGGCCATGACGTTGCAGGAAAGGAATGACCACAGGCCTCAGAATCTGATCTCTGTAGCCAACACCGGTGAGATTGCCCTGAAAAACCACCAAAGGGGTTCGGTGCCGTGCTGTTAACCCACCCCAAATCATCTCAGAGCCACCTCCAAAACGATTCCTCTCCACAATACAGTTGCGTGCATAACGTTCTCCCAAACGCCGGTAGACACGTTGGTGCCCGTCACTGTGGGAAATGTTGAACCTCGATTCATCTGTAAAGACAACATTTCTCCACCATATTCGAGGTTGGCGAACATGATTTCGACACCATCTTAGACGGTTGACTCGATGACGGTGTGTCAGGATGGGACGTATGGCAGGGAGCCGTGGTCGAATCCCGTACTGACGTAAACGATTCCTGACAGTGTTGGGATGGATACGGCGCAGTCCAGGAATTGTCTGGGACGTCGTTACTGCCGTTTGGAACCTGTGTCGGAGATGTGTAACTCGAATCCATCTGTCCTGTCTTGGAGTCGTTACTCGGGGACGTCCTGAACGTGGGTGGTCGGCAACGTCATTTGTGTTCTGATAACGCCTCACCAATGCCGATATGGTGTTACGATGGCATTGGAAATGTGTTGCCACCTGTTGTTGCCTCATTCCCGCTCGGATCATTCCAATGGCTTCATGACGCTGTGCAGCTGTCAATCTTGGCATGATTTGCTTGTGATATGCTTGTGTCTGCGCCTGAGAAGTTTTGAATTTTTGAATGACCGCAGATCATGCTTTCCAAAGTGACAGCGAATTTTGAGTTGCACATGCTGTGTACAGCTGCACAGGATGCACGTGCAGTAACACATTGCACGTCCATAGGCCCCCATCAATGACGTCATATCGCATGGCACGTGCATGAGCGTTTGAATGTCTTCAATAATTGCTGTGTTCAAACCTATATTTCATATATGAATGGTGTGCCCTTATATCTATATTTTCTCCGTGCACAGTTTCTTTATGTGGCTAGTATATTTAGTATTTCCCACATCGACTGTAAAAAACACTGGGTCAGAATACTACAAATATGCTTAAGCCTTACCCTTATCAGTAAAAGATGTTTCTGGCCAACGGTTGCATACACTACAACGTAAGAGTCTCTTACTTAATTCAACAAACGTGCGCGGAACATCTGAAGTGGTGGCACTCGGTCAATGCTTGAAGAGGTGAAGTGTATCTGTACATGAGTGTGTATTTCGGATATAGAAGAGTGGGATGTGTATCTGTACATGAGTGTGTATTTCGGATATAGAAGAGTGGGATGTGTATCTGTACATGAGTGTGTATTTCGGATATAGAAGAGTGGGATGTGTATCTGTACATGAGTGTGTATTTCGGATATAGAAGAGTGGGATGTGTATCTGTACATGAGTGTGTATTTCGGATATAGAAGAGTGGGATGTGTATCTGTACATGAGTGTGTATTTCGGATATAGAAGAGTGGGATGTGTATCTGTACATGAGAGTGTATTTCGGATATAGAAGAGTGGGATGTGTATCTGTACATGAGAGTGTATTTCGGATATAGAAGAGTGGGATGTGTATCTGTACATGAGTGTATATTTCGGATATAGAAGAGTGGCATGTGTATCTGTACATGAGTGTGTATTTCGGATATAGAAGAGTGGGATGTGTACGTATCTGTACATGAGTGTGTATTTCGGATATAGAAGAGTGGGATGTGTATCTGTACATGAGTGTGTATTTCGGATATAGAAGAGTGGGATGTGTATCTGTACATGAGTGTGTATTTCGGATATAGAAGAGTGGGATGTGTATCTGTACATGAGTGTGTATTTCGGATATAGAAGAGTGGGATGTGTATCTGTACATGAGAGTGTATTTCGGATATAGAAGAGTGGGATGTGTATCTGTACATGAGTGTGTATTTCGGATATAGAAGAGTGGCATGTGTATCTGTACATGAGAGTGTATTTCGGATATAGAAGAGTGGGATGTGTATCTGTACATGAGTGTGTATTTCGGATATAGAAGAGTGGGATGTGTATCTGTACATGAGTGTGTATTTCGGATATAGAAGAGTGGGATGTGTATCTGTACATGAGTGTGTATTTCGGATATAGAAGAGTGGGATGTGTATCTGTACATGAGTGTGTATTTCGGATATAGAAGAGTGGGATGTGTATCTGTACATGAGTGTGTATTTCGGATATAGAAGAGTGGGATGTGTATCTGTACTTGAGAGTGTATTTCGGATATAGAAGAGTGGGATGTGTATCTGTACATGAGAGTGTATTTCGGATATAGAAGAGTGGGATGTGTATCTGTACATGAGTGTATATTTCGGATATAGAAGAGTGGCATGTGTATCTGTACATGAGTGTGTATTTCGGATATAGAAGAGTGGGATGTGTACGTATCTGTACATGAGTGTGTATTTCGGATATAGAAGAGTGGGATGTGTATCTGTACATGAGTGTGTATTTCGGATATAGAAGAGTGGGATGTGTATCTGTACATGAGTGTGTATTTCGGATATAGAAGAGTGGGATGTGTATCTGTACATGAGTGTGTATTTCGGATATAGAAGAGTGGGATGTGTATCTGTACATGAGAGTGTATTTCGGATATAGAAGAGTGGGATGTGTATCTGTACATGAGTGTGTATTTCGGATATAGAAGAGTGGCATGTGTATCTGTACATGAGAGTGTATTTCGGATATAGAAGAGTGGGATGTGTATCTGTACATGAGTGTATATTTCGGATATAGAAGAGTGGCATGTGTATCTGTACATGAGTGTGTATTTCGGATATAGAAGAGTGGGATGTGTACGTATCTGTACATGAGTGTGTATTTCGGATATAGAAGAGTGGGATGTGTATCTGTACATGAGTGTGTATTTCGGATATAGAAGAGTGGGATGTGTATCTGTACATGAGTGTGTATTTCGGATATAGAAGAGTGGGATGTGTATCTGTACATGAGTGTGTATTTCGGATATAGAAGAGTGGGATGTGTATCTGTACATGAGAGTGTATTTCGGATATAGAAGAGTGGGATGTGTATCTGTACATGAGTGTGTATTTCGGATATAGAAGAGTGGGATGTGTATCTGTACATGAGTGTGTATTTCGGATATAGAAGAGTGGGATGTGTATCTGTACATGAGTGTGTATTTCGGATATAGAAGAGTGGGATGTGTATCTGTACATGAGTGTGTATTTCGGATATAGAAGAGTGGGATGTGTATCTGTACATGAGTGTGTATTTCGGATATAGAAGAGTGGGATGTGTATCTGTACATGAGTGTGTATTTCGGATATAGAAGAGTGGGATGTGTATCTGTACATGAGTGTGTATTTCGGATATAGAAGAGTGGGATGTGTATCTGTACATGAGTGTGTATTTCGGATATAGAAGAGTGGGATGTGTATCTGTACATGAGTGTGTATTTCGGATATAGAAGAGTGGGATGTGTATCTGTATAGAATCACATACTATTTTTAGCACATTATATTACGTTAGCTCTCTGCAACTTTAAACCTCATTGCAGGAACACGAGCAGATCTTTTTGACATTTGGATATTCTATGTTCTAGACTCCAAATGCGTTTTACATCGGTATACTGCTATTTGTTGGGGGACTACCGTCAGTGACATGAAACGTTCGCAACAAAGTAACACAGGAATAAACAGATTCGTATTCTAGAACTATTGATGAAATACTGTTAACACATCACATAAGCTAGATACAGGTACACAGCTATCCTGAATCTCCTGGATGACGAGTACTGACTGTGTGCTTCCTCCGTGGGGTGCTAGGCCAGATTGCTCACAGCTAAAACTGAAAAAGGTGCCATGTCCAGGCTTACAATACGGGGAATGCGTGATTTGAATCAGTGGGTCCTTATCCTACTCGGCGCCTACATTGCTAGTCTTAACGTTTTTGTTTCCGACACATCGATTGATAATTTTATATAATTCATTAGCTTGAGGCACATCGCAGACAACAGCAACTGTTTTTGCGCTGGTGCAAGTTTTAGCACTTGCCCATACATATTGAGGTGTGATCTAATCAGTCAAAGCTAGACTCTCTAGCTCAACATACAGTTTTTGCTTTCCTTCATCACAGCAGTGTTCCTCTTTAAACAAATGGGATTTTATTTTTACATACATGTCTGAGGCAACAGTCCAAATGCTGGAGAGAAACTTTTTGATCAAAATGTTAAAACATTCAGCTTACTTGGTACATCAACTATACTGAACAACAAAAGTTCCTGTGACATTGAATGAGATTAAATGCAAAGTTATGTTTTTTACCAAATCTGAAACAATTTCGGTTTGCAACAGATCAAAAGACTCCTGTAAGTGTTCAAATGGTTTAAGTTGCCATACTGACTTCGGAAAATGCGTGATTTCATAACAAAAAAACATGAACATGCCATATTGTCAATTTACAAATCAAGAGCGTGTGTGTCCATCCTCGGCGACGACGTACGGGTTTGTGAAGGTATTCGTCGAAGGCCAGGGATGCTTTTTGCAGTCACTGTTGCTGGCTGGAATCGATTTCGTTGGTGTGTTGTTCGAATACAGTTGTCTTGTCGATTATTGGTTGCGCGTGTTTTGGTGGACGTTCTGTGGACGTTCAATTGTCTTGCAACATCACGTTGACTCGATCCTGCTTCAAGCATACCAATGGCTCGCAGACGCTCATTTTCGGACAGGCGTGGCATTTCGGTATGTTGAATAATTGCGTAATTTTGTTGTTTTTCTGAATGGTTGTTGTCAGCACGATGCCAAACAATGCATATGGAATCCCGTTAACGCACATGTTTGTATAGCCATTCTTGGGTAGTGAAATGCATAGGGCTCGCATAAAAGTCAACTTTTGCATGGAATGCATGCTTTTCCGAAGCAGTTGCGTTTTTGTGACTTGATTCGATACATGTACTACAATATTGAAAACCAAACTTTACTTGTTTGAAAAATACACTAAAATATTGGTGTCACAGGAACTTTTGTTGTTGAGTATATATATATATATATATATATATATATATATATATATATATATATATATAGTTTCAGGTTTCTCTTTCAGGGAGAAGTGAAGTGATTACAGTTACTGATTATATTATGACGTCACTATATATCATGACGACATAATGCAGCTGCACAAAGACTGTGACAAGGCGTTTCAAGACGTTACATTATCGGCTTTACATTGACAGTGGTGACAATAAATACAAATATAATTCATATAAATTTCTATTTTGAAGTTTTTATGGGATTTATGGGATTTTTGCTTCTCACATGACCCGTTCATTTTTCAACAAACTTCAAAAAGTATAAACCTCACCTTTTGACGTTTACATGATTTTGTACCTAAACTTCTATTCATGGGGAATCCCCGAGTTATATAGTCTCGATCCCCTGCTGACCACGATCTTGAAGATCGGCAATATTGGACAATACATTACCATTCACTTTTCACACAATATTTCATGAAAAAACTTATTTACATATTCGCATTAACCCACGGATGCCAGAGGGACATATGTGTCCCTCCTGTTCAAGCCTCACGTTGAAGTCAAATATAATTCAGAACACAAATACGGATATCATCCACTGTCATTTTAGCAAAGCAAAATTATTGAAAATGACCTCTGAAAATTTGGAACTTCATAATGCTCGCCATTGTTGACATATTACTAAATCACCATCACGGCGTTATTTAGAGTACGTTTTGAAATAATAATGTCGCATATTTACTCGGTGAATTGCCTTTTAAATATAGCATGATAGTGATTAGTGTACTGATCACGGATATGTGTTTTTTTGGTGATCATTTGGATACGTCGCCGATAACCCTAGAATCGATTAGAATGGTTGGGGGAAGATACGCAAACACGAACGTCGAAGTGAACTTTGAGCTATATTGGATATTGTTTAAAAAATCCTGTTTTACGTATACCGGTTATGAGACACTTTTAAACCACGTATATTTCAAAGCTGCGGTACATACATTCCCGAATTCCTCTTACATTTTAGAATCACATGAAAAATGGCCTTTGTCGCCAATGGGCCTGTTAACTGTCTAGATGAACTCAAGCAAAATAAATTAGGTGAGAAAACGAACGATGTGCTTTAACAACTGCATTTGTTTGAAATGTAAACAAAGCAAAAATCAGATTTTACACTGTGTAGCTTTTTCTCGTATTTTGAGCATATTCGTTGCATACAATGACTCAATATTTTATAATATGCAAGGGAAGAGTATCGTAGCAAGAATTCGGGAATTAAAAATAGATACATTACAAAGATTTGGTAAATTGTCAAAATTTCGGTCCCTGTGTTACGCGATGACGAAATATCTAGCAAAACGACAACGGTATTTATCGTCATTTCTTTCTACCAGTATTTCTCTTGGTTACAATGAAAAACATATACACAAATAACAATAAGAACATTGTCTGATCTTTCTGATTACTTTTATGTCACATTTATGTATGTACGGTCCTTGAATCAAGGAAAGTCCCCTCGTAAAATCCCGCATACTGATGACCAATCACCACCCAGACTATAATGTGTTATCATTTAATCGCGACCTATTGTGCACTGTTTGTACTCATCGAGTCATTTCTTGCAAATCGGCGCGACAAGTCATTTCTTGGAAATCGAATATGCCATCTCCCATTGTAGGGGTGATATGTTGTAGAAATAGATTAAAAAATGCAAAAACGAATTTATTTCTCCAACAAACTTTATTAATTAACACTCTTATTTATATTTTAAATGTGTAAGTCTTATTAGTTAGTTACTGATTACCAAAGTAAATAATACAAATTCTTGACCAACATCACAATTACTCAACCCAACTGTCAATGGCTGCAAATGATGTTGAAAGTCTCGGTGCCTCTGACAAGTTACACGAAGCAAGATGACAACCCCGATCTATGATGTGGTTCAACATTAACCTGTAGATTTACTGGGAATGAGCCAGCTGGCACAACGAAATTGCCAATTGAACGAGGATATATCTGAACAGACAGATCTTACCAACCGAGGGATTGCATGTTTGTGACCTTGCAGTTTAAAGATGTTAAGGCATTCAAAGCCAGCATGTGAAGAAATGTGTTGCTTAATTGTGCGTGTTCTGAAATGAAGTTCATATGTTTGATAAGCTGTTGTGATCAAGTGCCCCTCCTGTGACTTCAGTGATGTGAGAGTGGTATAGGTAATGGTGATTCTGGACCACCTCCACTGGAGCCAGATTTATATACCTATACTACCACTACAGGGGGAATTTTTTATGTGTAAACGCTGATGCGATTCAACGATCGTCATGAGTCGTATCAAAAGAAACATAAATATTCATTACTAATGGATAAAATTTACCATAGCCCACGAGGAAAGGTATAGGAGCAATAAAAAAATTAGCCACTGCGGCTAAGGTATCTAAAGATGTGGCCAAGGATTGTTTAAAGAAACAAGCGATGTGGCAAATATACTTACCGGCACCGCGTTATATACCGAGGAAGAAGTTTGATACTTTTACAACGAATGAAGTTCATCAGGCAGACCTCTTGTTTCTTCCCCATGATAAGGTAAGACGCAAAAACGTATAAATACGCTTTAACCGTAGTGGATGTGGCTAGTCGATACAAAGAGACTGATCCATTAACCTCGAAAGATTCAACAGAAGTAGCTAATGCACTGAGTCGCATATATAAACGCGGACCACTAAAATGGCCTAAGCTATTTCAGGTAGATCCTGGTCGCGAGTTTATGGGATCAGTAACTAAACTGTTAACAAAGCACGATGTCGAAATCAGGCGTGGTGAAAAAGAGGCCCACTTATGTCAAGTTATTGTTGACAGATTTAACCGGACATTAGCAGAACGTTTGTTTGGCTATCAGTATGGGATCGAAATGAAATCTGAACGATTGAGATCAACCGAATAGGTGACAGGATTATCAGCTGTTGTATCAGCCCTGAATAATGAAGTAACGAGATTAATCAGGAAGAAACCATCCGATGCGATTAAAATGAAATCCGTGACTTCCGAATCTTCAGGACCGAGGAGAGGCAAAGAACAAAAACTTCCGGAAAGAGTAGGCGTAAAATATTTATACCAGCCCGGTGAACTCGAAGGAGGCCTACGTCGCGCAACCGATCTGATTTGGTCTCTTAAGACATTAGTCGGTTGGTTATGAAAGAAGGAGATCCTATTCTTTATTATCTTAAAGATGGACCAGGCAGGGCATTTGTACGAGAAGAGTTGCTCATAGTTCCCAACGATACAGTATTACCACAATAACCATAAGCATAAGTAGTTACACCATCCTTATCAATCCATCTCTTTGTATCTAAGGGGGATAATGATGTCTTGTTCATTCTTAATCCATATGTCCTATGATTGTAACTTCTTAAAGAGTTCATCTCGTGTTTAAATGTTCTACCGTTGAATAATGCTTCTTTATACTGTTCGTGTTTGATATGCTTTTTTACTACATACATCTTAACACCTTTAGCTTTTCTTATCTCTCCATTATCGGACTTCTTTATAGAATACATCTTAGGTCTTAATCCGACATACTCCGCTATAGGAGTCCCAGCACATTCATCCTTCATCTTACCTTACACCTTTGGATTATCTTTTGGGTAATCGCTCGTGTCGTACATATCTATTTTTTCTGCCATATCTTTATACACATCCTCGGTTTGTATTTCCATCAACAAAGAATTTGTGTTGGTATATAACACCTCGCATCTATCACTGTATTGCTTCTTAAGTTCGTTGTCATAAAAGTCATACATTAAGTGTTTTGACAAGTCAAAAATACTCATACCAAAGTACACCGGTCTGTTGAATTTTATATTGCTTTTCTGCATATGCAACGCGGCTAAGTCGTCATCGAATATCTTGCTTCTGTTAAAAGCCGGACTGGCTATAAGTTTCCTTCCTCATTAGATCTGACCAATTTAACATCAACACGCTTCCTTAGATTCTCCATAGTTTTACCAAATACTGAGTTATTCAAGAGCTTATACAGATTCTTTTCAAAATCGCTGGTAGCAATCTTTCTTAAATCTGTGTTCAGTCTTATATAGGGCTCCATCCAAGGGCTTTGATCAAACTTTAGAACTCATACTTTAGTTTCATACCTAACGATCGATATAACTGGAGATTTCTGTAGTGAACTATATACTTTTTCTTATCCATCAAATTTGGTACGAGTTTTTCTATGTTAGCTAACCCACTAAGGAGTGTTGATATTCCGACATCCAATCTTTATTCACCATTAATCTTTCGGGAGCTAGGGGATAACTGTTACGGTCTTTATGTAACGAATTTGGATATTCCAAGTCACCTTCTAGTATGTACCCTTTATTCGCATTGATATTATGGATATCATTCACTTCAATATCATCGACCCACTCAAAACCACCCGTGGGTAAAGGTTGACTCATAGCCAATTTGTACAAATTGTTGGCGTCGAGATATAATATGTCCGTGTCGGGTTTACTTGGATCATATCCTTCCACTAATTTATTATTAGCCTTAGAATACCTTTTTGCTACCATCGATATACCACCTCTTAATCCTTTATCAATAAACAAGTGCATATCGTAATCCATGAGTAATTTTAGTTCTACACAGGTCTTCTTCAACAATGCATCGCACGATAGTCCGGGACTGGAATAGAACCATGCCGGATCCAAGCCGTATTGTTTTAAACATGTCTTTCTAAATATCTGGAATATATCGGCGAGTAACAGTACATCGGTTTTTAAGTACAGATCGTGATAATCACCTAAATTCTTACAACCTAATTTATCCCAGACCGTCAGAGCGTGTTCATAATCGACATCTGTTATTTTAAATTCTGTTAAGTTACTATAGAATGATTCAAGGGGTGGAAATTTAGTTTCGTCGAATCTAGACCAATCATCCATATATTCGTAAGGATATACACCTTTTCTCAGCAACAAATGACGAGTTAACCGATCGGTATATTGATTTGTTATTGCAAAGTCATCGGGATTGTTCGCATTAGCTAAATTATCCAGGGAAGATAACAGAAACTGTACGGAGTCTATGAATTACTTTGCTTTATTCTGGCTTTCCAAAACTTGTCCATATAATGTATAGTTTTAGTCAACGAGAACGATATATATTTTTCTATATTATTAAGAATACACGTTAAGCCACCGTCGGTCTTTGAGATAGCTTGCATAATGAGATGAGAATCGTATCCTCTAAGGTTATGAAACACAACGGGGATGGGTATTGTTTGAGAATTCATTTTTAGTTTCAAGTTACACTCGTTATGCACGGTTCCCCGATAATTAACTGTGACGTGGCAATGATCTCTTATGGAATCCCTATTCAGGGGTTTATTACAAACATGACAACTCGTTGACTTCTTATAGGCCCTCCAATTATCCCTCGTCATACACATGGGTTTCTTACACGATAATTTTCCCTGATTATTCTCTCTTCATTTTGTAGATATTCTAGGAACTTTCCCACTGCTTCGGGACCTCTGTAAATCATGGGCGGGTTTGTTTTCCCATCATACCTTACAACTATATATCCAAACCAACAAGGAATATGTTCTTGAGTTTTGTACGTAAAACTATCTTGATTGCTACGGTTGGTATTTTCTATAGGTTTGATAAGCGCTTCGAGGTCGGTGTAAATTACGTACGGTACTGGCATTTGATTACAATAATGTTCAAATTATAATATATTTTCCCCTCTTTAGGCATATCGATCCTGATAGCAGTCTGTCCAACACCTCTACAGTCTTCTTTATGTGCTTCTAATAGATCTTGTCTGCTGTACCCATGCAGGCATCTTTCGCAGAAATATTTCTTTCCTGCATGTTTTGTTTGATCGCATAATAGTCTGCTAAAACTCTTTATCCATGTATGATGATATTTACCATCTTTTTCGATCAGAAATGAATTGATCCTGGGTCCGAAAACATTTATAGCTAAATTATTTTGCTTTTCCACCTTATTAATTTGTCAGATTGGTGTAGGTTCGTCTATACCATCGAGGTTTAGTCCATCATTTTGGGGATAGCTCGAAGGTCTATCCGGATGTTTGTCTACGGGGAACAATGCAGATCTTATCATCATTCTTAAACAGTCATCGGATTTATTTTTTACATTAATTATGGCTTTTTTCTTTTTATAATACGGGGGTTAATCTATATAAGATCCACCTTTGAAGGGCATATAATTTGCTATATCTAAATATAAACTATCGATTTTATCCACACCCCAACCAGAACCTCTATTAGTCCAGCATTTTAAAATGTCCTGTATCCCCTGAATTGATGTATCTAATGATGTGCTTATAAAATCGGATTTGGTTATAACTTCTAGGGTGCTTCGGAAATATGGTTCGGTATATTCAGTGCTATCGTCTGTGTTACTTTTACTCAATGACAGCTTTTATCGTCAGCTGGTATTTTATACTATGTAAATAATCTAATTCCTCGTTAATTTTACTCGATATGATAGGCTTAACATCATTAACATTCATGTTGGAATTAATATCCATCTTCCAACCTCTTAGATATTAACCAACGCCGGCGGATGTGGGTACAAATTTTAACTCATTATTTTTTTCAACATCCTCAACTGATTTATTATCAACATCATCGGGTTGATTATTATCTAGTAAAGCGATCAATTCAGCTTTTCTCATTCGAGAATATCCACGTAGACCATGTTGCTTTGCCAAAGCTTTCAGCTCTCTGACAACATAAGTCATTGTGATATATAAATACATGTGAACTAATGTCTCATTGGTTTGAATTCTACCCAATCTATTTATCTCATTTCGGTAAGCCTTTTTCCTCTCATAAATAATTTGAAACCGTTTCTTGTCAGCACCGTGACTCTTACATAAACAGTAACTACCTTTGACCCCAATCCCACATACAGAACACGAATAATTAATGTGCCCTTTTCTAATTGCAATGGAATGGATTCCACAAAAATCCGACATACAGCTCTTTCCCAAAATTTGTGATTGGCCCAAGCGTATGAATTTACATCTTGTTGTGCCTCTCGCCATTGTGATAAATATACACTTCTAGTATCATTTGTCTAAATGCATGCATGTCATCAGTTGAGTCCTGCCCAACCTAACATCTCCACTGGTGAGTCGTAGCTGTCAGCGCTATTTATAGATTAGCAGTCAGGGTGACATGGTTGATAAGACTCGCCCACCATAACTAGGTCATGGTTTATGCGTAGTTATTGTGTAGCTAAAAATAGCAATGACTGATAACCCAAACACTATAAACGCTATCTCTTGGTCTTTTTGTTCCTCTGACGGTGTATAAAACTGACTTATTGTTGGTCTCTGTATTGGGTCAAGTTTTTTTCCATAAACGAGGAAGTATTCGTGCATGGCATATTCAACATCCTTAAACATTTCAATTGAATGTCCTTGCTTACGCAGTTCTTCATTAATAAAATCTAATCGTAATATCCTCTGTCTGGTCCATTGTGACTGGGCTGCTTCGAGTTGTTCTAATACTTTATTATGTCATTTATGCTCCTCTTCAACTTCTTTTGCGTTTGATTCCCTCAGAGTAGAAAATATAAAATTACTCCCCGAAAAAGCTAGAGCATTAACAACAGCTACACCAACCATCATTGCAATTGATGCCATATTTATATGAATATAAAATATTTAAATGTTTAATTACTTCATTATGTCTTCCTGGATAAGCCCTTGTTTGATGAGCATATCTTTTGTTGCCAATGCTAATCCAACATCGAGAATCATCATACCAATATCATAACCATTAAAATCTAGCTTGGGTGGTGTGGCTTTAGTAATCATTTTAGCTATACATAGGCATAGCCAATGGCCAAGCTGCTGACCACTGCTGAATGATACGTTGCGTTTACCAACATTTTACCGTCTGTTACTGGAGTAGTCATGCTTCTTATAGCATTATATGGGGGCTAACCTCTAATTGAACTTGTTGTTGTGTAATCAGGGGTGACGTTTTCACTTCTCCGGTCTTATTAATACAACCATACCACCGCTACAGCAACAACACCTAGTGCCCAAGTTTTAATCGGACAACTATGTTCAATATTTGAATTATGCATTATTTTCACTTTCCTCGCCAGCACACCCTTCCTACCGGCTGTGATTTTTCTGGGGTTCTTCTTAGTAACTCTGACTTGTGATATTGCTGGTATTTCCTCATTCCCAATCTGTTGTGCATCCTCGTTCACTTGTTGTACAATCTGTGGTGTCACTTGTTGTACAATCTGTGGTGGTGTCACTTGAGTCTCCATTATTATTAAGTGGGCACTTACGTTTAAATTGACAATACCTAGCCGTTATTAAAGCAGTGGTCACCGGAGCTAAGAACATTCCGTATCTATGATAAAACTCAAAGCTTACTGAGCTTATAGCGTGTTCGATGAATGGGTCTTTCTCGAGAGATTCGCATAAATACATGCGATGTTCTGCCGGGATAGGGAGAAACGTACTAGCTACGACTGTGCATAGTTGTAACATAGCCGAATCTGTTGTTTTAGTCATGGTAGCTCCAAGTCTAGACTCGTAACGCACGTACAGTTTTTTAATTTCTTCATCGGTCATGTTATCAATTTTTTCGATGGTAACATTTTCCCCCAAATATTTGGAACATTTTCCACCGGCTGTCAAAGCGGCGAGTCTTTCTCTCTGTTTATCTAAAGATTTATCTACATCTTGACCTACATGTTGATCTGGCTCATCTTTGAGCATTTGTTCGATGAGTTCGTCGCATTCCATAATGTAATACCTAAGGAGATATTTAAGTCTAACAATAAAATATGGCATATCCAATACCATAATAATAAACTGTTGCGAAAAAAATGAGGATTTCAAACCACTTTATGTCATAATAACCGCTAATGTTCAATTTATCATATTTTTGCTATTTTTGCTATATTTTTGCTATATTTTTGCTATATTTATGCTACATTTTGCTAAGCAATTGTATAAGCAGCTGGTTGATCGGTTTTTAATACTAGTTTACAGTGCTTCGTTGAAGCTAACAGTTTTTGTGACTTTATCTCGTTCGGGCTTGGTATAAATAACATCATTTTCACGTAAACATTCCTCGAATGAATCTTGGTCTTTGCAATGAAACAGGGCTACCAATTTGGTCTGCTCTCTGAGATCTTTCAGGCCAGAGTTGTATTTTTGAGTAAGTACCTAAACGCTATGCTGAGTATGTCGACCGGAGAATGCTAAATACAAAAGCATATCTTTCTTTTTGGTTAGTTCTTTACTCGCACTGCAATCATCTATTATCAAAAGTGTTGATTCTCCTTTGTATTTTTCGTGACATACACGTAAACAGTCTTGTAAACGATCGCCCGGATCAACTATGTACACCCCGTCGTCATTCATTACCCAATCTCTCGATAGGTATGTTTTATTAACGCTTATAGTCGGGCACAGAATAATAATATGGTTGAAAACGTCCCGATAATGACTTTCTAAAATATCTAGAATAAAGGCTGTTTTTCCACAAACCGTTTGCCTGCAGATGATAGTGCAGTGCGGTTCTTTAGGTAAAAGATTCTCAATAGATTGCTTGTACGAATCGTCCATTCTGTATATTAAGTTGCACATCCATAATCACGTACAAATATATGTTTATATTATATATATGATTCCTGGAGCTTCGTTATCTGTATAGTGACACCCTCGCTAGAATTTTCTATTCTCCTCCCACTGCCGTGTAGTTGGTCATCGTCCGTTGTTCGCATGTCGAGGCATAGCAAATACTTCGTGGTGAGGTATTCACCCATCGATACATCCCCGAGAGACAGATCTTTCGCGACCGCATCAACTTCTGGGCTTCATTTTATAGAAGGGAGTTTTTTTATTCTCATCCCATTGTTGATACGCTAGCATTCCTTGACAATATAGTTGATTGGGCACGCCCTCGATAGTCAATTCTACTTTTGTAATCTTGGGATTGTAGAACTTCTCAGTATTTCTTTTAAATGCATCGGAGGGGGCCTCGAACAACATTAAAATACCCTTCAATCATCGCGTGGGGACGTTTAGATTGATATTCCACGTCGTATCTTTTTTGTTCATTATGATCTTTCGATGTCGAAGCACGCGATCGTACAAAATGGCTAAACTTCCGTTATACTGGTTACGAATTTGTCTGGCTAATTCAGGATCTGTTATCATATCATACTCCAGCGAGATATTGTCAATGGAATAGCTAGCATCTTCAGCAGCTCTGCTTACTCTACCATAGTCATTAAAAGTAAGTTCGTATTCTAACCTATCACCTAGGGATTCTTGATAAAAGGGCATGTGGGAATCTAGTAATTCAGAGTCTAGTGGAATATAAAAACTGTGACCTAATGCACCGGCAACAGCGAGATCTTTTACGATGGTATTATCACCATTATCATCCCCCACACGCAGTTTCAATGTGTTCTGATTACAAATACCTTGGTACTGTAAGTTTTCCCGCTCTTTATCCGTTCTCCAGAGATCCATGTAACAATAGTATACATCGCTATCATCGATACTCAAAACCTCATTACCACTAATTTTAATCGCGATTTTCTTAACGATAGCATGACCTGTGTTCTGAACAGGCTCCCTGTTAACATCGACTGAAGTCAAACTAATCGTAAATGCTAGTCGGACAGTTCCCGGAACTAACACATCGTGTGCACCGAGATTAGGAAAGCGAACCAGAAGCGTTTGATTCTGATCAATGGTACTCGGGTTATTAGTTATAGTTACAGACTGACGAATTGCTTTGACCCCTAATGGATCCCGAAGTCTACGTTGTGGGTTTAAATGTATTGCAAAGACATTGTTATATTGAAATTATATAACCTTATGTTTAATATAAAAGTGGATGATATTAATCTAGATAACATAACTGATACTAGTACAATCGGAGAGGGTACTGATGAAACCAACTTTACGAATCTTAACGATGAACTTTTGAAACCAGCCAATAATGATTATTACTATGTCTTAAAAGAAAGCCCAATTGGTCGTGACTATTCAAAGTTTACGATAGATAGTAAAGGAATATTGCGACTGAGTGGCGCTCCAGCATCGAGCGCCGTCCCAGAACCTATGATTCCCGTTCGTGTTTGCGATTGTACACCAAGAATTGCCCATACATAAGTTCTTATTGATTCATTAACTCTTACAACTCCTGGGGTAGTAAAATTATTTTCTGTTTTATCATTAAGAAATTCATTCCAAGCATTTCCAGGTGGTAGCTCAACCTTTTGGACGGTGAAAGCAACACCACCCTTAAAGTTCATACGATCATCTCTCCACTCGTTACTTGAGAGAGCGAAGCTCGGAAGAAGCCGACCCCTTTTCAGTAAATCAATGCTGACTACTTTAACAGAGTGTGTACCAGTGTACGGAATACCTAGACCATGGTTAACTCCACTCAGACGCCAATCTTTACTCGTAGAAACATTAAATTCCTGACAAATACGTTCGAATGCCCACCTATTGTACGGATTATATGATGCATTCCATGCTCGATCCTGCAGTAATGGAGCACTAATTTCTTTAAGTATACTTCTAATTTGATAGTACACGTGAAATGATACAACAGACTTATTTAGTTCACATCCTGGGGCATAAAGAGATACACCACATCCATATGGCAAAGTTTAACTGATTCTGCCAAAATTGCATTGGATTGTGAAACTAATCGTGCACCATTTTGTCACTAGTTGCCGTGACCCTGTATTTTTCAAAGATATCAGGGAATTTAACCAAAACATTAGCACCTGAGGCACTTACTAAAATCGACTGATTAGTAATGTAAGTTGATTTCATATTTAAGTTATGATATAGTATCTTTGTATATTTAATATGTATGTTACACTCCCAGGAATAACATATGGTCAGTCTATTGAACTGTTTCATGCTATCGATAATTCGGATGGACAACTTGAAGTCGCTCTCGGCAATGTAAGATATTACCCGCAGTGGACCAATATAAGTGCTGCGAGAAGAAATACTAGTACTCAGACAATAATAAATAGAAAAGACCACATTATACCTGATGGGTATTACAGTGTATGCTCACTCAATGATGAATTTTTTAAGCTTTTGGGAGTAAGTCTAACACAAAATGAGTCGAATGAGATGCTGATTTTGAACTCTGGAGAAAAGCAAGTAATTCTTGCCAGAAACATAGCAGATACACTTGGACTTGCACGCGGAGTAGTAGTAATACCACCAAACAAAACAGTGCATAGAGTTAAATTACCCGATTTAGTTCCCTATAAAGAGGTGTGCATCCATCTTGATCAAATAAGCACGACGGATAATATTCAACTAGAAAGTCCTTCAACTCTATTCAGAGCTGTTCCAGTCAAAGATGAAAAATACAATAGCGGTAGAACGGAATCTTTCTCATCATTACAATATAAAAAATTAAAGTATGGTATTATTTCAGATCTCCAAATTTCTGTATTAGATGTAAAACATCAACCTGTACATATAGGATACTTGAGTGTAACACTCCATATTATAAATAATGGTTGATTCATCAGGCCCTGGAACGCTCAGACAATGTAATACAATTGCCCTTTCCGATCTCGGAGACACTGAAGGATTCGGTAAACCCGGTACCAATAGAAAGTTATACCCTTTACACTTACAAGATAATGTATACAAGCGGAAAGAAGTTACATTCACAGGAAATCTAGGAGATTTAACTGATGTCGACGTTAGTAGACTCCATAAAAACACTTCGTATAATCTTACTCTCAACGATGATAATAAATGGACTATGGTCGAAGCAAACATCGAGTGGCTATTGAATATCGTCATTACCCCACCGTATGTGATGACGGGTAAGGCACATAATTTAACTAAGATAATAAATAGTGGGATCGTACTCGGGGCTTATATCCCATCCAAACGAAAAAGTGTGTTAGTCACCCCCCTGCCAGAAAACCCAGGTTATATTTTATTTAGTCGTCCGGCCGTGAAAAATGTTAGTTTAAATTTGGTTACTGAATTCAATGATATTAAACAGCACTTGAGTGCAATACCTAATCTTTCTACGCTTATTATTGAAGTCTTGTTCGGAGATGCACCGGAAGATGCCTTCGAAATATTACCAGGTCTATAGATTAAATGGCTAAAGAAACACCAACGTCAACGTTGCAGTATTATTCATATGGGAGCATCACCCGTTGCAACCCTTGAGGGGGTCCAAATTATTAAAAGTGACAGCATTTCCCTTACTAAGATATTCATGCCGTATAATATACATTTGATAAGGTTGATGTATACTCTCAAAACATTTAAGCAAGACCAATTAAAGACTATTATATGATATAATAATAATAATAATAATAATAATATACACTATGGATTTATATCCGGCGCTCGATGAAGTTGATGGATTTCAATTACATCAAATAAGCCACATAAAACATCGAATAGAGATGGAGAGGGAGTTGAGACTTGGATTGTATAAAAAGTATCGCAGAGCCGTGAATGCTCTCGACGGATTTGACACTGGCTTGTAACAGCTGGCATGGGACTCGGTGTAGCCGTTGTTGGTTAACTATCAACTATAATCTCCGCGCCTATCGTACTTGGTATGCGAATAGCCGCCGGAGTCTCAGGACTGGCAGGAATAGCGATAAAATTCATTTCTCGTAAGTTGCAAAAGAAAGCATTAAAACATGATAATATTCGGATACTCGCTGAAGCAAAGTTGAACAGTATTGAGGATCATATTTCAACAGCAATGGCTGATTGTAAGATATCCGAGGAGGAGTTTCGTTTAGTGTTGTCAGAACTCACCAAATACAACGCAATGAAGCAGGAGATTCGATCAAAGACCAGTGTATTAGTAGCGAAGACGAGTAAAACCAAAACGAGGGAGACAACAAGCGCATCAATTATTCCGTGCCAAAACCAACATTTAGAAGAATGCTTACAGAAATATATAATAATGGAATTTATGCACAGGGACAAATTATCAAATGGAGAGAATTACCACAAGGTATATATTATATCAGTGATTTCAAACCAACCAAATACGGTCATCAATTGATTCTTTCCAATTACCAAGAAGAGAATATAGTCTGGTCTCCTAGTAAAATGAACGAAGAACTTAGTAAAAATGTTGAATATCACTTCGTTAAAAATAATGGTATACGTATGAATAAAAATAATAGAGAATATTTTCATTACAATTTAGGTTAATCTTATGACTATCGTTAAATCGCATCAGCGTTTACACATAAACAATTCCCCCTGTAGTGGTAGTATAGGTATATAAATCTGGCTCCAGTGGAGATGGTCCAGAATCACCATTACCTATACTACTTGTGAGGTTTCGTGGTCTTTTGAAGGGAGGGGTGTTTTCTGTTGGACTTTCAAATCCCCTCCTGCCAAATCCTAACGTTGGTGGTTGAACAGGGCGGAGATGGCAATGAGTATCGATCACAAAAAGGTTTGTAAACAACATGTTGTCACGAATAAAGTTTTATAAAATACTTTTATATGTTATATTTTACTTTCATTCTGCTATAGTTTGTTTCAATGAGGAAACCGAACATGTCTCTGACAGGTTCATAAACAGTATGATTTGTATGCAAAAAATATGCCTTTGTTGTCTTGTAATCTCATCGTGGACCGCCTCCGTAGTCTAGTGGTACAACGTCCGCCCGGAGAGCGCAAGGTCCGGGGTTTGATCCCCGGCCAGGTCGCTAAATAAATGCAATAATCTTGGACTCGACGTTAAACCCCATTTCACCTCACCTTTTCTCATCATGGAAGCAGTCAGGAATCTATACAGCCTAGAACGTCAAAATCGTCACTAAAAACATTCGATTTCAAACGTACTGTATTTCGTCTATTAGACGCTCGGCCGTCTTATTAGTTTCGCGAGAGCTGTAGACCCGACGTGTATCAGAGACCTGGCTTGTATAAGAGACCCTGCGTCTGTTAGAGGAAACATCGGATATGGTATACAGTTCTTATGGGTGATCGGCGGCCATATTCTTTTGAATCGATATGGAGGCTATTGATGTATCCATACGCTGTTTATTTTTATGTGAAAAGGCTTAATTTATAAAAAAAGAAAAGAAATCCTTTTTCAACCAATCCGGATCGAGCAGTTTTCAGTGTCATATTAGAATCATAGATGGACATAACTTTTTAATGTGAAAGTTTTCATTAGCCTTACAATGTATGGCATCGGCAGTACCTATTTAAAGAAAGGGACTATCTTAAATTGTTTTTCCTTTCCTCCTGCGCAGTTGTCCATATGAGCACTTAAGGGGACGCACCTTGTTTTGGAGTCCTTTACCTGTTGTTTATGGACGCGCATTCTGTCCCTTTAGGATTCTGTTTGTCCAATATATTCTTCATGACGCCCTTGGCATATTATAACATTGAAGTATGTTTTGCGTAGCAGTCCAGGTTACAGTGTGAAATAACTGTTTCCTGTTTTTCTTTAGAAAAATGTACATGAATTTTCAATTATATATTTACAAGTTGGCAAAACCTAGATTCTTCTGTAAACATGGTATAACGTCATTGGCACAGCCCGTCCTTTGTGTTGACTAGCCCACCCGAATCTTTGCCGCCTATGTTAGGGTCACGTCTTTACAGGGGCAGCATAGCGAGGGGCCTGAAGTTAGCAGCGGGTTCGTTATTCATTATTCGTTTTTCGAATAACGAAAAAAAAGCCAGCACCGGGTTCGTTATTCAAAGGCTGTATAGTAAACAAGCACAGTAATGTGGTAAAAGACACTGAAACCCATTTAATATATGACAGCAGGTTCGTCTTACATCATCATCCAAAAGCTGTTTAGGTATTCAGTACTTTTGAATAACGAAAAAACAAACCAGCACCGGGTTCGTTATTCAGACTTGGTGTAACAAATATAACATACCGTATTTCTAGTGGGTTCGTTATTTGTTTTTCGAATAACGAAATACAAGCCAGCACCGGATTCGTTATTCAAAGGCTGTATATTAAACAACTACATTAATAATGTGAAATATACTGAAACTTGCCATGTCCAGGTCTCATTGCAACCCTACCCACCCGACAGTAATTGTCCCACAAATTACACTTTTTGATTTGTCAAAATTGTCGGGCAACTTGGCAAAATGACTTTTGCTTCTGTGTGAACGTTCAACATGTGCTGATGAAATTGATATGAAATTGCATTGTGGTTACGTTCAACGCCACGGTAGTGTAATTGTACAACTGAACGACAGCTACATTAACATCAGTTCCCTTATTTGTTTTCGGTAGTATACTAGCCACATAAAGAAACTGTGCACGGAGAAAATATATTCTGGATTGAATACAACACAGCAAGAACAAAATGATGTAGACGCTGTAGCAGCTGAATGATCGGACCATAAGAAAATGTCAACGGGACCTGAACAACATCTGTTACGATGACGTCAGAAGATCAAAATGGAGTAGGGGGTCAAACGACAAAGTCACAAAGTCAATAACGGGTATGACCACCCTGTGCGTGAATCAGAGCAGTGCATCGGCGACGCATGGAGTCCTACTAATGGGCATGGAAGGCCTGGGGAATGGCCTGCCAAATCCTCCTCAAATCCTGGGCCAAGTCACGGACGTTATCTGGAGGATGTGGAAGACGACGCAGACGGCGCTCCATTTCATCCCACACATGCTCTATTGGGGAGAGATCTGGAGAATTTGCAGGCCATGGCAGTAACATGACATTGTTATGGTGAAGGAAATCCATTGCGACCCTAGCCGTGTGAGGACGAGCGTTGTCCTGTTGAAATGTCAATCCCGGGCCATGACGTTGCAGGAAAGGAATGACCACAGGCCTCAGAATCTGATCTCTGTAGCCAACACCGGTGAGATTGCCCTGAAAAACCACCAAAGGGGTTCGGTGCCGTGCTGTTAACCCACCCCAAATCATCTCAGAGCCACCTCCAAAACGATTCCTCTCCACAATACAGTTGCGTGCATAACGTTCTCCCAAACGCCGGTAGACACGTTGGTGCCCGTCACTGTGGGAAATGTTGAACCTCGATTCATCTGTAAAGACAACATTTCTCCACCATATTCGAGGTTGGCGAACATGATTTCGACACCATCTTAGACGGTTGACTCGATGACGGTGTGTCAGGATGGGACGTATGGCAGGGAGCCGTGGTCGAATCCCGTACTGACGTAAACGATTCCTGACAGTGTTGGGATGGATACGGCGCAGTCCAGGAATTGTCTGGGACGTCGTTACTGCCGTTTGGAACCTGTGTCGGAGATGTGTAACTCGAATCCATCTGTCCTGTCTTGGAGTCATTACTCGGGGACGTCCTGAACGTGGGTGGTCGGCAACGTCATTTGTGTTCTGATAACGCCTCACCAATGCCGATATGGTGTTACGATGGCATTCGAAATGTGTTGCCACCTGTTGCTGCCTCATTCCCGCTCGGATCATTCCAATGGCTTCATGACGCTATGCAGCTGTCAATCTTGGCATGATTTGCTGGTGATATGACCACAGATCATGCTTTCCAAAGTGACAGCGAATTTTGAGTTGCACATGCTGTGTACAGCTGCACAGGATGCACGTGCAGTAACACATTGCACGTACATAGGCCCCCATCAATGACGTCATATCGCATGGCACGTGCATGAGCGTTTGAATGTCTTCAAATAATTGCTGTGTTCAAACCTATATTTCATATATGGACGGTGTGCCCTTATATCTATATTTTCTCCTTGCACAGTTTCTTTATGTGGCTAGTATATATATTTGGTAGTGATTCGTGAACACATGCTTATGATAAAGTCGGGATCGTATTATGTACTTTGCACAATCATTGTATTTCATTGTTTAAGGTAGAGACCTTAAATGTGGCGCGCTTCTCTTTAGCCGACTGTGACGTCACAGTGACGTGTGATGTAACGTTTGCAGGGTTTGCTTGTACTTCTTCACGGCTGCCCATATTGGCTTTGTGATTAATGCCTGCCTCGTATGCTACTAACGTACAATCATGACAAAATACAATGTTCGAGAATATATGGCTCCGTTCTTTGTTTAGGGTATTCATCGATGCCGGTGTTTCGTTTTTTTAGATCGACAACCCATTCTAAACATTGGATGAAAGCCATGCCGCTTCACTTTTTAACTGCGCTGACACCAAAGACTTCGTGTAGTAGCGGACAAGGCTCCGGTTATGGCAGCAAACACAGAACTGGGGTGTGAGTTGCCAGCTGACTTAATTTGCACATACGATAGTTGTTTCTGAACTCTACAAATATGTATAAAAATACAATGGAAATATCTAATAGATGAAATAAAACAAACATATCACATAGTATCAACACACCAATTCATAACAGTTTATCCAATTTAATATGCTATGCATACTATAAACATTATTTATACTTGATATTTAACATTAATGTATCAAACATGCTGAGCAGTAGTTACACTTACACTTGTGTTTTAAGCCAAATTACATATCAAAATACTCACGACGGTTACATAAATACCGTCTCTACACATTGCCATGATATAAACATAATATAAACACAATATACACAAAATATACACATAACTTACCACTGTGTGGCAATGAGCTGGCAACTATAACGTTGGCAGATGACAGACATCGTAACATCGATTGCCATATTCTAGAAAAATTGAAACAATAAGGCCGCATAAGAAAGAGGAAATGGCCAATAAAATTAAGAACACGTAAGATGACCTTTTCATATGTATCCATTCAATCATAATCTACATACATACATACTGCATTCACACATGTAGTTAGATGGTATTTAAGTAATGACTAATAGTTAAATTTGATTATAAACTAAGCGGCAAAAGAAAGAATAGGTTGGCAATTTGTAATTTTCCTAAAAACAGCGATAACTAGTGGAAAGTGTGTATTGGGAATATGACTGCCCAGGAACAGGTTCCAAAAAACACCTCACCGAACGCGCCACCAATGGCATAAACTGCACGTGCACGTTAGCTGTATAAATGCGTTCGTCTGCAGGGTATAAAAGAAATGCCACGACTGTCACAGGAGCAGAGAGAGAGAGCTATCGGCATGGCCGAAATGGGGGCAACACAGGTCAAAAGGTTTGGTTGTACACCAATGACAGTAGCCAGGCTGATTCAACGGTACAGGCAGACAGGGAGGACACAGGACAGGCCTAGAACCGGACGACCCCGAGTGACAACACCACTGGAAGACGGCTCATTCACCTGCGAAACAGATTCGTAACGGCGACGGCGACGGCGACAGCGTTGGGACATCCCATTAGCCAACGTACAGTACTACGACGACTTCGTGCTCCTGGAATCCAAGCGTATCATTCTTTCCGAGGAATGGTACTGACTGCTCAACATCGACGCCTGAGACTGCGATGGGCGAGGCAGGTTCGAGGCTGGCAAGTGAGAAATTGGCTTCGAGTGCTGTTTACTGATGAAAGTCGGTTTAACTTGTTTCGAAATGACGGCAGAGAACAAGTTTATCGACGCAGAGGGGAACGTTTGGCTCCGCCGTGTATTCGAGGTCCATCCATTCGGCGGGGGAGGTGTCATGGTGTGGGGCGGTATTTGTGGAGATCAGAAGACTTATTTGGTGATTATACAGGGAAACCTGAACGCTGTGCAGTAGAGAGACCAAGCGTTGTAGCCAGTTGTGCTTCCGTTCTTACAAAACCAACAGCAGGGGACATTGTTTCAACACGACAATGCCAGGCCCCATACTGAAAGACTGACTCGGAACTTTCTAAACCAGCAGAACGTTGACGTTTTGCCCTGGCCTGCCCACTCACCCGATATGAATCCTATTGAATATCTGTGGGACCATCTTGACAGACAGATTAGAGCACGCCATCAGCCTCCCATCAACAGACAAGAATTGCAGCAAGCCCTGAGTGACGAGTGGCAACGGATTCCAGTCCACGTCATCAGAAGACTGACGTCATCGATGAGGCGGCGTATCACAGCATGCATTGAGGCAGTGGAGGTCATACACGCTATTGAAGGCAACTGTGTCGACAATGAACTTGTAGTGTGTCTGACAATTTTTTGGTGACATTTCAGACAACTTTTGTAAATGAAATTTCTTACCCCCCAAGTGTTTACCTTGAGCTTACATTACCTGTGATTGCACAATTTCATTCATTCAAAATGTTGTTGATCAATCATTTGTTACCTATTCCTAGATTATATTATAATTCACAACAAAACCTCTTCTTGTTATTTTTTTATCGATCATGGAACTCGACCTATACTTTCTTTTCAGACATAGTTCTTTCGCCGCCTCATGACAGCTCTTCAGTGTAACTGACAATGACATATAATATGACGTCATACTGTTGATGACGTCATAAATTACAACTGTGACGTCATACGGTATTTACACACTCCAGCGACGACATCAAGTAATGGGCGATCTTTTTCAATTTATCTTCCCTTCACTAACCCGCTAGGTGCGCTGACCCGGACGGTCCAACCTTAAACTGACGGCGCATGTGGTATGCGCGATACGAGCACTACATGTTACTATGACGCCTATAGACAGTTAACTAGTATAACCTTCACCTCTGTCGGCAACGGTCACGCTTGTGTGTGGACAGCATATCTTTTCGCCTAAACAATGATTTATCTATTGCCATGTCCGGAAATAAATGTTCCTTGATTTAATGATACATCAGGGATGACCACGACTGATTATATTGTATAGTTATCCACTAGATAGGCGTTCGAAGCGATGCGGTGAGATCAGCTGATCGTTCATCCCAGGTCGCTTTGTTGACGTTTTGCAATCGGTACTGAAAGTGTTGCCCTTGATGTATGAATATGAAAATTAAGTAGATTATTGTATACGTTCCTATATCTATGTTGTAGCATCGCCGAGCAGGCTACATCATATACATGCATTTCAGTATGTACAACGGTGAGGCGATACGGTACGCGAAATGTGAAGGTCTTATGCAACGTTGCCCGTAGCCTCAATGTTGTGAATATTGACAGCAACACGTGTAAGTATTTGTCAGATATATAACAGAGAGCAATGAGAAATGTTCTCAAGAAATTGTAAGAGTAACAGGCACTGTACAATTACGTCATCAACTAGATATCATGATACAATGTTCAAAATAAAAGAAATGGAAATCACTGAAATCTGTTTTGATATTTTAAGGTTAATTGGTGCATGTTGTATACAAGGATTTTATGTATATGAATGGTAGCTGTTTGTTGCCAGATACTACCATGATTATTTTTCAATATGATCAATGAAAGATATATATTATTTTGGCCTTTTTTTAATTTTAGAAAGTAGAAAAAAAAATTCAGACACAGAGGACCCTATATATTAGTTAAAATATATATTCAAGAGTATTTGTACCAACTACAATTTATATAAAATAAAACAATATATTCATACTAATTGCCAATCTCTATAATGTTGATGGTATTAACAATGCAGTGTCTACATCCAGTTTGCATTGACAATAATCATATGATTGTGACACAGATAAAGCTGATTCTTAACTTCATTAGGCCTTGCTTTTTATGTTTCCTTGTTCTAAACTGATGTTTCAAATTCCAACATAAACAAATTATTAATGTTATTCTTTTTTCTCTTCACACCAAAAGATATCTGCCTTGCACAATGACTCTTATTATGTTATTTAATAACTTGGCGCACTTGTGCATGTGTACTAGTATTTGATTACATGTGCATGACTTTTTAGCTGTCATCTGTTTCTGAACTGAATATTATGCTAATAATGATAAGTAACATAAAAAAGCGACTCTGGTATTGTTCCAGGTTTGGAGGATCAATCAATTCATTGTGAAAACATATTTAATTTCTTACAAAAGTTACTTTGATCTTGATAAGATCTAAATAGATTCAAATTAAATAGAGGAGATTAAATTATGCAGTCTTATTCATTTCAGCCAGTCTGTCTAAAGTCCGGTCCATTTTTTCAGGCAATAATAAATGAATAAAAATTTAAGAAAATATATACCTTACCTGAGTGAATCAATCAATATGCATATTGACTGAAATGTTCAGTCAAAATACATATTGGGCCTGATTATAGACACTGACAGTAACATATGTAAGTATAATCTGTTATATGCAAAAACAAATAACATAAATAAATCCATTTATCTACATGGAATGAATGGGGTTTAATTTGCATTTATTTAACCATCAGAAGATTTGATGATAAACTTTCATATTCATATTTACATATAAAATTCATATTTGCTATATGATAATAATATCTACAAAATATACTTTATACTACAGGTGTCTTGAAGCACTCTCGAATGAAAATCAGGATACTTAGATACAGCAGGATAGTGTGTGGGTTTGTATGGGAAATAATTTGTCAACATTAAAATAAATATAATGTTACTAAAACAAGAAGATAAAAACTATGATTTAGATCTATTTATGCATCATACACATTTTGTGGGCTAGTCAGTATGATTTGTTGTTTGTTCGGACACATCTCGGTAATTAACTACTTTTTTAAGAGCATGAGTATCAGAATTCTGTAAGAAATGATGGATCAATGAATTAACACCTGTGATGACTCAGAGCACTTAATGATGGGACACATGTTATAAGGGGCAGAATAATAAAATCTCTTATTTCAATGTATGATGACTGGTATGTATATTGCAACTGAGTAACTGAGTGCTTAATAGATGCATGGTAGATGTTCATTTGGGCTATTTCTAAAATAATAATTTAAATTTAAATATTCAGATGCAACTTTAATTTTGATATAAAAAGTAACATTTAAAATCAGTTGTTTTATTATTTTGAACGTTATTTCTTCTTAAAATATTTGTAAAGGCACGGATGTATACTTACTTTATAGATCATTGGTAAAGGCCTGTCAAAGATGTCTGTGTGCTGCAAATGTTGGCGTATCACTAATTTTATTAAATTGAAGTCCATGGTAGTATTTGTTGAAATTTGAATGCTTGAATTGTTGTGGGAAATAACACAAAGGCTGATAAATAAAATGAGTTTGCATTATTTCATGGATGCAATATGTTAGCTCAGACTGACAGAATGCCTCGCTGTTTTCTGACGTAGAAAATACCGTGGCAATATACCATTTTTCATGACGTTTTTCCCGCTATATTTCAAAGTGACAATTCGTCTTGCAGTTGAAGACTCAACAAATGTTGATATTATAAACTAATAATCACTACAAAATATGTGCTAGTTAAAAATATTCAGTTGTAAACGACCGTTTTTGAACGAAGGTGCAACAGGATAACTCTTTAGCTTGGCTCCGTCTCTACATGTCAGAAGTTGTCGCAGCGCGCATTGATCCGGGAACCAGACCGGAAGCGACAGGTTGGACCGTCGCTTATATCATTTCAAAAGGAGAGTTATTGCCCTTTGGAACAAAAAGATCGCCCATTGTTTAACGACTGACATGTAGAGACGGAGCCAAGCTAAAGAGTTATCCTGTTGCACCTTCGTTCAAAAACGGTCGTTTACAACTGAATATTTTTAACTAGCACATATTTTGTAGTGATTATTAGTTTATATTATCAACATTTGTTGAGTCTTCAACTACAAGACGAATTGTCACTTTGGAATATAGCGGGGAAAACGTCATGAAAAATGGTATATTGTCACGGTATTTTCTACGTCAGAAAACAGCGAGGCATTCTGTCAGTCTGGGCTAACATATTGCATCGATGAAATAATGCAAACTCATTTTATTTATCAACCTTTGTGTTATTTCCTACAACAATTCATGCATTCAAATCTCAACAAATACTACCACGAACTTCAATTTAATAAAATTAGTGATACGCCAACATTTGCAGCACACAGACATCTTTGACAGGCCTTTACCAATGATCTATATAGTAAGTATACATCCGTGCCTTTACAAATATTTTAAGAAGAAATAACGTTCAAAATAATAAAACAACTGATTTTAAATGTTACTTTTTTTTTTATCAAAGTTAAAGTTGCATCTGAATATTTAAATTTATATTATTTTTGTAGAAATAGGCCTAATGAACATCTACCATGCATCTATTAAGCACTCAGTTACTCAGTTGCAATATGCATACTAGTCATCATACTTTGAAATAAGAGATTTACCCATATTATTCTGCCCCTTATAACATGTGTCCCACCATTAAGTGCTCTGAGTCATCACAGGTGTTAATTCATTGATCCATCATTTCTTACAGAATTCTGATACTCATGCTCTTAAAATAGTAGTTAATTACAGAGATGTGTCCCAACAAACAACAAATCATACTGAATACCCCACAAAATGTGTATGATGCATAAATAGATCTAAATCAAAGTTTTATCTTCTTGTTTTAGTAACATTATATTTTTTTTAATGTTGACAAATTTCCCATACAAACCCACACACTATCCTGCTGTATCTAAGTATCCTGATTTTCATTCAACAGTACTTCAAGACACCTGTATTTTAAAGTATATTTTGTAGTTATTATTATCAAATAGCAAATATGAATTTTATATGAAAATATAAATATGAAAGTTTATCATCAAATCTTCTGATAGTTAAATAAATGGAAATTGAACCCCACAGTCATTCCATGTAGATAAATGGATTTATTTATGTTATTTGTTTTTGCATATAACAGATTATACTTACATATTTTACAGTCAGTGTCTATAATCAGGCCCAATATGTATTTTGACTGAACATTTCAGTCAATATGCATATTGACTGATTCACTCAGGTAAGGTATATTTTTTCTTAAATTTTCATTCATTTATTATTGACTAAAAATAGGACCGGATTTTAGACAGACTGGCTGAAATGTATAGACTGCATAATTTAATCTTCTCAAATTAATTTGGATCTAGTTTGATCTTATCAAGATCAAAGTAACTTATGTAAGAAATTAAAAATGTTTTCACAATAAATTGATTGATTCTCCAAACCTGAAAGAATACCAGAGTCCCAATACTAGTACACATGCACAAGTGTGCCAAGATATTAAATAAAATAATAAGAGTCATTGTGCAATGCAGATATCTTTTGGTGTGAAGTGAAAAAAGAAAAACATTAATAATTTGTTTGTTGGAATTTGAAACATCAGTTTAGAACAAGGAAACATAAAAAGCAAGGCCTAATGAAGTTAAGAATCAGCTTTATCTGTGTCACAATCATATGATTATTGTCAATGCAAACTGGATGTAGACACTGCATTGTTAATACACAAACAACATTAGTGAGACAGGCAATTAGTATGAATATATTGTTTTATTTTATAAAAATTGTAGTTGGTACAAATACTCTTGAATATGTATTTTAACTAATTTATAGGGTCCCCTGTGTCTGAATTGGGTTTTTTCTGCTTTGTAAAATTAAAAAAAGGCCAAAATAATATATATCTTTCATTGATCATATTGAAATATAATCATGGTAGTATTTGGCAACAAACAGCTACCATTCATATACATAAAATCCTTGTATACAACATGCACCATTTAACCCTTAAATATCAAAACAGATTTCAGTGATTTCCATTTCTTTTATTTGAAGATTGTATCATGATATCTAGTTGATGACGTAATTTTACAGTGCCTGTTACTCTTACAATTTCTTGAGAACATTTCTCATTGCTCTCAGTTATATATCTGACAAATACTTACATGTGTTGCTGTCAATATTCACAACATTGAGGCTACGGGCAACGTTGCATGAGACCTTCACATTTCGCGTAACGTATCGCCTCACAGTTTAACATAATGCAATGCATGCATATGATGTGGCCTGCTCGGCGATGCTACAACATAGATATAGGAACGTATACAAAATCTACTTAATTTTCATAATCATACATCAAGGGCAACACTTTCAGTACCGATTGCAAAACGTCAACAAAGCGACCTGGGAGGAACGATCAGCTGATTTCACCGCATCGCTTCGAACGCCTATCTAGTGGTTAACTATACAATATAATCAGTCGTGGTCATCCCTGATGTATAATTATATCAAGGAACATATATTTCCGGACATGGCAATTGATAAATAATTGTTTAGGCGAAAAGATATACTGTCCGCACACAAGTGTGACCGTTGCCGACAGAGGTGAAGGTTGTACTAGTTAACTGTCTACAGACGTCATAGTAACATGTAGTGCTCGTATCGCGCATACCACATGTGCCGTCAGTTTAAGGTTGGACCGTCCGGGTCAGCGCACCTAGCGGGTTAGTGAAGGGAAGATAAATTGAAAAAGATCGCCCATTGTAGGGAGACATTTAAATTAAATTGTAAACCTATAGAAAGTGTGTCCTGTGTTGTGATTGGCTAATTTGGGTCACATGACCAAATGTCAGAGGGTGAAAATATGATTTGAATTCCCTGAAGCAAGCGACCGAATCACTGTGTAGGAATACATAATTACTCAGCATTTTTTGCATACTAATTAACAATGGACGCAAATTGAAATACAAAATTCATAACAAATATTTTGATTTTCTCTATTCATGGGAATTATTGGGATTTTAAATTTTTAATTAAAAAAAATTACAATGAAATAATTACCAAAATCACAATCACCATAGCGACTAACGCTCTCCTGGCGAATCCTGAGATATCACTGTTCTGTATATCAAACGGCATAAAAAAAATCCAAGACCAAGCCAATTCTTCAAGAAATGTGTGCATATAATTTAACGAAAAATAATATCGATTTTGGTTAAGTTATATCGTCAGTTTTAGTTATAAAATAAAATGAAACGGCTATTATGAACACTATTTATATGAACTTATAATATTGACTATTACACTCCCTAGAAATACATACAAGATGAAATGTAAATTTACTTGTCACATGTACACTTGTTCAAATAAAAGAAATATCGTATACGACATTATAAACTTATCAACTTCATATGTGAACATTGTTCTAACAAACAGGAGATTATCAAACGTTCATATATGTTGTGGCCTATATCTACGTATGATATCATATTGAACATTGATTAATATCCAAAGTGAAATTAATTGTGTGAAAAAAATGTACCAAGGATATGCAAGATCTACATCATGAAACAGTAAAAAGCAGTTAACAATGATCGTGTGTACTTTCATTCAAGGACCTTCACCTCAGAGAAATTACCAAATATGTACAACAAATATGTTGAAGTTTGACATTACTACCGGTGACCGAATTTTACAAAATGGCGTGTTGACTGTCAACAGTGCGCGGGATTTTACGAGGGGACTTTCGTTGATTCAGGGTTCGTATATACATAAATGTGACATGTAAGTAATCAGAAACATTCTGACAATCTGTGTGCTGTTTTTTGTTGTTGTATTTTTCATTGAAACCAACGAAAATAGTCAGAAATTCTGATAAATACCGTTGTCGTTGTGCGTGATTTTGCGTCAGTCATAGCGTCACACAGGACGGGAACTTCGACAAGTTCTGTTGAAAATATCAAATTATTGCAATGTATATATAGGTTTAATTCCCTAATTCTTCCTGCGATTCTCTTCCCGTGTATATTCTGAAAATGCAGATCTCGAGCCAATGTACTCAACTCAGACGAAATGGCTTTGTTTACATTTCCAACAAGTGCAGTTTTTTTCAGCGATCATTTCACACCTCATTTATTTTGCTTCATTACATCTAGACAATTTGTATTGGTGACAAAGACCATTTGGCATTTGATTCTAAAATGTATGAGGAATTCAAGGATGTAGGTATCGCAGCTGAAATATACGTGATGGTATTTGCGTCTCATTACCGGTGTACGTTATTACCAAAATCACAATCACCATAGCAGCGACAGAACGTTCGATGTTGTCGCCTCACAACCGAGTAAGTACGAGGTGTTAAAGAGTGCGCATGTTTTTTTCTAAATAAAACAATAGGTTTACAATATCGATAAATACTATATGTGTGTCTATTTCCGGGATTTTATCGAGTATTTGCATCTTGGAAATTTTCATTCGAGCCCCTCCAGCTAACGCTTTCAGGTCTCGAGATGAATTTCCAAGATGCAAATACTCGATAAAATCCCGGAAATAGACACACACATAGTATTTATCTTCTAAATATACAGTATTTGTAAAGTAACAGTGTAACATTTACGATTGAAATGACAAATCTATTAATGCATTCTAGTGTTCAATTTGGGTTTCATCAATTTGATAAACATTTGTTAATTTTCCAGTCTCTGCTACTCTTACTGGTATACAATTTATAAAACGGAAAAATACTAAATTTCCCGTTTCCGCAATCATCAATGTGTTTGCTGACACTTTAAGCATCGAACATCAGGGTCTTTAATCTGCTGTTTGTGTACAGTGACTCTATCTTTTCACTCCATGCCGGTTTCACCGATGTAGTTTTCGCCGCATCCCGAACATCTCATAACATACACCACATCTTTGCTGCGGCAGTTGAAACCCTTGCCATTTTCAAAAAGGAAAGTAGTACCTTCACTTATGATGTTACACGTGCCGCATCTTGGTGTGTTACATCTACTTACACATGGTACACTCTCTGTACAAGACGATTGTTTTTTAGTTTGGCTCTCATCTCTTGAAAACTAAGACATTTTTTCTGGATATTATTAATACGCTCCATTCTTCTGGACGTCCTTGTAGTTAAGGAAGATACTAAATTGAAAACTGATATCTACTACAAACCAACGGACACCCATCAATACTTACAATTCGGTTTATGTCACCCCCAGGCATACAAGAACTAACATTCCTTATTCACTTGCGCGGAGAGTATGTACCATCGTGTCGGAAACGGATAAAAGAGACTTAAGATTGAAAGAGTTGATTGGGTATCTCAGGAAGCTAGGATATCCGCTTCGCGTCATAAATAACGCTATAGAAAAGTCGTTAAAAATTCAAAGACATACTCTCCTGAAACCTAATGAAAAAATCTGTGTGCGATCAAATTATACCGTTTGTGTCCACCTTCAATCCTAATAACTGTGCCGGTGTCACGAAATATATTCGCCCCCAGAATAAAGTCTCCCCCCGGCGAATTTATACCGGTACAGTTCCGCCCCTCTCGAAATAAACTCTCCCCCACCCTACGAAATAAAGTCTCCCCCCAGAATATTTCCTCCCCCGGTCGTTTTATAAATACTTGCCATGCAGTTCAATAGTTGATGTTATTTTGGGTTAGGTAATGTTGTAATCTATTTTTAGCCATTGATTCCATTACTTTGCATAAGTTTGAAGTTGAGATTTTGGTCGATATGAGTTAGCTTGATTAGCTGGTTTATTAGGTTTAGGGATTGGTATGACTAGGGCCTGTTTCCAGGGAGTAGGGTATAGTTTTAGGTTGTTTTTTTTAATTATTTGTTCAGAAGTTAGGTCTAATCCTGGGGCTGTGCCCTTTTTCCTGTTTTGGATTACGTAGAGGAGCTCCTCCATTTTGTAGGGTTGGTTTATTTCTAGATTGTTATTGTTTGGTTCTTTTGTGGGTTTGTTTTTTGTTTTAAGTTTATCTTGGAATTTTTGGCTGAAGTTGGTGCTACTGCTAACGGCCGAAAAGTGGTTGGCGAGATTATTTGCTTTTGGGGCGGGGTTGGTTGAGTTGTTAATGTTAGTTTTTTATGTCGTTTTAAGCCTCTAATGGCGTGGATTTTGCGCCAGACCGTTCTGGCATCTGTACGGTTATTTATACATTCGCAGAATTTTTTCCAGTCTCTACTTTTGGCTATTTGGACTAGTTTTTGAACCTGGTGGTTTAGTTCGTGGGCTAAGTTTAGATGTGTGTAGTCGCGTTTTGCTTTATTGAAGGCTGATTTACGTTTTCGTCTAGTCTGTTCTATTTCCTCATTCCACCATGGTACCGTGGGTTTGCCTGATGTTTTGAAGGGGATGGAGGTTTTGGCTGCCTTTATTATATATTAGTCTGTTAGGTTTTTACAATAGGTTTCTGGGTCATTATTTTCTATTTCGTTTAAGTTAGCTTCGTTGCAGATATCTTGGGATTGGTCCCAGTTAGCTTATTGTAATAGAATTTTGGTTCTTGGTTTTCTGTTTGGATTGGTACGTTTGTATTTACTATGGTTATGTTTATCGGGAAGTGGTCACTACCTAGCGGGACGTCGTGCACTTCCCATTGAGTACTTTGAGATAGATCTGCGGTGCATATGGTTAGGTCGATAGCCGACATTTTTTGGTTTATCTTATCGTAACTCGTGGGTTGGTTGTTATTTAGGAGTACTAGGTCGTTTGTTTCTATCCATTCGGAGATTAATTTGCCATGATTATCTATTTTATCATCTATGCTCCATGTAGGATGGTGAGCGTTAAGTTTCCTAGGAATATAGTAGATTTATCGCTTATTTGAAGTAGTTTGTTTAGATCCTCAGGTTGGACTTTTTGTTCCGCCCAGTGGTATATATTTATGATGTTTATTTTTCGGTTATTTAATGTGATTTTAATGCAGTTGGCTTCTAGGTTTGGCGTGTCTATTTTTATTTCTTCGTAATTTATATCTTCCCTGATAAATATGATTAGTCCTCCTGTGGCTCTACTTCGTTTTTGGTTTAGCTCTGTCAGTTCTAACTTAGTTGTAGTAAGGTAGTGTGGATTTGGATGTTTTTGAGAATTTGGTTTCCTGGATACAAGCAATGTGAGGGCCTTTATTTAGTTTAAATTTAGTTTTTAGTTCATGGCCGCGGGAGGTGAGTCCGTTGGCGTTCCACTGAAAAATATTTAGTCCTTCCATTATTGGGTTCGGGTGATAGGTGATTTAATTTTTATTTTTTATTTTATTCGGTTACTTCTTTTAGGTGGAGGTTAAAGAGGAAGAAGGAAAGATCGGTTAATTTTATATTGAAAGCTACTTTGTGGAAGGATTTCATGCCAGCTTTTGGTGAGTTTTGACTATGCATGTATACTAGGAGTATTTAGGAGGTTATTTAGGTTTTGGGTGTTGGCTGGTTGGGGAGTTTTGCGGTTTAGTTATTTCTTCCTTTTTGGGGCTGAGAGGGAATTTTGGTTTGTTTTAGTTGGAGTAGTGTCTATTGTTTCCTCAGTAGTGGAGAAATCTTCATCATCGGTTAGATTAGGTTTAGCTGTTTGAGTTTCCATAGGACGAAAACACATTAAATGGCCTGGCCCGTGTGCGAAATACGCATCAGTCGGAATGCGCACGTTGAATCTCAAAAGTAAGTAAGTAAGTAAGTCAATAGTTGAGGGTATATTGCCTAAAAGTCGGGCCAGCCGGGCCAAGACGGACCAAAGTAGTATTGGCTAATTTCTTCATTATCGGTGATCATACCTACATATCATTGATGCAACATAGACACATGAGATTTATGAACAAGCACCAACCAAAAATGAGATGTAAGCGTCGCTGATCTAGGTAACATGCAAAAGATCAATCGTTAAACGAAATAAGATTTGAAACGTATCAAATACTTCCAGCTATCCTGATACAAATTTCCATCTGTCGGCGTGGCGTTTATATTTATAGGAACGTACTATTGCTAAGTAAATACCACTTTATAATGTCACTGTTGGTCGTATTTAAAGCAGACACGTTTGTTATAGTAGACCTCTTCTCCCCATACTCTCAACTGTCTCACAAGTGTTCGGTCCGACTTGGCCCGGGCTGTCAAGATCAACTTAAACCTCACAGATGTAACATGAAATGGACTCACACCTATAGACTAGTATTATATCTACCTTAATACCACTTTATAGTGTCTCAGATCGCGGTATTTAAAAAAATAACGTGCTCAAAGTGAAGCGCTTTTCCCTCTACATTATCAACAGTCTCTATCAGAAGTGTTTGTGTTCTGTCCGACTTGGCCCGGGCTGTCAAAATCAACTTTAAACACACAGATGTATCATCAAATGTGTTTACATCTATAGACAAGCAAATCACTTCTGATAGATTAGGTTACCTAGAAGATTTAACGTGCGCTTTCCGACTGATAGCGTATTTCGCACACGGGGAAGCACTTTATACTATTGGGAGAAAAAAAGCGTAATAAATAAATAAAGAAGTGCGACCCAAAAAAATGTAACTTTTACAGTACTAATCTAATAAAGCTAAGGGGGGCAGTGGGTTTGGCTGGGGGGGTGTGGGTGGTAATAAAATACTGAATAATATGGAAAAGTTTGGGCGCTGGTTGGAGGGGAGGGGGTCAAGCGTGGGAAGGCACGGCGTCGGCAGGCGAGCTAGTGTGGCGACGAGGGCGTTTACTCGGAAACGCCAGCGAGGAGGAGGTTGGCGAGCTTGCCTTCATCCTGGGAGAGGTCCTGGAAGGATCTGTTGATGAGACGAGCTGCCATGGCGGCGATGAAGTGGTCTGGGCAGGCGAGGTCGCTCTGTTCCAGAAACTCCTTGAGGTCTGTGAAGTTGTAGATATCATGCTCGAACCGTTCGCCCTCTATGGTCTGGACCATAACCATGGATGGTAAGAGGCGACTGCTTGGCTTGATCCAGTTGGACCGTGTGCCACAGACCGGTGGAGACAGGCTTTTGTGGGCTTCCAACAGACTGGCCGCTTTCCGAGAGAGTGTTATCCGCTGGTCCTCTGGTTTCTCCTTTGGCACTCGGACCGGGCTGGTCTGAGTGCAGAAGTCGTGGAGAATCGGGACTGGTGGTGTGGCGGTCTGGGTGTGGCTGTCTTGGAGCTCAGGGCCTGGGGGCTCAATGGTCAGGTACTCCATGGATTGGTTGGGAGGAGTAGGAGGGATGGAGTCGGGGGAAAATAAGCTTTTCCTCTTCCTCTTCTTCCTCCCATGCCCTGTCCCCTCGGGAGAGCGGAAGGGCTCCTCCCCCATGGAGTCGACGGAAGCTGCTGTGGGTGGAGGGGTAATCTGGCAACTTGAGTGAGTTTCCATTTTACTCCCGTTCCCCTTTCCCTCGGGCGAGCGGAAGGGCTCCTCCCCCCTGGAGTCGAGGGGAGCGAGTTCCTTTGCTGCTGTTGGGGGTGCAGGGGTGGAGGGAAGACTCCTCTTGGTGTCCTTGATGGAGACTGTAGGGGTCTTCTTTGCCTTGGGCGGCCTTTTCCTTTTCACCGGGAGTGGTGCAGCGGGGGTAGGGGCCGGGGCGGGTTTCTCCTTTGGCTTGGTCTTGGCCGGGGCCGTGACCAGAGGCCTCTTCTTTTGATCAAGATCAAAGATGATGGAGAGGGTGGAGGTTTTTGACTTAGAGACGATGTTTAGTTTATATGCTAGTCGTTAGGTACAAAGATTGTTTAGTAACTTTAGAAGTTATTAACACGTGTCGTGTCAGCCCTATGACATTCGCGATTGTCCACTTCCAGAAAACATCCTGTGTTGGTTTAACATGAATTAGTAAAGGTTCATTAGGGATGCCCAACACGTTAATTAATGAAAGACGAGTAGTCAAAACACTGTCATTTCCTGCCCAGGATATCACACCCCTACACACTAAGGTCGGTGAGAAACATTCTCATCAAAGAAAACAGTCAAGACTATAGATTCCCGTCGTCTAGCTACACATCCTGTGATGAATTAAAGGTTGAAGAATTTTAAACTGAACTGTCCTAAGTTTATATCTAAAATTTTGGAATTGGATACAGTGATAAAGTCTTATATACTCATAAATATTGGTTTTATGTTTTAACGGAGATATGATATTTTCTTATGAAATATCGCGTATTAGTGTAATATGCATGCTTAACCATTCATTGTACCGTTCTACACCATGTAATATCAGTCAATCGGGTGGGAAAACAGGCCTATCCTCGCTCTATAAAGGACTATGTCAATCATTTTGCAAGTTGAAATGACCCCTGATACTTTATGAATACTTTATGACAGTTTATGGAGTCAAAATCAATGCTGATTTTTCATAAACTTAATGCTTCGTACTATAGGCATGGTGCCTCTTCAGTGCTGAATAAAGATTGAAAATACATCAGTCAGTCAAAGATGAAGGAGTTGTTGAGAATTAGTTCATGTTTTGTTCTTAGACTTACATTTCAACCATCGATTGTGTTTTTAACAAGGTGTTCTTCATTAAGATTCACGGCCAGCCCGATTGTAACAATTACATGTACACTTTGCTTTGACGATGCCGGTTGATGTTATTCAATACAGGCTGGGGTGGGTTTTTTTAAAAATCTATTCTACATGCTTATCATTTCGGGAAGATGATACACATTTCTCTATATTTTGGGTTACTTTGCTTATCTAATTTCCGATTATCATTCTTAGTTTTACTTTTTCTCTTCGGCTGCGGTGATATCCATCCGAATCAAGGACCTTTGCATAGTCCAGATTTAAAGATTATATATCTAAACGTACGCAGTCTTAAAGACAAAGTAGATTTTATCAGTGCTGAATTAGATAGTTATGATGTTGTATGTTTAACAGAAACCTGCTTGCACCATGATATTCTAGCCACTGATATTACACTGATACCATTTTCAAATCGTAGCCTGTATTAAGGAATATATTTTAGATCTTAAATCAGAGTATAACGGACAGCCTGAGCTGGAGGCGCGCGTGGATATGTTGACAGTTTTTACGTAGTTAGTGGTAAAACCGAATGTTTGCGAGGATTAATAAGATTTCTGAATTCTGTTACAACAGTAACCGTACATGTATTTGTTACATTAAGTCATTTCATTCAAATTTGTTTGGTATGATTATGTCTTATAATTATTTTAGGATGGAAGGTACAGTTACCAAATAAAATATGCTGAAATATCAATTCATTATGACCATATTTCATAATCTATTTTTTAAAGTAACCCACCTTACATTAAAGATAACTATTTAAAGAATATAGTACTTAAAGACATTGCAACAAACCGAATAATCAGGGGGGAGACTTTATACTGAGGGGGGCGCGAAACATATCCGCCCGGGGGAGATTTTATTTCAGAACAGATTCTCCGGGGGAGAATCTGTACCGGTATAAACTCTCCGGGGGGAGAATTTGTACGGGGGAGAGTTTATACCGGGACACCGGTCATAAGGGGCAACCTCCCAATTCTACAGCAAAGTGATAAAATGAAACAAGGATTGAATAAATTTAAAATTATAAAAAGTACCAGGCAACCAAAAAATCTCAAGCAAATTCTTTGTCAATCCAAATATTCTTGTACAGAGAGTGTACCATGTGTAAGTAGATGTAACACACCAAGATGCGGCACGTGTAACATCATAAGTGAAGGTACTACTTTCCTTTTTGAAAATGGCAAGGGTTTCAATGTGAAAGCCGACATGAACTGCCGCAACAAAGATGTGGTGTATGTTATGGGATGTTCGGGATGCGGCGAAAACTACATCGGTGAAACCGGCATGGAGTTAAAAGATAGAGTCACTGTACACAAACAGCAGATTAGAGACCCTGATGTTCAATGCTTAAGTGTCAGCAAACACATTAATGATTGCGGAAACGGGAAATTTAGTATTTTTCCGTTTTATAAATTGTATACCAGTAACAAGTAGCAGAGACGGGAAAATTAACAAATCCAATTGATGAAACCCAAATTGAACACTAGAATGCATTAATAGATTTGTCATTTCAATCGTAAATGTTACACTGTTACTTTACAAATACTGTATATTTTAATTCAAATGTCTCCCTACAATTGTTAAATTACTTGGTGTCGTCGCTGGAGTGTGTAAATACATTATAACGTCACAGTTGTAATTTATGACGTCATCAACAGTATGACGTCATATTATATGTCATTGACATGAGAGAGCGAAAGTACTGTCTGAAAATGACATAAAGATGTTGGACTAACGTGGACTTTATTATATATATATATATATATATATATATATATATATATATATATATATATATATATATATATTTATATATATATATATATATAATTACCAATCAATGCATTACCTTAATGCATCTAATTCATAAAACTAAATACACAGACATATCTACAAGATACATAAATATGAACCAGACACAAACTAACCTTATAGAGATCCTGAACACAACAAATCTATCATCCACTGATCTGAATGCAGTCCACGGAACCACTGATTTCTTTCAAGTGTAAGTGACCAACTAATTTAACAAAGTCAGCTAAAAACAGAAGAAACCCTTTACTTACATAATACAGAAGCTGGGAAGGAAAACAAAGCAAGACGTTGTGCTGTCGGTGACTGTATAGGTGAAAGTGGCTATTGTTATGTTTGTAGTTATGTAAGTACTGGAGCTAGTCTAAATGTTCTTGTTTTTTATACTGCTCAAGTAATTTCAGCTTGAGACAGAAACAGGCTAAAACAGAAACAAGACAATTAAAGACTTTACTAAAATATTTACAAAATAGCAATAAAATCAACTCGGTCACATACTACCCCCTCCCAAATAATGACGTCCTCGTCATTTAATGCTACCATCAACAATCGAAATAAATGCATGAGATAAATGTTCCAAAACGCCACTGGAAGCAGGTTCCTGGATAGTCCGAGATCTCCTCTCCCTGTCTTGGTCTGGGATCTGGTGACTCATCAGGTATTCCCTGATGTCATCCAAGTGGGCTTCCGAGTTGATCGACTGGAACGTCTGGCTGCTGTCGGTGGGGTAGGGTGGGGTAGAGTGGCTCCTGCAAGTGGATAAGCAGCTTCATCAGTAGCTTATAACAATTCCACTGCAGTTGGTTCCTGGTTCTGAGTGCCGTTGAGGTCTCAGATTACTCCTGTTCAGTTTCATATCCGCATTCTTCATCTGGGTTTTCTTCTGTGTCATGTTGTTCTGCCGACAACTCTGACGAGTAGTTACAATAGTAACAGCGATAAACATAATGTGTGTTCAATGTAGAGCTGGGTTACTTGTCGGCATAACCGCGCTAAATTTAACATTGAAACCTCACGTTGCGCGCACAGTTACATGGATGGACATATATGTCCCTCCTCTACACCCCTCACTTTGAAGTCAAATAAAATTCAAAATACATCACCCACACAGCTACACTTTACAGTTTTAAATAAGGTGGGATATTCCCTGTTCTGTGATATCATCCACTGGTATTTTAGGCCAAGCAAAAGTACTGAACATGACCTCTGAAAATTAGGTACATCGTAAATGTCGCCATTTTTTACACATTACTAAATCACCACTCACGGCGTTATTTACAGCATGTTTTGAAATCTAAATTTCGGGTATTTATTCGGAGAAATGAATTTCAAAAATAGCATATTAGTGATCAAGGGTATCTGTCTTTTATGAAATCACCAATGATCATTCCAAAACGTCTCCGATAACCCTAGAATCGTTTAGAATGTTCTGGAAAAAACGAAAACACGAACGCCGAAGTGAACTTTCCGCCATATTGGATAGTGTTTACAAAATCACGTTTCAGTTACACCGGTTATGAGACGCCTGTAACATCACGTATATTTCAAACTTATCTGCGATACCTACATCCTTGAATTCCTCATACATTTTAGAATCAAATGACCAGTGATCTTTGTCACCAATACAAAGTGGCTAGATGAAATCAGGCAAAATAAGTTAGGAGTGAAAACGAACGCTGTGCTTGAAAAACTGCACATGGTTGAAATGTAAACAAAGCAAAATTCAGATTTTACACAGTCATGACAGTGTAGCATTTTCTCCTATTTTGAGCTACCCATTCGTCTATTCGTTTAAGATATTTGCTCAACATTTTCAGAATATGCATGGGAAGAGAATCGTAGGAAGAATTAGGGAACTTCAAATAGATACATTGCAATGATTTGATATTTTCAACAGAAGTCAAAATTACCGTTCTGGTTGACGCCATGACTGACGCAAAATCACGCACAACGACAACTGTATTTATCGGAATTTCTGACTATTTCCGATTGTTTCAATGAAAATTATGACAACAAATAACAGTACATAGATTATCAGAATGTTTCTGATTACGTACATGTCACATTTATGTTTCTACGATCCCTGAATCAACGAAAGTTCCCTCGTACAATCCTGCGTACTGTTGGCAGTGAATACGCCATTTTGTAAAAGTGGGTCACAGGTAGTGATGTCATACGTCAACATTGTTGTACATATTTGGTAATTTCGTAGAGGTGAAGGTCCTTGAATGAGAGTGCACACGATCATTGTATCATGCTTTTTACAGTTTCAGTTATGGTGTATATTTTGCATGTCTTTTATACATTTTTTCACACAATTCATTTCACTTTGGATATTTGTCAATGTTCAAAATGAAATCATACGTACATATAGGCCACAACATGTATGAACGAACCTTTGATAATCTCCTGTTTGTTTGAACATTGTTTACATAACAATGTGATAGGTTTTAGTGTCGAATACGATATTTCTTTCCTTTGGACAAGTGTTACAAAATGAAGTGTAAATGTAACTGCAGCATGTACGTATTTCTTTGGATGTGTAATAAGTCAATATTATAAGTTCATATAACCAATGTCCACGAATAGCCGTTTCATTTTATTGTATAACTAAAACTGAATATATTACTTTAACAAAATGGATAATATTTTTCGGTAAAATATATGCACACATTTCTGAAATGTCTTGGTCTTGGATTTGTCTTTTATGTCGTTGGATACAGAGAACAGTGATATCTAACGATTCGCCAGGTGCGCGTTAGTCACAAACAATTTACGAATTATTCCTCTCGTTTTGCATTACATAATCAATGGTTTCATTCTTTTTCAATATTGTGATCACAGGATAGTAAACAGTTTACTTTTTTTCTCCAGGAATTGTGGAATGTATAAAAATATAACACATGCCAGGTACCCAGTTGGTTCAAACGTATACGATTATCCTGATATTTCTTTACCAATAGAGCTTTCTTCGCATCTTTTATTTTGTAAGAAAAAATAATATAATCATGAACAAATATATGTCCAATATTGAATATAATTTTGGTTGTTTTGAAACATTCTTTGGGGTATTTCATTACGTAAATTGATGCCAAACAGGTGCGTGTCTTGTCCAATTAAGACACACGATAAACTAGCTTATTGTTTACATATTCAAGACATTATTTAATTGGTGAAAGCAGTCATTTTATGTTGTGTCGAAAAAGCATCAAATTCCGTTCCACACATCGAGATCTTCCATACCATGAACGAAAATTAGAGGAGATATATATTAATCAAAATACCAGTGTCGTCTTTTTCCGACGTTATCAAAGACATAAAACCAGCCATGACGTCAAAAGGAATGGTGTTATTTTTAGGGTATTTCATAACATTTGATGATAAGGCTAGTGCTCCATTAATAATAATGCAACATTAGTCAAATTACACTTACACATTCAGGAGAATGTTGGAATCTAAGGACTAAGTTATAGGTTAGATAGGGCCATCCATTCCTCTATTACCTCTTTTTATGAAGCACGATTTCATCATTTCTTATGGGTCTGTTTTACAACTAAACGTATACAGTTTCTTTATCGATATTTGTGTTGGAATAGTTTGGTTCCTCGTGAACAAAACACCACGAAAATATGTTATCCTTACCCACGGCTAATTCTCATCAAGTGACCTGAGTTACAATAAACTAGTGCTAAGCTTAGCGGAGTTATGCCCCCTTTTCTTTGTACGTGTGTAACCTCTCTGTCGCCTTTTGACGTCAAAGAGAAAAATCAGTTTTCGTCATTAACAGCAAGCTATTTTTGGCATTGCATGTTTGTCGTTATACATACGCATATAACTCCATTTGGTATATAGTTATGTCGTTCAGATATTAGGCAGTATTTTGTTCGCTCACAGATTCCGTAAAGCTTGTAAATAAAAAAAATCGTCGCACAGTACTTATATCGGTGTTCGATAAAAAGCGGAGAAATTTACTGTTTTTCAAGGCAGAAAAAATTCTCGGGCAACACTTAGAAGTATATTTTTATTAAACCGGTTCAATATTTGCAGTTAACTCTACACCATCAAATAGGAAATTTAATATTCTCCACCCCTGCGTAATTTTATATCCAGAGGTAGATCCAGTGCCGCGTGAGCGCAATTCTCGCACAACCTTCACTTTTCCGATCTAAGGAAAATGTGCGTCAGAAAAAAAACTCGGCATCCAGAGGGTTAAATAGAGGATTCATCACGAGTGTTTTTTAATATGGGAAATATCAACCGAGTCTTACTGAATCGGTACTTGCCGAGCCTTTGGCGAGGCAAATACCGATTAACGGGACGAGGTTGATATTTCCCATATTAAAAAACACGAGTGATGAATTCTATTTATCATTTTCACATTTTTGCTTCCCAATTAAGGAATAATTGCATTAAACATTAACATCAGCAACTTGTCGAAATCTTACGTATAGATCGTGCGTAGTGATACATGTTTTCGGTAGCCATGTAAACCAAAATAAACAATTCGCTGAGAAAAAAGTTCCTCGGATTATTTTAAACAAAATACTTGAACAGACTTTTGCAGAATAATTGAAACTTTAATAACGGTAACAACAACGATTAGTTAAAAGATAAATACTATTATCATTTAACTTAAGCATTTATCCATGACATAAGCTTATGACATAAAAACATGTATGTCATACCCCAATGACATAAGTATGCAAATTAGATATGCAAATTAGATAACCGGAAGAGCGAGCGGTTTGATTTGAAACTATATATTATAAGTGAAGTTACACCAGAGATATAATCAGATTACACAGAATCGTTGTTGTTACCGTTATTAAATTTTCAATTATTCTGCAAAAGTCTGTTCAAGTATTTTGTTTAAAATAATCCGAGGAACTTTTTTTCTCAGCGAATTGTTTATTTTGGTTTACATGGCTATGGAAAACATGTATCACTACGCACGATCTATACGTAAGATTTCGACAAGTTGCTGATGTTAATGTTTAATGCAATTATTCCTTAATTTGGAAGCAAAAATGTGAAAATGATAAATAGAATTCATCACTCGTGTTTTTTAATATGGGAAATATGCAGGTGAATTAGTTCTATATGGACAACACAGTACATGTATTTATCCAGTTATATTAGATAAATACGTGTGGACATATGTATTGGTGTCATATATATTTTGGTTCGCCATCGGTACCCAACGTGTCGACGTGTGCATTTCACATTTGTAATATTCAGTATACACTTTGCAAAATATGTTTGTGATTTTGTCGAAATGCTTCATGCTGGCCAGTCTACAGCAGCAAACTTCATGTTTGGAGGTCGGCACGTAAGTTTGTTCTTCAACGCTGTCAACAGGATCACCAAGTCGCGAATCCAATGCAGCAGCCATGTCTGCGTCACCGTCGGCGAATTCTGTCACATAGATCTCTTTCGTCAGTGTTGACGCAAGCGTTGCGTTTGACATGTTATCGTTTTCACCCCCTTCATCTTCATCAGTGTTGACACTGGAAAACCACAAGCAAGGAAGCTCTTGAAAGACTGTCTTTTTTCTGGTTCATTCCAAGCATGACGAATCCAGTGAACCACATCTGACACACCGATATGCAGTCCTTCTTCTATTCTGCCGGTGTAGGGTATCAACAGATAGATGTTCAGATCTCTGGCACAACAGCACATTGAAAGAGTAATCCACTATAGCCGGCAATCATCCTGTCAGAAAACAATGCCAGCAAATGTCTGGAAGAGTGGGACCACGGTCATTTCATTCATGGAAATAACAGGATAACATACCTCACTCATGCGATCAGTCATGGAGCATTTTCTTTAGTCATCAGAATCAATCACTGTAAGAAGTGATAGATTATTGTTGCATCCAAATGATCTTTTTGTATACATTGTTTTGAGGGAGTATACATTGTAAGCATATTTCCGATAAAATCGTTATTGACAGCAAATATGTAGGCACGTAAAATCTCGAGTTAGCTCCCCTATCTAGAGTGACTTTCCTTTGTTATTGTGGTTGTAAGCTCCATCCCAACGTTTGACCACCTTCATTTATTACTTGTCATTTATAACATTTTTAGAATTAGACTGTTGAGTGTGAATAGGCTGACACCAACACGATCCACGGCATAATCTCATTGAGTTTAACAGAATAATACTTCAAACACGTCAAAAGTTAGAATTAAGGCGTCCGCTCCTCAAAATTATCGTAGCGCTAATGTTATTACCACTAACGATCGCCTTGTGGAACGGGGCCTTGCACCTCAAAGTTTACAATCACGTGAGAATGCCCAATGACGTAATTTGTGGAATTTTGTTACAAGATCCATCGGCGAAACAATGCCATGTGACGTCAGCCTAGCAACAAGGTTGCTGGGGTCATCCACTCTCCTACCCAGAGTTCCATGCGGCCGGCAGCCAGCTAGCATAGTATCTCTGCCACAGGCCAGCGCCATGTGACGATTCGTCACATCTTTCACAGTCCATTCAAGATATTGCATATGCTTTTCATCCGTTTCATGTTTGACAAGTCTACACATTTTCATAAACAAATGTCAAAGAATGGTTAACTTTCATTGAGAAAGTATGCAAATACGTAAAAATCTACTTGTTTTTGCGTAGTAATCCTATGTTTACATTGGTTGTACGGCTCCACGTGCTGTCATGGAAGCCCAACGGAGAGCTAGCGACACGGTCACTTTGATGCATAAATATATATTGTCATGCAACTCACTGTAGCAGTTGTAGTAGCATATCTATATAGTTATGCAAAACAATATGTAAAGCGCCCCCAAATACTTGCATTAGTCCGTTCTATACTGATTTCTGAAAAAGCGCGTTTGTTTACAAACAAGAGAAATGTCCGGTCACGTGATATGCAAATTAACCTGTGGCAGTGGTGTTATGCTAAGTCACCACTGCGCCGGAGTGTGGGGGTCATCGAGTGTGCATAAGCTCCTCTCAGTGATTTATCATTTTCACACGCAATGTCGTTGAATACGCCAAGGGATGTTGAGAGTTTTTAATATTTGTTCGTGAAACGTGTTCCGGGAGTACATAAGAACGCCTTTTGGTATTACACAATGTGTAATACTTCTGTATAGTTATTAAACGGGTGATCTCTTCACGGGCAAGTAATAAAAAGTAATTATCCATTGATCTTGTGTGGTTATTTGCTGATTGCACGTACCCTAGGTTAAGTCTTCGCGTTTAAAATTCGTAAACAACAAAACTCGTAACAACATTAAAGAGAACATAAACTGAGGGGCAAAAGAAACACCACCAAATAGATAATGGTCGTCGGTTTTCAGCAAATTTGCCAAACAGCACGAAAACAGTTGGGAACACATAGCTTAAATGCAACTTACCTATTCCCTGTGAACATTCACAAAAGTGAATTTAATCACTAAAAAATGCAAAATGTGCACGAAGTTACCCGTACGAAATTCTGGTATACAACATGAGCAGGATTGTACTCTCTAGTGACATGAAACCGTTTAAAACAACGAACATGCCTCGGCTAACCGCAGAGCAGAGGGAGAGAGCCATCGGTATGTTGCAAATGGGAGTGATGCAGGAGCACTTTGCCAGGATCAGGGGCTGCGTCATTGCACATGTCACACGTCACACGTCACAGGTAAACTGGCAGTACTGGAGACAGGCAGAGGGGTGGAAGACACAAGGTCACGACCCCACAGGAAGACCGGTATTTAAGTTGCGATTCCAAACTGTGAGGTCATCATCCGGAAACAGCCTTGGACATCAAGTCAGCAGAGAAGGACCGCTGCTAGACGACTCCGCCTGTATGGTCTCCGTGCATTTCGACCTTTAAAGGGCACAAATAAACGTTACTACACCGACGTCACAGACTGAGATGGGCCAGAATTGTACAGCAATGGCAGCCTAGAAATTTGCGAAGAGTGCGAGAGTAGGTGCCAGCTCTTCTGATGGGCGGGTTCGAATCCACCGACGACGTGGTAAACGGACGTCACGTTGTTGCGTCCAAGAAGTGGAACCTTATGGAGGCGGTAGTGTCATGATCTGGGATGGCATCTGCGGGGACCAGAAGACAGATCTGGTTATCATCGACGGAAATCTCACTGCACGTCGTCATGAGGTTTTGCGGCCTGTGGTACTGGCTTTCCTGCAACGACACCCAAGGACGCTGTTTCAGCAGGACAACGCCACCCCTTACACAGCTCGAGTCACTCGCGACTTTCTGCACGCCAACAACGTGACCGTAATAAAGTGGCCAGCCAAATCACCGGACCTGTCGCCCATAGAGCACATCTGGGATCAACTTGGACGCAGAATTCGGAAACGTCAACAGCCGCCATTGACGAGGGATGCCTTGGCAATGGCCCTGCAGGAAGAATGGCGTAGGATCCCTAATCAGGATGTCAGGAGAATCGAGTACTGCATCGTTGCGGTGGGGGGTCACATCCGATACTGAGTCAGTCATGCGTGTAGCACGGGACATTAAAAGAGATCGATGTCGATTCAGCGGGTGTGATCGAATACTGAACAGTGCACCCAGCATGATAAACGTGTCTGCAGAACATGTTTCTTTATTTTGTCATTTTCAAATACCGTTTTTGAATAATTGGTTTTTTTTTATAATAAAGCATCAACTGTGACTAATTTTGCGTCTGTTTTGTTTTAGACCAGAAAATTGTTTGGTGGCGTTTCTTTTGCCCGTTAGTTGGGCTGCAAGTGGGACTGACATTGATAAATTTGGCTCGTTATGTATTTCATTAGTTGACAATATCCTTTGGAACTAACATGTAGCTTGGGAAGAGCAAGTAAATGACTCCCAGTGTGTCCCTCCAGTACATTCTCTCCAGACTATCCACACTGGGAAGTGAGGAGGTAAGCGCCAAATTAACACTGTTAACATGTTTAACATGTTTTTAGTGAACCAGCTAAGTGCAGCTGAAAATGCTGTGATTGTACTTACTACTGGTAATGCTACAGTTAGTTTAGACGATAGTTACAGAATAACAACATTTGTGGACATAAACGACGTTTCATAAACATTTGGTTTCCCTCTTAGGCCAGCTTAGTTCAAAATTATAAAAAAATAAGCCAAATATGGAAACTATGTTTGTCAATGTGTGTTTACGCGTTTCAAAATATTTCTTGTGACGTCTCTCTATAGTTCGAACCGTATCTTTAAAAAGAACCCCATTTCAGCCCAATATCTGAAATCCCTATCAATATGAGGTACTCCATTGTTATCGCGCAGTGATTCGTTCACGCTTGCATTAAGTTATATTGACAGTAGGTCATGACATCGACCAGATGAATACTACTAAGCCTACTCTCTTCATTTCCCGATGAATGTCAGTATGTTGTGTGATTAGGTGTCAAACAAACGAAGAGATACCAACCTACTTTAGGGGAATCCTTAATGTCAAAACTTAACGTCAAATTGGGACGGTACCATAATACGATAATTTCTTTTAGAATGTGCACATTTATGTGCATACAATTATCATGTGCATGTCAGGTCATCGACTTGAAGCGTCCACTCGAATTACAACAGGGAATGCACTACTTACCAGAAGAAATCAATAGGCTCCACGCAGTCGTGTATTGCACCGGAAAATCCAACCATCTCGTCGCAAAGTTCACATAACGTTCATATTAGTCCATTTTTAGCATTTACGACTTCCTCCCAATTCCAACTTGAATGGGTGCAACTTCTATTTCAAGAGAATGACATTGTCGTAGCCGCCATTTCATGAATTAAGTAAGACCAAGGGACGTAACTCCCAGTGGATGTTTTGGGAAGGATGACGTCACGACAAAAGCGTATCTATACATTAATATAGTTCGCTTTAAATAAAAAAATTTTTTTGTTTAAATGGTTTGTATCATTGTATTTATTATTATTTGTAGGTATTGACACATATTATTGGCCTGATAAAGGTGTACGTATATATGGGCATGGTTTCATTATTATATATTTAAATTTGTGTTGTGTTCATTATAATTCCTGCATTCGCTGATTAGCTGAATTGGTCACGTGTTATTGCATTCATTTCTCAATGAATTAAAACAATTAGGCCACGCCCATCGAAGCGTACTACTTTTATTGCTAAAAAATGTCGGTGAATCCCAATATAATAGTTGAGGGAATTCCCTTTCTGCTCACGTGTATCTAATGCACAAGCCATTTAGCGAATTTCATGCATATCCATTGTCCAAACTACCCTTGAGACCGAAAGCCAAGAAGGAATGAAACAGCAAACGTGCAGGCTCGCTCGCCTATTTTATTCCCGCTCGCCTGGGTTACACAAATTTCATGTCTTCGGGTTTCATTTCTACCCAGCCTTTTTACAACTATGTCTTCCTATGCTCATGGAACTAATGACGGTAACTGCCCAGCCTTCTTCTCCCGGACATATTTGTTTCGGTTTGTTACAGTATGACTGTTGCAGTTCTTCTCGCCTCTAGCCTTGATTGGATTGAAACTTTGCTTGGGTCCTACCCTCCGTTGATTGGCTACTGACTTTGTGGACGTGTCAATTTTTGTGCATAGATTAAACAATCACCTGATTCATGTCACGGCAAAATATGTATTCCTACACCTGGAATGTTTATCAATATTGTAGATAACAGATGTTATCGTTGTCGAATTAAATTATAAGGATTGAAGTATGGGGTTACCAGCGGTATGATCAATTAGAACGAGTTCATCTTTTTGCATGTAAAAGTTTTTTAAAGGTGGGAAAACAAACGCCAAATGCCATTGTCTGTGGGGAATGTTGTCGCTACCCGCTTTATGTCAATGCGCAGGTCCGCATTATAAAGTATTGGTTAAAATTAACCCGAATGCATGAAGGGCGTATCCCAAGAAAAGTATGTAACATGTTGATGTATTTCGACAACATTGGTCGTAATACTTGGGTAGCACCTGTTCGTAACATTTTATTTTCGCATGGTTTGGGATTTGTATGGTTAAACCAGTCAATATAAACAATATAGCTTTCATTGGGTGCCTAAAACGTGTATTGTAGATGAATTTCGTCAAAACTGGATGTCAACACTCAACAGTAGTACCCGATATATGACGTATAAAGAATATATAACACTGTTTGAACCTGAAAGATATTTGAGCATTTACAATGGCAAACATGTACGCAGTGTTTTTATTAAATTAAGATGTAACGTTTTACCTTTACGACAGAATGAGGGTACATGGCAATCAATTGAATCATGTTTACGTATGTGTCCTGTTTGCAATATGTCTGTTGAAAATATTGATCTGTAAACATTATACTGACCTGCGTAAAGTGTATTTGCCAGAATTGTATTGGAAGTTTCCAACTATATATAAATTCAAAAAATTATTGTATACAACTCAGGATGAGTTATTAAAACGTCTGCAATATTATGTATATTATGCGTATAAACAAAGACAGGAAGTCGTTAAATCTATGTAATGTGCTTCACATTGTTGGCACTGCATTTCTTGTATATGGGCCAAAGGCCTACACACAAATAAACTAATTTTGACTTTTTGACTGTGTACAGTCAATCCTTAACTTACATATTTCTCAACATTTCGGTTAACATGGTAATTTAACAGCTTCAGGTAACCAGGTCTTTGAAAGGCATTTAGAAGTGATACACATAAGGAATAGAATATATGGATGTCAACTTCTTTATTATGAGGAACACAAAGTTTCGGAGTATATGCTTACTCCTTCATCATGGGCTAATTACCTAGCTGGCTTCAATTTGCCCTTTGTTATGTCCATTCATTCACCTGGCAGTGCTAATTACCCCAGCCTCCCCTTTGCCCAGTGTCCATTACCTATTACTTATCTATGATAACTTAAGTACTGGCTGCCATACCTTCAGCGCTAATTACTGTAAAGTGTTGGCTTCATTCACCTGATGAAGGAGCAAGCATATACTCTGAAACGTTGTGTGCCTCATAATATAGAAGTTGACATCCACATATTCTCTTCCTTTAGGTAACCAGTTTCTCCTATTACTATGATATAGTTATAGAAAGCCGAAATAAGCACAGGATGGAAAGACTCAAACATGTTTTCCACTCAATCAATATACATTTATTGCAAATTGGTATTCAAATATATACACGGATAAATGCCTGAAGTGTCCCAATTGAGTCAACAACATTTATCACTGAATATTTACATTTAGAATTCTCTAAAAAAGTTGATTTCAAGCACAAATTCCCATTACATAGTGCACCATTAAGTAGTATCTATACTTAAGGGTATTTGCGCGTCGATCAATATGGTATAATTTTTCTCTGGCATACATTAATGTTGACATACAGTGTTGAGTGATACATTATAGGAGGGTGAATATAGAAGACTATGAATCGGTAACTCAGGAACACTTAGCCGCGAAGGTGTTGTCACGAGATCTGAGCACTGTGAGTATCACAATCACAGAGCATGATGTACCATCAGCATTGCTTTCCCAAAATTGAATCAATGTATTATCTGAAAGTATCTTAAAACCTGGCCATAAATCGTGTTAGTCGGCTGTGTGACTAATGAGTATGTCTGATCCTACCTGATTGTATCTGGGTATGTCTGGGTTTGTCTGATGATATCTGGTTATGTATGATTATGTCTGGGTATGTCTGATTATGTCTGGGTATGTCTGATAATGTCAGGGTGTGTCTGATGATGTCTGGTTATGCATGATTATGTCTGGGTATGTCGGATGATTCAGGGTATGTCGGATAATGCCTGGGCATGTCTGACGATGTCTGGTTATGCATGATTATGTTTGGGTATGTCTGATTATGTCTGGGTATGTCTGACGATGTCTGGGAATGTCTGGTTATATCTGGGCATGTCTAATGATATCTACGTATGTCTGATGATGTCCGGGTATGCCTGAAGTTCGATGATGGGTGGTTATATCTTTTAATGTCTGATAATGTCTGGTTATGCATGATGATATTTGAGCATGTTTGGTTACATCTGGGCATTCCTAATGATATCTACGTATGTCTGACGATTCCTGGGTATGTCTAATGATATGTGCGTATGTCTGATAATGTCTGGGTATGTCAGATAATGTCTGGGCATGTCTGATGATGTCAGGGTATGGCTGATAATGCCTGGGTATGTCTGATGGTACCGGGTCATATCTGGGTATGTCTGGTTATACCTTGACATGTCTGCTAATGTCTGGGTATTTCGGATGGTACCGGGTCATATATGGGTATGTCTGGTTATACCTTGACATGTCTGATAATGCCTAGGTATGTCTGATGGTACCGGCTCATATCTGGGTATGTTTGGTTATACCTTGACATGTCTGATAATGCCTGGGTATGTCAGATGGCACCGGGTCATATCTGGGTATGTCTGGTTATACCTTGACATGTCTGATGATGCCTGGGTATGTCAGATAATGTCTGGGCATGTCAGATGATGTCAGGGTATGACTGATAATGCCTCGGTATGTCGGCTGGTACCGGGTCATATATTAGTATGTCTGGTTATACCTTGACATGGCTGATGATGCCTGGGTATGTCTGATGGTACCGGGTCATATCTGGGTATGTCAGATAATGTCTGGGCATGTCTGATGATGTCAGGGTATAGATGATGATGCCTGGGTATGTCGGATGGTACCGGGTCATATCTCGGTATGTCTGGTTATACCTTGACATGTCTCATAATGTCTGGGTATGTCTGATGGTACCGGGTCATACCTGGGTATGTTTGGTTATACCTTGACATGTCTGATAATGCCTGGGTATGTCAGATGGTACCGGGTCATATCTGGGTATGTCTGGTTATACCTTGACATGTCTGATAATGCCTAGGTATGTCTGATGGTACCGGCTCATATCTGGGTATGTTTGGTTATACCTTGACATGTCTGATAATGCCTCGGTATGTCAGATGGCACCGGGTCATATCTGGGTATGTCTGGTTATACCTTGACATGTCTGATGATGCCTGGGTATGTCAGATAATGTCTGGGCATGTCAGATGATGTCAGGGTATAACTGATAATGCCTGGGTATGTCGGCTGGTACCGGGTCATATATTAGTATGTCTGGTTATACCTTGACATGGCTGATGATGCCTGGGTATGTCTGATGGTACCGGGTCATATCTGGGTATGTCGGATAATGTCTGGGCATGTCTGATGATGTCAGGGTATAGATGATGATGCCTGGGTATGTCGGATGGTACCGGGTCATATCTCGGTATGTCTGGTTATACATTGACATGTCTCATAATGTCTGGGTATGTCTGATGGTACCGGGTCATATCTGGGTATGTTTGGTTATACCTTGACATGTCTGATAATGCCTGTGTATGTCAGATGGTACCGGGTTATATCTGGGTATGTCTGGTTATACCTTGACATGTCTCATAATGCCTGGGTATGTCGGATGGTACAGGGTCATATCTGGGTATGTCTGGTTATACCTTGACATGTCTCATAATGCCTCGGTATGTCGGGTGGTACCGGGTCATATCTGGGTATGTCTGGTTATACCTTGACATGTCTGATGATGCCTGGGTATGTCTGGCGTTTTCGTTGTTGTCAGGTGGGAGTCTGAATATGACAGATGTTTTGGCTATGATCCATTATACAAATGTCGATACATTGATTCACGCATGAATCCCACAAACACGTTTATATGTACCTGTTTGATATGTTACCGTGTACACAACATGCGACTTAGCCCATGAACTGAGATGTAAGCACGATGATAACCTTATCTGCCTTCTGCTAACTACAATAGCTCGCACACATGGTATTTAAAATCACAATAGCCATAGATGAAGCGATACCCCTGTTGGACTGGAGTGTCAACATCTCGGTTTCATTTGACGCCTCTGACCCTGGAGTTGTAAAGGGTCGTTGCTATCAATCATTGTTTTCTTGATGCTCACAGTTTACAATGGCCATCAGTGACAAGTGGTTGTGAGAGGCCATTGAAAGCAACACAAAACTATTCACTCACTCACTATTTATAACTACCAAAACCATATTTTCTCCCAAATTCATTCTCTCTACATTTAATTTCTCAATGTCAGGTTCAAAGGGTCGTAGAATTGTTTCAGAAAAGGATCGAGTGGGTGACTTTGGTTCAACGACGCTTTGAACGGTATTTGAGTTTTTTCACAACGCGAGTAAAGCCCTATGTGATGCAGGTCTTAGACATTTACCCTTTGGTGATACCCACGAGCATGGGTATGATGCTGACAAAATGAGAAAAAAACGTAACTAATTATTCTTGTTGCTTTTTTTTGCCCCAGTGACTGTATAATGAAGAAAACAATAACGTGTAACTAATTTCCCATTTGTCATGAGTGCGTCATCTGTACAGGTGCCTGAAAAAGAAACATACTGAATGTACGAGGGATGTCTCGTCCATCGTAAACCCAACTCACGGACCGCTGCATACTCATAATTTAAGAAATGAGGAAAAAAAGGATAACAAAAGTACCCCAAAGTACGACTTTTTACAGATGTGTCTTTATGCATGATAATTTGACGTATTCAATTTTATCTTAAGGCATTAAGGCAAATGTATTGAAATACGGCTACATTGTGCGTAAAAGTCTTAATTAAGAAATGTTAGAGATGTAGGTAAAAGACAGTTCAAGTGCTTTAAATTTCAAAAGGTCTAGAATTTGCAAGTGATATAAATAATAAATGCTACCTGTCAGTCATATGAACATGTCCAGAACATGCCCCAAAACGACAACATAAGAAAACATGAACAGAACTATTGAAAAATTGATGTTGTTAAGTTGAATATTAAATAATCTGCCTCATGTCTTTTTTCTTTCCAAATTACATGAAAAGCAGTTCACATTTGTATCCAATTACTTGTTGAAACTACCCACGTACGGTACAGCTTATGATATTGTTTATAGATAGTGTCTCTTCAGAAAATAATACATTGTCCCATGTGATGCCGAAATTGATTGATACGACTGAAGATAATTACGTTACCCAAGGCTCTTACCATGTTACATAGTTTAGATGTGTACATTATATCAAGTATTTTAACATTCTGCGACTGCTTGGAGTCGCAGTATCCCATTGGTATTAAGTGGGGAAACATACGCTTCTGTTGGTGTGTATAAACTGCAAGTTATTCATTGTGAATATTAATGTCAAGAATATAACTATGTCATCGAATAGAGGTGAAATCGACTTAATACTTATTGAGCACCTGGAAACTCACAAAGCGTCATTAAAAGAGTTTAATCATTCATAATGGCAATGTACACACATTTCATTGAAGAATATTTTTGGGTTCATTTAGTTTGCATGACGAAAGTAATACATATCGAAGGGGCAGGGGTGACACAGTAGTCTACATAGTGGTAATTTGCTGTGCAGGATTGCTTTCTTTAGGCATGCCTGAAACCTGTGATGGTGGATCGAACTCAAATTCGCTGTGATTATGTTTGTTTCACAAAAGTGGTGGCAAACATCTCAATACAGCATCACGAGCTATCCTCCCACACCAAGCTCATATAACCGAAATACTGTACAAATCGATTATCTCTCACGTACTTATTTAAATAATTCTGTTGAAAACATACTAAATAACACACATGGATTTCTACAACTACAATGCAATAAGGGTATCGTTCCCAAGCATGGCGTTGTCTTGCAGTGGTCGGGAGAGGTGACAGCGGCATACAGGGTGACCCATGCAACAATCAATAATGTTGATCATTACTATACTGAACCAAATGAAAAACTACACAATCCTAAAATTTTAACATTTTGACCAGTTATCATTGTGGGCCCTTATTGTGTATTTAAACAGTAATGGCCAGGTATTGTCTTCAGATAACACTCGTTTTTGTGCAGGTGAATCGATCAAAATCATGTGCACAGCACTATAGTGGCAAAAGTGTTTTTTCACGTGCAACTGGTCACGTGGCCATAATACCGCACGTGGTTTCAGCCATACTTGTTAGCAGTCATTAACAAAAAAAGAAAAACACAAGAAAACAAAAGTCTTTACGGCCATTTGTCATGCCACGCCTTTCAAATTTGCAACGTGAACGTGCCATCGGTATGTTGCAGACGGGAACGTCCGTAGCTGAAGTCTCAAGGACAATGGGTTGTATTCGACGGACTGTTTTTGATTTACAGACGCGTCTACAGCAAACGGGTACAACCGCTGATCGCCCTCGGCCAGGTCGACCACGTGTGACGTCACATGCAGAGCATCGTGAGATTGTCTTAGGTCACCTCCGTAACCGATTTTTGACGGCTACATCAACCAGAAATGAACTGTTTAGGGGTAGACTGAGTGCGCAAACTGTTCGAAACCGTCTGAGCACTGCTCACCTTCAATCACGACGGCCATACTGCGGGACGATTCTGACTCAATTACACAGACGTCAACGTCAATTGGGGGCACAGCGACACTTACGATGGACTCAGAGGAATTGGAATCAAGTCGTCTTCAGTGATGAATCCCGATTTAATCTTCGATTTGCTGATGGTAGGGCGAGGGTGTGGAGGCGCCGTCATGAACGTTACGCCCAGTGTTGTGTACAGGAAGTTGACAGATTTCGAGGCGGAAGTGTCATGGTGTGGGGTGCTTTCTGTGGCAATGCACGTTCCAGGCTTCTTGTCATCCGTGGCAACCTCAACGCTGCTGCTTACCGCGACCAGGTACTGGCACCAGAACTTCTGCCTTTTATGGCAGCACATGGACCCGGTTTGATCTTCCAACACGACAACGCCAGACCCCACACAGCAATTTTGACAAGGAATTTCCTTCAGAATGCGGGAGTCAACGTCATGGACTGGCCGTCAAGGTCTCCCGACCTCAATCCCATCGAACACGTCTAGGATGCTCTTGGCAGATGTCTGCGCACTCTCCAGAACCAACCATAGAATTTGCAAGCTCATTGCACCATTTTGCAGCAACAATGGCGTCGTCTTCCCAATCATGTGTTCACAAGCATCACAAGGTCCATGCGGAGGCGTTGTGTGGCAGTTGTCAACGCACATGGTGGCCATACACGCTACTGAACTTGTGTGCCATCAGATTCTCGTGCTTTGGACTTATGATTTAAACTGTTGATGTTATTACCAAATACCGTAGGTGCTTGGAACAAATTATGGTTACCACCGTTAATTAAAATCCTTCTATGGACATTAATGATTAAAAATTACCTTCTCTGATACATTTGTCCGTTGTATATCATATATGGGATTACTTTTAAAAATGTGAAGTTTTTAATTTGACTGAGTATATATTTAATCCGTGAGATATGGTATCATCATGACATTTTCTCAATGATTATTTTATGTCTTTTTGTCAGTTTGAGGTTTCGGCTTTTCAGGTGAGATATATATGAGTGTGTCAATTGTGCTGCGACGTCTATTTTCACTTACTAACTGGCAATGAAACATTGGTGTATAGTTTCTTATACACGGAAGCTTCTATTCTGGTTAATAGACTTATGAGGGACTTTGTTACTCCCACACAATATATTTAGTTAGAAACTTTGTACCATCTTTACCAGGGCGGGTGTATTATATCCAGCACACAGTTTGTACTCATCGACATGTCATTACCTCAGCTGATAACATTCATTTTCTTCGTAACACCGTAACACCTAGTGTGGATGCACATCTTGACTGACGAAATCCATTTGACGTAACTCAAAAAGTGTACTCTTTCGAAGGATAAAGTACTGTCGGCACCTTTGATCTTTTTGCGAAACTTCTTAGATAAAATAGTTGACCATGAAGAGAATTAATTATTAAGTTATCGGATGTTGTAGTTGTTCCCAGTCGGGTAGTGATGTGTGATACACAGGGCAAACATGCTCCAATTTGTTTTACAGCCACTTGTCTTGGCGAGCATTGATTGACTTCACTGAGATTACTATGTAAGACAACGTCTGCTATTTATCATAACACAATAACGTCTTCTTCTACTTCTTATATAAATTTGACAAGTTGATTTTAATATTGAGAAGTTCAGTAAGAGTTTTCTAATAAATTTAAAATGTGTTTAAAGTGTATACCTTCAAAATGGAATTCCAGAATTATGAATGTTCACATTGGTATTTAAAACATAATACACACTGTCAATTAACAATTGTTTTTTACATTTAAATCCTTGCAAAAATCAATGGTATTATTGTGTAAATTCAAGGGGGAAATGAATATATAAAGCAGTCATTCAGCACAATTCGTCTTCATTGAATACGTAGTATTGATTAATAAATGTACTTTAGTACAGAAATGATATTAGTATGTTTTAATAGGATATGCTCGTATACATTTATATTACAAATATCATCACCGAATTTGTACAAATTGTCAAGAACAATATTAGGACTGTCAATGGCTGGTTATGTTGACCGGAAACATTTAGTACCTGCCAGTGCTTGGATAAATAATTAATTGTTGTGGACTGAATTACGTATTTCGTGGAAATGCACTTACTAAACCTTCAAATAACATAGAGAAGACACCTCTTTTCAGATTCGGAATACACTTAGTCACAGTCAACAGCCAACACAACAGCCGTCGTTCTAACATTCAGTGAGAGTAGCTTCGGTGGAAACACAGGCATCTAAATGGTCCAGACGTTCACAGATGAACACTAAATTGAAACGGATAATTTGATGTTACATAAAAATTCAAATTCAGTAATATTAGCCATAAATCTGAATAGTAATTTTGTTTTGGGCTGGGGATGGCAGAACCGAAACGTTTCAGCTGACTTTAGCCAGCTTTTCTTTCGATAAAATATGTGACTGCATACAATACATTGAAGTGAAATCTAGTAAGGATTGTGTACCACCGACTATGTCACCACTCCAGTACACGCAGTGACAACGTTTAGTGAACAGTCGACATCCACTGGAATATCCAGTGCGCATCACCGCTAGTATACATTTATATTACAAATATCATCACCGAATTTGTACAAATTGTCAAGAACAATATTGTGACTGTCAATGACTGGTTATGTTGACCGGAAACATTTAGTACCTGCCAGTGCTTGGATAAATAATTAATTGTTGTGGACTGAATTACGTATTTCGTGGAAATGCACTTACTAAACCTTCAAATAACATAGAGAAGACACCTCTTTTCAGATTCGGAATACACTTAGTCACAGTCAACAGCCAACACAACAGCCGTCGTTCTAACATTCAGTGTGAGTAGCTTCGGTGGAAACACAGGCATCTAAATGGTCCAGACGTTCACAGATGAACACTAAATTGAAACGGTTAAATTGATGTTACATAAAAATTCAAATTCAGTAATATTAGCCATAAATCTGAATAGTAATTTTGTTTTGGGCTGGGGATGGCAGAACCGAAACGTTTCAGCTGACTTTAGCCAGCTTTTCTTTCGATAAAATATGTGACTGCATACAATACATTGAAGTGAGATCTAGTAAGGATTGTGTACCACCGACTATGTCACCACTCCAGTACACGCAGTGACAACGTTTAGTGAACAGTCGACATCCACTGGAATATCCAGTGCGCATCACCGCTAGTATACACACACCACATCGCGGGTTAGTTCGACGGCTCACCCTTTTAAACAAGCAAATATATAAATGTTTACGCAATTCAGTATCTCAAAATGTAAACGGGGAAATTGTGGAACTTGTAAATATATAGTTGAAAATTGATGTATATAGTTCAAAAGCAGGAAACAACCATTTCATGTTTGTTTGTTTGTTGTTTGACGCCGCACTCAGCAATATTCCAGCTATATGACGGCGGTCTGTAAATAATCGAGTCTGGACCAGACAATCCACTGATTGACATCATGAGCATCGATCCACGCAATTGGGATGACATGTCAGCGAGCCAAGTCACGTTAGTCGCCTCATACGACAAGCATAATCGCCTTTTACGGCAAGCAGGGGTTGCTGAAGACCTATTCTACCCCGGATCTTTACGGGTCCATTTCATGTACGTTCTAACCTTGGCTGCTCCGCAAAACAATATTATTTATGTTATAGTGTGCCAAGGGTGTCATAGGGAATACATTGGACAAACAGAGTGCTTAAGGGATAGAATGCGCGTCCATAAACAACAGATAAAGTACATCAAAACAAGGTGCATCTCCTTAAGCGCCCATATAGACAACTGCGCAGCAGGAAAGGACATAATATTTGAAATATTCCCTTTCTTTTAAATGAATACTGCTGATGTCACGCAAGGTAAAGCTAAAGAAAACGTTTTCATTAAAAAGTTGTGTCCATCGTAAAATAGATGTTATCTATCTTATCCAGCATTTCACATACTGGTTTCTCAGTAAACTTCAGCTGACATTTATTCTATTTTTGTCAAGTTGTCCTGAACCTTGTGAAGATAGAGATAGAAGCAATGGCAACAAAACCCACGATGATGCCTTGACTCATAGTTTTCGTCGGGATGTATAATGTTGTAAATGGTCATTACAGCAGCAGCGTTGGTGTAATGTTTTTGCGAACATATGCATTATTGCAAGTATAATATGACGATTATTCACAGACAAATAATCTGCCAACTGTTTACACTATATCGAAAAGTCATGAGTGAATTATGTCTTAATATAAGTGCTCCTACACCACGAGAACCGAGTACCTGCATGTATGTGACTTCGGTGTCCCATTACAGAAGCCGTTTAACGAAATTAAATTCTAAAAAATTATTCTCAATTTCATAGGTTTCGCCAACTTATGGTATATCTTCAAATTTAATCTCATTTAATTTAATACAAAATTGATTCCCTGAAGCTAGTTGCTGCTCCAAAACGTTTAATCAACTGTCACATAAAATATATTTTCTTTGGACTTCTTTGATGCCTGCTTCAAAGTTCATTAGCATTATGAAATATTGTATAGCGCCCTGTCGTACCGACGTTAAAATATGACACTAATATTTTCACCTTATGTTATTTACTTGTCACAATAGATCAGATACGACTTCTGGTAAACAAGTTCTAAGCCTAACAAACAAAACCAACGTTTGTGAAAGTGTTTTTGATTATATTTTTCAGCATAATCTCCCTGTTTTTCAATACACTTCTCATATCAATACTGTAGCTTTTCAATTTCAGTCAGCAACAAGTTTTCTTAAAGCCACTCTGAAAACCCCATTCGCGGCAGCTTTGAGGTCATCGTTGTCGTCATTGCGAAGGCGGATATCATTTGGTGCCAGGTCTGACGAGTATGGAGGGTGAGGAAGCTCTTCAAACCCACATTGTCGCCTTTGCAAGTTGAGAGGTGTGAGAAGAGGCATTGTCGTGAAATAATAGAACCCCAGCAGTCAGCATTCCTCTCCGCATTTCTTTTGACAGAATCTCTCAGGCGATGAAGCAAATCAGCATAGTAAGCACCGGTAATCGTCCTTTGACTCCCTAAGTAATCAACAAGGATCACACCCTTTTCATCACAGAATACGGTGGCCATAACTTTCTTCACTGATCTTAAAAAAATTGTATTTCTTCGGTGCCAGAGAAGTGGAATGGTGCCATTCCATGGATTGACGTCGTGACTTGGGATCATAATGGTAGATCCATGTTTCATCACCCTTTACTAATCTCTTATAGAATTTGACGAAATCCTCAATTAGCTCTACATTTTCTCTAACAATGTCAGTTCTTTTTTCACTAGGATCAGAATTAAGAAACTTTAGCACCCAACGAGTTATCTTATTTATCTGTAAATGTTCATGAATAATAGTTTCAATGGATACATGGCTTAGACTCGTGTCTTCCTCAAGTTCATCCATGGTAATACGTCTATCTGACAGAGGAAGCTTTTCTACCTCATTGCTTCAATCTTCATTGATGAAAATTGAGGGACGTCCAGACCTAGGGTCATCATCAAGGCTTGATCTCCAAGCCCAACGTTTAAAAGTGAATATCTAGGACACTTATGCCCATACACTTGTGACAAGCAGTTGGGAAGTACTTTTCTCTAGAGTCAAAAACTTGCTGACTGCTCGGTACTGATCATTCTTTTCCATTTCTGTGTCAGTTTGGACCCCTATCAGTTCAACTGGCTGACACTGATATTCAAACGGCCTCAACAGACCAAATACACTTGCAAAGAACTACTCAAACAATGTACTACATTGCCTAGTTCACTTTGTTATGACCCATAGTTGAAAGTTAGTCAGGCTCAGAACCTTTCGACATACCCTCGTATTATGAAATGAAGTACTTTTCTAAGCTTTATGGCGCTGAATGTAATGAATTTTTGTACAAATCATCAGTATATTCAACTCGTGTTGTGATTACGGTAAACAGTGAGCACGTTGAGCGGTTCATCTTAAGTACGGAGCACATTGAGCGGTACATCTTTTGTAGGGAGCACATTAAGCGGCATATCTTTAGTAGGGAGCATGCAGGGCAGTACATATTTAGTAGGGAGCACGTTGGGTGATACATCTTTAGTAGGGAGCTAATTGAGCGGTTCATATTTAGTAGTGAGCATTTAGGGTGGTACACATTGAGTAGGGAGCACAAAGGCCGGTACATATTTAGTAAGGAACACATTGAGCGGTACATCTTTAGTAGGGAGCACATGAGGCGGTACATCCTTAGAACGGAACAAGGTGAGCGGTACAAGTTTAGTAGAGAGCACGTTGGGCGGTACATGTTTAGAAGGGAGCACGTTGGGCGGTACATCTTTAGTAGGGAGCACATTGAGCGGTACATATTTAATAGGGAACATGTAGGAAGGGACATATTTAGTAGGGAGCACACTGAGTGGTACACATTGAATAGGGAGCACAAAGGCCGGTACATATTTAGTAAGGAGCACATTGAGCGGTACATCTTTAGTAGGGATCACATTGAGCGGTACATATTTAGTAGGGAACATGTAGTAGGGAGCACGTTGGGTGATACATCTTTAGTAGGGAGCTAATTGAGCAGTTCATATTTAGTAGAGAGCATTTAGGGTGGTACACATTGAGTAGGGAGCACAAAGGCCGGTACATATTAAGTAAGGAGCACATTGAGCGGTACATATTTAGTAGGGAGCACATGAGGCGGTACATCCTTAGAACGGAACAAGGTGAGCGGTACAAGTTTAGTAGAGTGCACGTTGGGCGGTACATGTTTAGAAGGGAGCACGTTGGGCGGTACATCTTTAGTAGGGAGCACATTGAGCGGTACATATTTAGTAGGGAACATGTCGGAAGGGACATATTTAGTAGAGAGCATTTTGAGCGGTACATCTTTAGTTGGGAGCACGTTGGGCGGTACATGTTCAGTAGGGAGCACGTTGGGCGGTACATGTTTAGGAGGGAGCACGTAGGTCGGTACATGTTTAGTTGGGAGCACATTGAGCGGTACATCTTTAGTTGGGAGCACGTTCGGCGGTACATGTTTAGTAGAGAGCACGTTGGGCAGTACATGTTTAGTTGGGAGCACGTGAGCGGTACATCTTTAGTTTGAAACATGTAAGGGAGGGACATGTTTAGTAGGGAGCACACTGAGTGGTACATATTTAATTGGGAGCATGATGGGCGGTACATCTTTAATAGAGAGCACTTTGAGCGGTACTTCTTTAGTTGGTAGCACTTAGGGCGGTACATGTTTAGTAGGGAGCACGTAGATCGGTACATGTTTAGTAGGTTAGCGGTACGTTTGTCCAAATTCCTACAGACTCAGTCAATGGTCGTCTAGGATCTTCTGTTTTACTAATGGTTATATGATATAGGAACTGCTACCTTTTATAACCGTTTGAGTCGCGCTAAAACATTATTTTGTTTTTAATAGAACTGAGCAGATATTACATTTGGTTCAAACCCAACAACTTATAACAAGATTCCGAACGTTTCTGCTTTGTTGATTATATTTTTTAAGATCATCAATTATTCTCGTTCACACACTATCTGGCTACACATTGATATTGGTCGAATCAGTTCCGCAAAAATTGGAGAAAGTCTTGGGATACTGAACATGTTATACCGACATGGATACTATACATATTATACCTACATGGATACTACACATGCTGTACCTACATGGATACTATACATGTTATACCTACATGGATACTATACATGTTATACCTACATGGATACATAGAGAATCTCACCCAAGTGTCTTTTGATATCAAATATATCAACACGAGTTGATGAAAGTGGAAAAATACCGAGGCTTGCCGAGGATTTTTGCCACTTTCATCAACGAGTGTTGATATATTTGATATCAAAAGACACGAGGGTGAGATTTTATTTATCATCCAAAATCATTCTTTCAACTTTTTCAATTTGTAGACAGTAATTAGCAGTGTCTTCAGTGTAAAAAGTACTGCAAACAGCTTCAGTAGCAGAGCAAATACTGATGTCATTTGATTGTGACGTCATGGTAACCAGTGACATCACAATGATCTGCAAAGCATTGTGATGTAATTTCATTGCAGCGATGTCTACAGTGTAGATATCGCTTGATCTCATCCAAGCGATATCTCCTGTGGGAGCCAGTTTTGGATGATAAAAAACATGTTATACCTACATAGATACTTGCATGTTATACCTACATGGATATTATTCATGTTTTACCTACATGGATACTGTACATGTTGTACCTACATGGATACTGTACAGGTGATACCTACATGGATACTATACATGTTATACCTACATGGATACTATACATGTAATACCTACTAGGATACTATACATGTTGTACCTATATGGATACTATACATGTTATAGCTACATGGATACTATGCATGTTGTACCTACATGGATACTGTACAGGGGATACCTACATGGATACTGTACATGTGATACCTACATGGATACTGTACATGTTATACCTACATGAATACTGTACATGTGATACCTACATGGATACTGTACATGTTATACCTACATGGATACTATACATGTGATACCTACATGGATACTGTACATGTTGTAGCTACATGAATACTATACATGTTATACCTACATGGATACTGTACATGTTATACCTACATGGATACTATACATGTTGTATCTACATGGATACTGTACGTGCTGTACCTACATGGATACTGTACATTTTATACCTACATGGATACTATACATGTTATAGCTACATGGATACTATACATGCTGTACCTACATGGATACTATACATGTTATAGCTACATGGATACTATACATGTTGTATCTACATGGATACTGTACATGTTATACCTACATGGATACTATACATGTTGTACCTACATGGATACTGTACATATTGTACCTACATGGATACTGTACATGTTATACCTACATGGACACTATACATGTTATAGCTACATGGATACTATACATGTTGTACCTATATGGATACTATACATGTTATACCTGCATGGATACTATACATGGTATACCTACATGGAAACTTGCATGTTGTGCCTACATGGATACCGTACATGTTATACCTACATGGATACTATACATGTTATACCTACATGGCTACTATACATGTTGTACCTACATGTATACTATACATGTTGTTTCTACATGGATACTATACATGTTATACCTACATGGATACTATACATGTTATACCTACATGGATACTATACACGTTATACGGTTACTGAACATGTTTAGACTACATGGATACTGTACATGTTGTACCTAAATGGATACTATACATGTTATACCTACATGGATACTATACATGTTGTACCTACATGGATACTGTACATGTTATACCTACATGGATACTGTACATGTTATACTTACATGGATACCGTACATGTTATACCTACATGGATACTATACATGTTATACCTACATGGATACTATACATGTTATACCTACATGGATACTATACATGTTATACCTACATGGATACTATACATCTTATACCTACATGGATACTATACATGTTATACTTACATGGATACTGTACTTGCTATACCTATATGGATACTATACATGTTATACCTACATGGATACTGTACATGTTATACCTACATGGATACTATACATGTTATACCTACATGGATACTATACATGTTATACCTACATGGATACTATACATGTTGTACCTACATTGATACTATACATGTTATACCTACATGGATACTATACATGTTGTACCTACATGGATACTATACATGTTATACCTACATGGATACTGTACATGTTATACCTACATGGATACTATACATGTTATACCTACATGGATACTATACATGTTATATCTACAAGGGTACTATACATGTTGTACCTACATGGATACTATACATGTTATACTTACATGGATACTATACACGTTATACGGTTACTGAACATGTTAAGACTACATGGATACTGTACATGTTGTACCTAAATGGATACTATACATGTTATACCTACATGGATACTATACATGTTGTACCTACATGGATACTGTACAAGTTATACCTACATGGATACTGTACATGTTATACTTACATGGATACCGTACATGTTATACCTACATGGATACTATACATGTTATACCTACATGGATACTATATAAGTTATACCTACATTGATACTGTACATGTTATACCTACATTGATACTATAGATGTTTAAACCTACATGGATACCATACATGTTATACCTACATGGATACTATACATGTTATACCTACATGGATACTTGCATGTTATACCTACATGGATACTGTACATGTTATACTTACATGGATACCGTACATGTTATACCTACACGGATACTATACATGTTATACCTACATGGATACTTGCATGTTGTGCCTACATGGATACTGTACAGCTGATACATACATGGATACTATACATGTTATACCTACATGGATACTATACATGTTATAGCTACATGGATACTATACATGCTATACCTACATGGATACTATACATGTTATACCTACATTGATACTGTACATGTTATACCTACATGAATACTGTAATATTATACCTACACGGATACTATACATGTTATAGCTACATGGATACTATGCATGTTGTACCTACATGGATACTGTACAGGGGATACCTACATGGATACTGTACATGTGATACCTACATGGATACTGTACATGTTATACCTACATGAATACTGTACATTTGATACCTACATGGATACTGTACATGTTATACCTACATGGATACTATACATGTGATACCTACATGGATACCGTACATGTTGTAGCTACATGGATACTATACATGTTATACCTACATGGATACTATACATGTTATAGCTACATGGATACTATACATGTTGTACCTTTATGGATACTATACATGTTATACCTGCATGGATACTATACATGTTATACCTACATGGATACTTGCATGTTGTGCCTACATGGATAGCGTACATGTTATACCTACATGGCTACTATACATGTTGTACCTACATGTATACTATACATGTTGTTTCTACATGGATACTATACATGTTATACCTACATGGATACTATACATGTTATACCTACATGGATACTATACACGTTATACCGTTACTGAACATGTTAAGACTACATGGATACTGTACATGTTGTACCTAATGGATACTGTACATGTTGTACCTAAATGGATACTATACATGTTATACCTACATGGATACTATAGATGTTGTACCTACATGGATACTGTACATGTTATACCTACATGGATACTGTACATGTTATACTTACATGGATATCGTACATGTTATACCTACATGGATACTATACATGTTATACCTACATGGATACTATAAATGTTATACCTACATGGATACTTTACACGTTATACGGTTACTGAACATGTTAAGACTACCTGGATACTGTACATGTTGTACCTAAATGGATACTATACATGTTATACCTACATGGATACTATTCATGTTATACCTACATGGATACTGTACATGTTGTACCTACATGGATACTGTACAGGTGATACCTACATTGATACTATACATGTTATACCTACATGGATACTATACATGTAATACCTACATGGATACTATACATGTTGTACCTATATGGATACTATACATGTTATACCTACATGGATACTATACATGTTATACCTACATGGATACTATACATGTTATACCTACATGGATACTGTACATGTTATAGCTACATGGATACTATGCATGTTGTACCTACATGGATACTGTACAGGGGATACCTTCATGGATACTGTACATGTGATACCTACATGGGTACTGTACATGTTATACCTACATGGATACTATACATGTGATACCTACATGGATACTATACATGTTGTACCTACATTGATACTATACATGTTATACCTACATGGATACTATACATGTTATAGCTACATGGATACTATACATGTTGTACCTATATGGATACTATACATGTTATACGTGCATGGATACTATACATGTTATACCTACATGGATACTTGCATGTTGTGCCTACATGGATACTAAACATCTGATACCTACATGGATACTATACATGTTATACCTACATGGATACTATACATGTTGTACCTACATGGATACTATACATGTTGTTTCTACATGGATACTATACATGTTGTGCCTACATGGATACTATACACGTTATACGGTTACTGAACATGTTAAGACTACATGGATACTGTACATGTTGTACCTAAATGGATACTGTACATGTTGTACCTAAATGGATACTATACATGTTATACCTACATGGATACTGTACATGTTATACCTACATGGATACTATACATGTTATACCTACATGGATACTATACATCTTATACCTACATGGATACTATACATGTTATACTTACATGGATACTGTACTTGCTATACCTATATGGATACTATACATGTTATACCTACATGGATACTGTACATGTTATACCTACATGGATACTATACATGTTATACCTACATGGATACTATACATGTTATACCTACATGGATACTAAACATCTTATACCTACATGGTTACTGTACATGTTATACCTACATGGATACTATACATCTTATACCTACATGGATACTATACATGTTATACTTACATGGATACTGTACTTGCTATACCTATATGGATACTATACATGTTATACCTACATGGATACTGTACATGTTATACCTACATGGATACTATACATGTTATACCTACATGGATACTATACATGTTATACCTACATGGATACTAAACATCTTATACCTACATGGATACTATACATGTTGTACCTACATGGATACTATACATGTTGTATCTACATGGATACTATACATGTTGTGCCTACATGGATATTATACATGTTATACCTACATGGATACTATACATGTTGTACCTACATTGATACTATACATGTTATACCTACATGGATACTATACATGTTGTACCTACATTGATACTATACATGTTATACCTACATGGATACTGTACATGTTATACCTACATGGATACTATACATGTTATACCTACATGGATACTATACATGTTATACCTACATGGATACTATACATGTTGTACCTACATGGATACTATACATGTTATACCTACATGGATACTATACACGTTATACGGTTACTGAACATGTTAAGACTACATGGATACTGTACATGTTGTACCTAAATGGATACTATACATGTTATACCTACATGGATACTATACATGTTGTACCTACATGGATACTGTACAAGTTATACCTACATGGATACTGTACATGTTATACTTACATGGATACCGTACATGTTATACCTACATGGATACTATACATGTTATACCTACATGGATACTATATATGTTATACCTACATTGATACTGTACATGTTATACCTACATTGATACTATAGATGTTTAAACCTACATGGATACCATACATGTTATACCTACATGGATACTATACATGTTATACCTACATGGATACTTGCATGTTATACCTACATCGATACTGTACATGTTATACTTACATGGATACCGTACATGTTATACCTACACGGATACTATACATGTTATACCTACATGGATACTTGCATGTTGTGCCTACATGGATACTGTACAGCTGATACATACATGGATACTATACATGTTATACCTACATGGATACTATACATGTTATACCTACATGGATACTGTACATGCTATACCTACATGGATACTATACATGTTATACCTACATTGATACTGTACATGTTATACCTACATGAATACTGTACATGTTATACCTACATGGATACTATACATGTTATACCTACATGGATACGATAAATGTTATACCTACATGGATACTATAAACGTTATACGGTTACTGAACATGTTAAGATTACCTGGATACTGTACATGTTGTACCTAAATGGATACTATACATGTTATAAATACATGGATACGATTCATGTTATACCTACATGGATACTGTACATGTTGTACCTACATGGATACTGTACAGGTGATACCTACATGGATACTATACATGTTATACCTACATGGATACTATACATGTAATACCTAAATGGATACTATACATGTTGTACCTATATGGATACTATACATGTTATACCTACATGGATACTATACATGTTATACCTACATGGATACTATTCATGTTATACCTACATGGATACTGTACATGTTGTACCTACATGGATACTGTACAGGTGATACCTACATGGATACTATACATGTTATACCTACATGGATACTATACATGTAATACCTACATGGATACTATACATGTAATACCTACATGGATACTATACATGTTGTACCTATATGGATACTATACATGTTATACCTATATGGATACTATACATGTTGTACCTATATGGATACTATACATGTTATAGCTACATGGATACTATGCATGCTGTACCTACATGGATACTGTACAGGGGATACCTACATGGATACTGTACATGTGATACCTACATGGATACTGTACATGTTATACCTACATGAATACTGTACATGTGATACCTACATGGATACTGTACATGTTATACCTACATGGATACTTGCATGTTGTGCCTACATGGATACTAAACATGTTATACCTACATGGATACTATACATGTTATACCTACATGGATACTATACATGTTGTACCTACATGGATACTATACATGTTGTTTCTACATGGATACTATACATGTTGTACCTACATGGATACTATACATGTTATACCTACATGGATACTATACACGTTATACGGTTACTGAACATGTTAAGACTACATGGATACTGTACATGTTGTACCTAAATGGATACTGTACATGTTGTACCTAAATGGATACTATACATGTTATACCTACATGGATACTATACATGTTGTACCTACATGGATACTGTACATGTTATACCTACATGGATACTGTACATGTTATACTTACATGGATATCGTACATGTTATACCTACATGGATATCGTACATGTTATACCTACATGGATACTGTAATGTTATACCTACATGGATACTATAGATGTTATACCTACATGGATACTATACATGTTATACCTACATGGATACTATACATCTTATACCTAAATGGATACTATACATGTTATACTTACATGGATACTGTACTTGCTATACCTACCTGGATACTATACATGTTATACCTACATGGATAGCACATGTTATACCTACATGGATACTATACATGTTATACCTACATGGATACTATACATGTTATACCTACATGGATACTAAACATGTTATACCTACATGGATACTATACATATTATACCTACATGGCTACTATACATGTTGTACCTACATGGATATTATACATGTTATACCTACATGGATATTATACATATTATACCTACACTGATACTATAAATGTTATACCTACATGGATACTATACACGTTATACGGTAACTGAACATGTTAAGACTACATGGATACTGTACATGTTGTACCTAAATGGATACTATACTTATTATACCTACATGGATACTATACATGTTGTACCTACATGGATACTGTACATGTTATACCTGCATGGAAACTAAACATGTTATACCTACATGGATACTGTACATGTTATTCTTACATGGATACCGTACATGTTATACCTACATGGATAATATACATGTTATACCTACATGGATACTGTACATGTTATACCTACATGGATACTGTACATTTTATACCTACATGGATACTATAGATGTTATACCTCCATGGATACTATACATGTTATACCTACATGGATACTTCCATGTTATACCTACATGGATACTATACATGTTATACCTCCATGGATACTATACATGTTATACCTACATGGATACTTGCATGTTATACCTACATGGATACTGTACATGTTATACCTACATGGATACTGTACATGTTATACCTACATGGATACTATAGATGTTATACCTACATGGATACTATACATGTTATACCTACATGGATACTATACATGTTGTACCTACATGGATATTATACATGTTATACCTACATGGATACTATAGATGTTGTACCTACATGGATACTATACATGTTGTATCTACATGGATACTATACATGTTGTGCCTACATGGATACTATACATGTTATACCTACATGGATACTATACATGTTGTACCTACATTGTTACTACACATGTTATACCTACATGGATACTATAGATGTTATACCTACATGGATACTATATATGTTATACCTACATGGATACTATACATGTTATACCTACATGGATACTTGCATGATATACCTACATGGATACTGTACATGTTATACTTACATGGATACTGTACATGTTATACCTACACGGATACTATACATGTTATACCTACATGGATACTTGCATGTAGTGCCTACATGGATACTGTACAAGTGATAAATACATGGATACTATACATGTTATACCTACATGGATACTATACATGTTGTACCTACATGGATACTGTACATGTTATACCTACATGGATACTGTACATGTTATACTTACATGGATATCGTACATGTTATACCTACATGGATATCGTACATGTTATACCTACATGGATACTGTAATGTTATACCTACATGGATACTATAGATGTTATACCTACATGGATACTATACATGTTATACCTACATGGATACTATACATCTTATACCTAAATGGATACTATACATGTTATACTTACATGGATACTGTACTTGCTATACCTCCCTGGATACTATACATGTTATACCTACATGGATAGCACATGTTATACCTACATGGATACTATACATGTTATACCTACATGGATACTATACATGTTATACCTACATGGATACTAAACATGTTATACCTACATGGATACTATACATATTATACCTACATGGCTACTATACATGTTGTACCTACATGGATATTATACATGTTATACCTACATGGATACTATACATGTTATACCTACACTGATACTATAAATGTTATACCTACATGGATACTATACACGTTATACGGTAACTGAACATGTTAAGACTACATGGATACTGTACATGTTGTACCTAAATGGATACTATACTTATTATACCTACATGGATACTATACATGTTGTACCTACATGGATACTGTACATGTTATACCTGCATGGAAACTAAACATGTTATACCTACATGGATACTATACATGTTATTCTTACATGGATACCGTACATGTTATACCTACATGGATAATATACATGTTATACCTACATGGATACTGTACATGTTATACCTACATGGATACTGTACATTTTATACCTACATGGATACTATAGATGTTATACCTCCATGGATACTATACATGTTATACCTACATGGATACTTGCATGTTATACCTACATGGATACTATACATGTTATACCTCCATGGATACTATACATGTTATACCTACATGTATACTTGCATGTTATACCTACATGGATACTGTACATGTTATACCTACATGGATACTGTACATGTTATACCTACATGGATACTATAGATGTTATACCTACATGGATACTATACATGTTATACCTACATGGATACTATACATGTTGTACCTACATGGATATTATACATGTTATACCTACATGGATACTATAGATGTTGTACCTACATGGATACTATACATGTTGTATCTACATGGATACTATACATGTTGTGCCTACATGGATACTATACATGTTATACCTACATGGATACTATACATGTTGTACCTACATTGTTACTACACATGTTATACCTACATGGATACTATAGATGTTATACCTACATGGATACTATATATGTTATACCTACATGGATACTATACATGTTATACCTACATGGATACTTGCATGTTATACCTACATGGATACTGTACATGTTATACTTACATGGATACTGTACATGTTATACCTACACGGATACTATACATGTTATACCTACATGGATACTTGCATGTTGTGCCTACATGGATACTGTACAAGTGATACATACATGGATACTATACATGTTATACCTACATGGATACTATACATGTTATACCTACATGGATACTGTACATGCTATACCTACATGGATACTATACATGTTATACCTACATTGATACTGTACATGTTATACCTACATGGATACTGTACATGTTATACGGTTACTGAACATGTTAAGACTACATGGATACTGTACATGTTGTACCTAAATGGATACTGTACATGTTGTACCTAAATGGATACTATACATGTTATACCTACATGGATACTATACATGTTGTACCTACATGGATACTGTACATGTTATACCTACATGGATACTGTACATGTTATACTTACATGGATATCGTACATGTTATACCAACATGGATATCGTACATGTTATACCTACATGGATACTGTAATGTTATACCTACATGGATACTATAGATGTTATACCTACATGGATACTATACATGTTATACCTACATGGATACTATACATCTTATACCTAAATGGATACTATACATGTTATACTTACATGGATACTGTACTTGCTATACCTACCTGGATACTATACATGTTATACCTACATGGATAGCACATGTTATACCTACATGGATACTATACATGTTATACCTACATGGATACTAAACATGTTATACCTACATGGATACTATACATATTATACCTACATGGCTACTATACATGTTGTACCTACATGGATATTATACATGTTATACCTACATGGATACTATACATGTTATACCTACATGGATACTATACATCTTATACCTAAATGGATACTATACATGTTATACTTACATGGATACTGTACTTGCTATACCTACCTGGATACTATACATGTTATACCTACATGGATAGCACATGTTATACCTACATGGATACTATACATGTTATACCTACATGGATACTAAACATGTTATACCTACATGGATACTATACATATTATACCTACATGGCTACTATACATGTTGTACCTACATGGATATTATACATGTTATACCTACATGGATACTATACATGTTATACCTACACTGATACTATAAATGTTATACCTACATGGATACTATACACGTTATACGGTAACTGAACATGTTAAGACTACATGGATACTGTACATGTTGTACCTAAATGGATACTATACTTATTATACCTACATGGATACTATACATGTTGTACCTACATGGATACTGTACATGTTATACCTGCATGGAAACTAAACATGTTATACCTACATGGATACTGTACATGTTATTCTTACATGGATACCGTACATGTTATACCTACATGGATAATATACATGTTATACCTACATGGATACTGTACATGTTATACCTACATGGATACTGTACATTTTATACCTACATGGATACTATAGATGTTATACCTCCATGGATACTATACATGTTATACCTACATGGATACTATACATGTTATACCTCCATGGATACTATACATGTTATACCTACATGGATACTTGCATGTTATACCTACATGGATTCTGTACATGTTATACCTACATGGATACTGTACATGTTATACCTACATGGATACTATAGATGTTATACCTACATGGATACTATACATGTTATACCTACATGGATACTATACATGTTGTACCTACATGGATATTATACATGTTATACCTACATGGATACTATAGATGTTGTACCTACATGGATACTATACATGTTGTATCTACATGGATACTATACATGTTGTGCCTACATGGATACTATACATGTTATACCTACATGGATACTATACACGTTGTACCTACATTGTTACTACACATGTTATACCTACATGGATACTATAGATGTTATACCTACATGGATACTATATATGTTATACCTACATGGATACTATACATGTTATACCTACATGGATACTTGCATGATATACCTACATGGATACTGTACATGTTATACTTACATGGATACTGTACATGTTATACCTACACGGATACTATACATGTTATACCTACATGGATACTTGCATGTAGTGCCTACATGGATACTGTACAAGTGATACATACATGGATACTATACATGTTATACCTACATGAATACTATACATGTTGTACCTACATGGATACTGTACATGTTATACCTACATGGATACTGTACATGTTATACTTACATGGATATCGTACATGTTATACCTACATTGATATCGTACATGTTATACCTACATGGATACTGTAATGTTATACCTACATGGATACTATAGATGTTATACCTACATGGATACTATACATGTTATACCTACATGGATACTATACATCTTATACCTAAATGGATACTATACATGTTATACTTACATGGATACTGTACTTGCTATACCTACCTGGATACTATACATGTTATACCTACATGGATAGCACATGTTATACCTACATGGATACTATACATGTTATACCTACATGGATACTATACATGTTATACCTACATGGATACTAAACATGTTATACCTACATGGATACTATACATATTATACCTACATGGCTACTATACATGTTGTACCTACATGGATATTATACATGTTATACCTACATGGATACTATACATGTTATACCTACACTGATACTATAAATGTTATACCTACATGGATACTATACACGTTATACGGTAACTGAACATGTTAAGACTACATGGATACTGTACATGTTGTACCTAAATGGATACTATACTTATTATACCTACATGGATACTATACATGTTGTACCTACATGGATACTGTACATGTTATACCTGCATGGAAACTAAACATGTTATACCTACATGGATACTGTACATGTTATTCTTACATGGATACCGTACATGTTATACCTACATGGATAATATACATGTTATACCTACATGGATACTGTACATGTTATACCTACATGGATACTGTACATTTTATACCTACATGGATACTATAGATGTTATACCTCCATGGATACTATACATGTTATACCTACATGGATACTTGCATGTTATACCTATATGGATACTATACATGTTATACCTCCATGGATACTATACATGTTATACCTACATGTATACTTGCATGTTATACCTACATGGATACTGTACATGTTATACCTACATGGATACTGTACATTTTATACCTACATGGATACTATAGATGTTATACCTCCATGGATACTATACATGTTATACCTACATGGATACTTGCATGTTATACCTACATGGATACTATACATGTTATACCTCCATGGATACTATACATGTTATACCTACATGTATACTTGCATGTTATACCTACATGGATACTGTACATGTTATACCTACATGGATACTGTACATGTTATACCTACATGGATACTATAGATGTTATACCTACATGGATACTATACATGTTATACCTACATGGATACTATACATGTTGTACCTACATGGATATTATACATGTTATACCTACATGGATACTATAGATGTTGTACCTACATGGATACTATACATGTTGTATCTACATGGATACTATACATGTTGTGCCTACATGGATACTATACATGTTATACCTACATGGATACTATACATGTTGTACCTACATTGTTACTACACATGTTATACCTACATGGATACTATAGATGTTATACCTACATGGATACTATATATGTTATACCTACATGGATACTATACATGTTATACCTACATGGATACTTGCATGTTATACCTACATGGATACTGTACATGTTATACTTACATGGATACTGTACATGTTATACCTACACGGATACTATACATGTTTTACCTACATGGATACTTGCATGTTGTGCCTACATGGATACTGTACAAGTGATACATACATGGATACTATACATGTTATACCTACATGGATACTATACATGTTATACCTACATGGATACTGTACATGCTATACCTACATGGATACTATACATGTTATACCTACATTGATACTGTACATGTTATACCTACATGGATACTGTACATGTTATACGGTTACTGAACATGTTAAGACTACATGGATACTGTACATGTTGTACCTAAATGGATACTGTACATGTTGTACCTAAATGGATACTATACATGTTATACCTACATGGATACTATACATGTTGTACCTACATGGATACTGTACATGTTATACCTACATGGATACTGTACATGTTATACTTACATGGATATCGTACATGTTATACCTACATGGATACTATACATGTTATACCTACATGGATAGCACATGTTATACCTACATGGATACTATACATGTTATACCTACATGGATACTAAACATGTTATACCTACATGGATACTATACATATTATACCTACATGGCTACTATACATGTTGTACCTACATGGATATTATACATGTTATACCTACATGGATACTATACATGTTATACCTACATGGATACTATACATCTTATACCTAAATGGATACTATACATGTTATACTTACATGGATACTGTACTTGCTATACCTACCTGGATACTATACATGTTATACCTACATGGATAGCACATGTTATACCTACATGGATACTATACATGTTATACCTACATGGATACTAAACATGTTATACCTACATGGATACTATACATGTTATACCTACATGGCTACTATACATGTTGTACCTACATGGATATTATACATGTTATACCTACATGGATACTATACATGTTATACCTACACTGATACTATAAATGTTATACCTACATGGATACTATACACGTTATACGGTAACTGAACATGTTAAGACTACATGGATACTGTACATGTTGTACCTAAATGGATACTATACTTATTATACCTACATGGATACTATACATGTTGTACCTACATGGATACTGTACATGTTATACCTGCATGGAAACTAAACATGTTATACCTACATGGATACTGTACATGTTATTCTTACATGGATACCGTACATGTTATACCTACATGGATAATATACATGTTATACCTACATGGATACTGTACATGTTATACCTACATGGATACTGTACATTTTATACCTACATGGATACTATAGATGTTATACCTCCATGGATACTATACATGTTATACCTACATGGATACTATACATGTTATACCTCCATGGATACTATACATGTTATACCTACATGGATACTTGCATGTTATACCTACATGGATTCTGTACATGTTATACCTACATGGATACTGTACATGTTATACCTACATGGATACTATAGATGTTATACCTACATGGATACTATACATGTTATACCTACATGGATACTATACATGTTGTACCTACATGGATATTATACATGTTATACCTACATGGATACTATAGATGTTGTACCTACATGGATACTATACATGTTGTATCTACATGGATACTATACATGTTGTGCCTACATGGATACTATACATGTTATACCTACATGGATACTATACATGTTGTACCTACATGGATATTATACATGTTATACCTACATGGATACTATAGATGTTGTACCTACATGGATACTATACATGTTGTATCTACATGGATACTATACATGTTGTGCCTACATGGATACTATACATGTTATACCTACATGGATACTATACATGTTGTACCTACATTGTTACTACACATGTTATACCTACATGGATACTATAGATGTTATACCTACATGGATACTATATATGTTATACCTACATGGATACTATACATGTTATACCTACATGGATACTTGCATGTTATACCTACATGGATACTGTACATGTTATACTTACATGGATACTGTACATGTTATACCTACACGGATACTATACATGTTATACCTACATGGATACTTGCATGTTGTGCCTACATGGATACTGTACAAGTGATACATACATGGATACTATACATGTTATACCTACATGGATACTATACATGTTATACCTACATGGATACTGTACATGCTATACCTACATGGATACTATACATGTTATACCTACATTGATACTGTACATGTTATACCTACATGGATACTGTACATGTTATACGGTTACTGAACATGTTAAGACTACATGGATACTGTACATGTTGTACCTAAATGGATACTGTACATGTTGTACCTAAATGGATACTATACATGTTATACCTACATGGATACTATACATGTTGTACCTACATGGATACTGTACATGTTATACCTACATGGATACTGTACATGTTATACTTACATGGATATCGTACATGTTATACCTACATGGATATCGTACATGTTATACCTACATGGATACTGTAATGTTATACCTACATGGATACTATAGATGTTATACCTACATGGATACTATACATGTTATACCTACATGGATACTATACATCTTATACCTAAATGGATACTATACATGTTATACTTACATGGATACTGTACTTGCTATACCTACCTGGATACTATACATGTTATACCTACATGGATAGCACATGTTATACCTACATGGATACTATACATGTTATACCTACATGGATACTAAACATGTTATACCTACATGGATACTATACATATTATACCTACATGGCTACTATACATGTTGTACCTACATGGATATTATACATGTTATACCTACATGGATACTATACATGTTATACCTACATGGATACTATACATCTTATACCTAAATGGATACTATACATGTTATACTTACATGGATACTGTACTTGCTATACCTACCTGGATACTATACATGTTATACCTACATGGATAGCACATGTTATACCTACATGGATACTATACATGTTATACCTACATGGATACTAAACATGTTATACCTACATGGATACTATACATATTATACCTACATGGCTACTATACATGTTGTACCTACATGGATATTATACATGTTATACCTACATGGATACTATACATGTTATACCTACACTGATACTATAAATGTTATACCTACATGGATACTATACACGTTATACGGTAACTGAACATGTTAAGACTACATGGATACTGTACATGTTGTACCTAAATGGATACTATACTTATTATACCTACATGGATACTATACATGTTGTACCTACATGGATACTGTACATGTTATACCTGCATGGAAACTAAACATGTTATACCTACATGGATACTGTACATGTTATTCTTACATGGATACCGTACATGTTATACCTACATGGATAATATACATGTTATACCTACATGGATACTGTACATGTTATACCTACATGGATACTGTACATTTTATACCTACATGGATACTATAGATGTTATACCTCCATGGATACTATACATGTTATACCTACATGGATACTATACATGTTATACCTCCATGGATACTATACATGTTATACCTACATGGATACTATAGATGTTGTACCTACATGGATACTATACATGTTGTATCTACATGGATACTGTACATGTTATACCTACATGGATACTATAGATGTTATACCTACATGGATACTATACATGTTATACCTACATGGATACTATACATGTTGTACCTACATGGATATTATACATGTTATACCTACATGGATACTATAGATGTTGTACTTACATGGATACTGTACTTGCTATACCTACCTGGATACTATACATGTTATACCTACATGGATAGCACATGTTATACCTACATGGATACTAAACATGTTATACCTACATGGATACTATACATATTATACCTACATGGCTACTATACATGTTGTACCTACATGGATATTATACATGTTATACCTACATGGATACTATACATGTTATACCTACATGGATACTATACATCTTATACCTAAATGGATACTATACATGTTATACTTACATGGATACTGTACTTGCTATACCTACCTGGATACTATACATGTTATACCTACATGGATAGCACATGTTATACCTACATGGATACTATACATGTTATACCTACATGGATACTAAACATGTTATACCTACATGGATACTATACATATTATACCTACATGGCTACTATACATGTTGTACCTACATGGATATTATACATGTTATACCTACATGGATACTATACATGTTATACCTACACTGATACTATAAATGTTATACCTACATGGATACTATACACGTTATACGGTAACTGAACATGTTAAGACTACATGGATACTGTACATGTTGTACCTAAATGGATACTATACTTATTATACCTACATGGATACTATACATGTTGTACCTACATGGATACTGTACATGTTATACCTGCATGGAAACTAAACATGTTATACCTACATGGATACTGTACATGTTATTCTTACATGGATACCGTACATGTTATACCTACATGGATAATATACATGTTATACCTACATGGATACTGTACATGTTATACCTACATGGATACTGTACATTTTATACCTACATGGATACTATAGATGTTATACCTCCATGGATACTATACATGTTATACCTACATGGATACTATACATGTTATACCTCCATGGATACTATACATGTTATACCTACATGGATACTATAGATGTTGTACCTACATGGATACTATACATGTTGTATCTACATGGATACTGTACATGTTATACCTACATGGATACTATAGATGTTATACCTACATGGATACTATACATGTTATACCTACATGGATACTATACATGTTGTACCTACATGGATATTATACATGTTATACCTACATGGATACTATAGATGTTGTACCTACATGGATACTATACATGTTGTATCTACATGGATACTATACATGTTGTGCCTACATGGATACTATACATGTTATACCTACATGGATACTATACACGTTGTACCTACATTGTTACTACACATGTTATACCTACATGGATACTATAGATGTTATACCTACATGGATACTATATATGTTATACCTACATGGATACTATACATGTTATACCTACATGGATACTTGCATGATATACCTACATGGATACTGTACATGTTATACTTACATGGATACTGTACATGTTATACCTACACGGATACTATACATGTTATACCTACATGGATACTTGCATGTAGTGCCTACATGGATACTGTACAAGTGATACATACATGGATACTATACATGTTATACCTACATGGATACTATACATGTTGTACCTACATGGATACTGTACATGTTATACCTACATGGATACTGTACATGTTATACTTACATGGATATCGTACATGTTATACCTACATTGATATCGTACATGTTATACCTACATGGATACTGTAATGTTATACCTACATGGATACTATAGATGTTATACCTACATGGATACTATACATGTTATACCTACATGGATACTATACATCTTATACCTAAATGGATACTATACATGTTATACTTACATGGATACTGTACTTGCTATACCTACCTGGATACTATACATGTTATACCTACATGGATAGCACATGTTATACCTACATGGATACTATACATGTTATACCTACATGGATACTATACATGTTATACCTACATGGATACTAAACATGTTATACCTACATGGATACTATACATATTATACCTACATGGCTACTATACATGTTGTACCTACATGGATATTATACATGTTATACCTACATGGATACTATACATGTTATACCTACACTGATACTATAAATGTTATACCTACATGGATACTATACACGTTATACGGTAACTGAACATGTTAAGACTACATGGATACTGTACATGTTGTACCTAAATGGATACTATACTTATTATACCTACATGGATACTATACATGTTGTACCTACATGGATACTGTACATGTTATACCTGCATGGAAACTAAACATGTTATACCTACATGGATACTGTACATGTTATTCTTACATGGATACCGTACATGTTATACCTACATGGATAATATACATGTTATACCTACATGGATACTGTACATGTTATACCTACATGGATACTGTACATTTTATACCTACATGGATACTATAGATGTTATACCTCCATGGATACTATACATGTTATACCTACATGGATACTTGCATGTTATACCTATATGGATACTATACATGTTATACCTCCATGGATACTATACATGTTATACCTACATGTATACTTGCATGTTATACCTACATGGATACTGTACATGTTATACCTACATGGATACTGTACATTTTATACCTACATGGATACTATAGATGTTATACCTCCATGGATACTATACATGTTATACCTACATGGATACTTGCATGTTATACCTACATGGATACTATACATGTTATACCTCCATGGATACTATACATGTTATACCTACATGTATACTTGCATGTTATACCTACATGGATACTGTACATGTTATACCTACATGGATACTGTACATGTTATACCTACATGGATACTATAGATGTTATACCTACATGGATACTATACATGTTATACCTACATGGATACTATACATGTTGTACCTACATGGATATTATACATGTTATACCTACATGGATACTATAGATGTTGTACCTACATGGATACTATACATGTTGTATCTACATGGATACTATACATGTTGTGCCTACATGGATACTATACATGTTATACCTACATGGATACTATACATGTTGTACCTACATTGTTACTACACATGTTATACCTACATGGATACTATAGATGTTATACCTACATGGATACTATATATGTTATACCTACATGGATACTATACATGTTATACCTACATGGATACTTGCATGTTATACCTACATGGATACTGTACATGTTATACTTACATGGATACTGTACATGTTATACCTACACGGATACTATACATGTTTTACCTACATGGATACTTGCATGTTGTGCCTACATGGATACTGTACAAGTGATACATACATGGATACTATACATGTTATACCTACATGGATACTATACATGTTATACCTACATGGATACTGTACATGCTATACCTACATGGATACTATACATGTTATACCTACATTGATACTGTACATGTTATACCTACATGGATACTGTACATGTTATACGGTTACTGAACATGTTAAGACTACATGGATACTGTACATGTTGTACCTAAATGGATACTGTACATGTTGTACCTAAATGGATACTATACATGTTATACCTACATGGATACTATACATGTTGTACCTACATGGATACTGTACATGTTATACCTACATGGATACTGTACATGTTATACTTACATGGATATCGTACATGTTATACCTACATGGATACTATACATGTTATACCTACATGGATAGCACATGTTATACCTACATGGATACTATACATGTTATACCTACATGGATACTAAACATGTTATACCTACATGGATACTATACATATTATACCTACATGGCTACTATACATGTTGTACCTACATGGATATTATACATGTTATACCTACATGGATACTATACATGTTATACCTACATGGATACTATACATCTTATACCTAAATGGATACTATACATGTTATACTTACATGGATACTGTACTTGCTATACCTACCTGGATACTATACATGTTATACCTACATGGATAGCACATGTTATACCTACATGGATACTATACATGTTATACCTACATGGATACTAAACATGTTATACCTACATGGATACTATACATGTTATACCTACATGGCTACTATACATGTTGTACCTACATGGATATTATACATGTTATACCTACATGGATACTATACATGTTATACCTACACTGATACTATAAATGTTATACCTACATGGATACTATACACGTTATACGGTAACTGAACATGTTAAGACTACATGGATACTGTACATGTTGTACCTAAATGGATACTATACTTATTATACCTACATGGATACTATACATGTTGTACCTACATGGATACTGTACATGTTATACCTGCATGGAAACTAAACATGTTATACCTACATGGATACTGTACATGTTATTCTTACATGGATACCGTACATGTTATACCTACATGGATAATATACATGTTATACCTACATGGATACTGTACATGTTATACCTACATGGATACTGTACATTTTATACCTACATGGATACTATAGATGTTATACCTCCATGGATACTATACATGTTATACCTACATGGATACTATACATGTTATACCTCCATGGATACTATACATGTTATACCTACATGGATACTTGCATGTTATACCTACATGGATTCTGTACATGTTATACCTACATGGATACTGTACATGTTATACCTACATGGATACTATAGATGTTATACCTACATGGATACTATACATGTTATACCTACATGGATACTATACATGTTGTACCTACATGGATATTATACATGTTATACCTACATGGATACTATAGATGTTGTACCTACATGGATACTATACATGTTGTATCTACATGGATACTATACATGTTGTGCCTACATGGATACTATACATGTTATACCTACATGGATACTATACACGTTGTACCTACATTGTTACTACACATGTTATACCTACATGGATACTATAGATGTTATACCTACATGGATACTATATATGTTATACCTACATGGATACTATACATGTTATACCTACATGGATACTTGCATGATATACCTACATGGATACTGTACATGTTATACTTACATGGATACTGTACATGTTATACCTACACGGATACTATACATGTTATACCTACATGGATACTTGCATGTAGTGCCTACATGGATACTGTACAAGTGATACATACATGGATACTATACATGTTATACCTACATGGATACTATACATGTTGTACCTACATGGATACTGTACATGTTATACCTACATGGATACTGTACATGTTATACTTACATGGATATCGTACATGTTATACCTACATTGATATCGTACATGTTATACCTACATGGATACTGTAATGTTATACCTACATGGATACTATAGATGTTATACCTACATGGATACTATACATGTTATACCTACATGGATACTATACATCTTATACCTAAATGGATACTATACATGTTATACTTACATGGATACTGTACTTGCTATACCTACCTGGATACTATACATGTTATACCTACATGGATAGCACATGTTATACCTACATGGATACTATACATGTTATACCTACATGGATACTATACATGTTATACCTACATGGATACTAAACATGTTATACCTACATGGATACTATACATATTATACCTACATGGCTACTATACATGTTGTACCTACATGGATATTATACATGTTATACCTACATGGATACTATACATGTTATACCTACACTGATACTATAAATGTTATACCTACATGGATACTATACACGTTATACGGTAACTGAACATGTTAAGACTACATGGATACTGTACATGTTGTACCTAAATGGATACTATACTTATTATACCTACATGGATACTATACATGTTGTACCTACATGGATACTGTACATGTTATACCTGCATGGAAACTAAACATGTTATACCTACATGGATACTGTACATGTTATTCTTACATGGATACCGTACATGTTATACCTACATGGATAATATACATGTTATACCTACATGGATACTGTACATGTTATACCTACATGGATACTGTACATTTTATACCTACATGGATACTATAGATGTTATACCTCCATGGATACTATACATGTTATACCTACATGGATACTTGCATGTTATACCTATATGGATACTATACATGTTATACCTCCATGGATACTATACATGTTATACCTACATGTATACTTGCATGTTATACCTACATGGATACTGTACATGTTATACCTACATGGATACTGTACATGTTATACCTACATGGATACTATAGATGTTATACCTACATGGATACTATACATGTTATACCTACATGGATACTATACATGTTAAACCTACATGGATATTATACATGTTATACCTACATGGATACTATAGATGTTGTACCTACATGGATACTATACATGTTGTATCTACATGGATACTATACATGTTATACCTACATGGATACTATATATGTTATACCTACATGGATACTATACATGTTATACCTACATGGATACTTGCATGTTATACCTACATGGATACTGTACATGTTATACTTACATGGATACTGTACATGTTATACCTACACGGATACTATACATGTTATACCTACATGGATACTTGCATGTTGTGCCTACATGGATACTGTACAAGTGATACATACATGGATACTATACATGTTATACCTACATGGATACTATACATGTTATACCTACATGGATACTGTACATGCTATACCGACATGGATACTATACATGTTATACCTACATTGATACTGTACATGTTATACCTACATGGATACTGTACATGTTATACCTACATGGATACTATAGATGTTATACCTACATGGATACTATACATGTTATACCTACATGGATACTATACACGTTATACGGTTACGGACCATGTTAAGACTACATCGATACTGTACATGTTGTACCTACATGGATACTATACATATTATACCTACATGGATACTATACATGTTATACCTACATTGATACTGTACATGTTATACCTACATGGATACTGTACATGTTATACCTACATGGAAACTAAACATGTTATACCTACATGGATACTGTACATGTTATTCTTACATGGATACCGTACATGTTATACCTACATGGATACTATACATCTTATACCTACATGGATACTGTACATGTTATACCTACATGGATACTGTACATGTTATACCTACATGGATACTATACATGTTATACCTACATGGATACTATACATGTTATACCTCCATGGATACTGTACATGTTGTAGCTACATGGATACTATACATGTTATACCTACATGGATACTGTAGATGTTATACCTACATGGATACTATACATGTTGTATCTACATGGATACTGTACGTGTTGTACCTACATCGATACTGTACATGTTATACCTACATGGATACTATGCATGTTATAGCTACATGGATACTGTACATGTTATACCTACATGGATACTATACATGTTGTATCTACATGGATACTGTACGTGTTGTACCTACATGGATACTGTACATGTTACACCTACATGGATACTGTACATGTGATACCTACATGGATACTATACATGTTATACCTACATGGATACTGTACATGTTATACCTACATGGATACTATAGATGTTATACCTACAAGGATACTGTACATGTTATACCTAAATGGATACTATACATGTTGTATCTTCATGGATACTGTACGTGTTGTACCTACATGGATACTGTACATGTTATACCTACATGGATACTATACATGTTATACCTACATGGATACTATACATGTTATACCTACATGGATACTATACATGTTATACCTACATGGATACTAAACATGTTATACCTACATGGATACTATACATGTTGTACCTACATGGATACTATAGATGTTGTATCTACATGGATACTATACATGTTGTGCCTACATGGATATTATACATGTTATACCTACAGGGATACTATACATGTTGTACCTATATTGATACTATACATGTTATACCTACATGGATACTATACATGTTGTACCTACATGGATACTATACATGTTATACCTACATGGATACTGTACATGTTATACCTACATGGATACTATAGATGTTATACCTACATGGATACTATACATGTTATACCTACATGGATACTATACATGTTGTACCTACATGGATACTATACATGTTATACCTACATGGATACTATACACGTTATACGGTTACTGAACATGTTAAGACTACATGGATACTGTACATGTTCTACCTAAATGGATACTATACATGTTATACCTACATGGCTATTATACATGTTGTACCTACATGGATACTGTACAAGTTATACCTACATGGATACTGTACATGTTATACTTACATGGATACCGTACATGTTATACCTACATGGATACTATACATGTTATACCTACATGGATACTATACATGTTATACCTACACTGATACTGTACATGTTATACCTACATTGATACTATAGATGTTTAAACCTACATGGATACCATACATGTTATACCTACATGGATACTATACATGTTAAACCTACATGGATACTTGCATGTTATACCTACATGGATACTGTACATGTTATACTTACATGGATACCGTACATGTTATACCTACACGGATACTATACATGTTATACCTACATGGATACTTGCATGTTGTGCCTACATGGATACTGTACAGGTGATACATACATGGATACTATACATGTTATACCTACATGGAAACTATACATGTTATACCTACATGGATACTGTACATGCTATACCTACATGGATACTATACATGTTATACCTACATTGATACTGTACATGTTATACCTTCATGGATACTGTACATGTTATACCTACATGGATACTATACATGTTATACCTACATGGATACGATAAATGTTATACCTACATGGATACTATACACGTTATACGGTTACTGAACATGTTAAGACTACCTGGATACTGTACATGTTGTACCTAAATGGATACTATAGATGTTATACCTACATGGATACTATTCATGTTATACCTACATGGATACTGTACATGTTGTTCCTACATGGATACTGTACAGGTGATACCTACATGGATACTATACATGTTATACCTACATGGATACTATACATGTAATACCTACATGGATACTATACATGTTGTACCTATATGGATACTATACATGTTATACCTACATGGATACTATACATGTTATACCTACATGGATACTATTCATGTTATACCTACATGGATACTGTACATGTTGTACCTACGTGGATACTGTACAGGGTATACCTACATGGATACTATACATGTTATACCTACATGGATACTATACATGTAATACCTACATGGATACTATACATGTTGTACCTATATGGATACTATACATGTTATAGCTACATGGATACTATGCATGTTGTACCTACATGGATACTATACAGGGGATACCTACATGGATACTGTACATGTGATACCTACATGGATACTGTACATGTTATACCTACATGGTTACTATACATGTTATACCTACATGGATACGATAAATGTTATACCTACATGGATACTATACATGTTATACCTACATGGATATTATTCATGTTATACCTACAGGGATACTGTACATGTTGTACCTACGTGGATACTGTACAGGGTATACCTACATGGATACTATACATGTTATACCTACATGGATACTATACACGTTATACCTACATGGATACTATACACGTTATACGGTTACTGAACATGTTAAGACTACCTGGATACTGTACATGTTGTACCTAAATGGATACTATAGATGTTATACCTACATGGATAGTATTCATGTTATACCTACATGGATACTGTACATGTTGTTCCTACATGGATACTGTACAGGTGATACCTACATGGATACTATACATGTTATACCTACATGGATACTATACATGTAATACCTACATGGATACTATACATGTTGTACCTATATGGATACTATACATGTTATACCTACATGGATACTATACATGTTATACCTACATGGATACTATTCATGTTATACCTACATGGATACTGTACATGTTGTACCTACGTGGATACTGTACAGGGTATACCTACATGGATACTATACATGTTATACCTACATGGATACTATACATGTAATACCTACATGGATACTATACATGTTGTACCTATATGGATACTATACATGTTATAGCTACATGGATACTATGCATGTTGTACCTACATGGATACTGTACAGGGGATACCTACATGGATACTGTACATGTGATACCTACATGGATACTGTACATGTTATACCTACATGAATACTGTACATGTGATACCTACATGGATACTGTGCATGTTATACCTACATGGATACTATACATGTCATACCTACATGGATACTATACATGTTATACCTACATTGATACTGTACATGTTATACCTACATGGATACTGTACATGTTATACCTACATGGATACTATACATGTTATACCTACATGGATACGATAAATGTTATACCTACATGGATACTATACACGTTATACGGTTACTGAACATGTTAAGACTACCTGGATACTGTACATGTTGTACCTAAATGGATACTATAGATGTTATACCTACATGGATACTATTCATGTTATACCTACATGGATACTGTACATGTTGTTCGTACATGGATACTGTACAGGTGATACCTACATGGATACTATACATGTTATACCTACATGGATACTATACATGTAATACCTACATGGATACTATACATGTTGTACCTATATGGATATATACATGTTATACCTACATGGATACTATACATGTTATACCTACATGGATACTATTCATGTTATACCTACATGGATACTGTACATGTTGTACCTACGTGGATACTGTACAGGTGATACCTAAATGGATACTATACATGTTATACCTACATGGATACTATACATGTAATACCTACATGGATACTATACATGCTGTACCTATATGGATACTATACATGTTATAGCTACATGGATACTATGCATGTTGTACCTACATCGATACTGTACAGGGGATACCTACATGGATACTGTACATGTGATACCTACATGGATACTGTACATGTTATACCTACATCAATACTGTACATGTTATACCAACATGGATACTGTGCATGTTATACCTACATGGATACTATACATGTTATACCTACATGGATACTATACATGTTATAGCTACATGGATACTATACATGTTGTACCTATATGGATACTATACATGTTATACCTGCATGGATACTATACATGTTATACCTACATGGATACTTGCATGTTGTGCCTACATGGATACTGTACATGTTATACCTACAGGGATACTATACATGTTATACCTACATGGATACTATACATGTTGTACCTACATGGATACTATACATGTTGTTTCTACATGGATACTATACATGTTGTGCCTACATGGATACTATACATGTTATACCTACTAGGATACTATACACGTGATACGGTTACTGAACATGTTAAGACTACATGGATACTGTACATGTTGTACCTAAATGGATACTGTACATGTTGTACCTAAATGGATACTATACATGTTATACCTACATGGATACTATAGATGTTGTACCTACATGGATACTGTACATGTTATACCTACATGGATACTGTACATGTTATACTTACATGGATATCGTACATGTTATACCTACATGGATACTATACATGTTATACCTACATGGATACTATACATGTAATACCTACATGGATACTATACATGTTGTACCTATATGGATACTATACATGTTATACCTACATGGATACTATACATGTTATACCTACATGGATACTATTCATGTTATACCTACATGGATACTGTACATGTTGTTCCTACATGGATACTGTACAGGTGATACCTACATGGATACTATACATGTTATACCTACATGGATACTATACATGTAATACCTACATGGATACTATACATGTTGTACCTATATGGATACTATACATGTTATACCTACATGGATACTATACATGTTATACCTACATGGATACTATTCATGTTATACCTACATGGATACTGTACATGTTGTACCTACGTGGATACTGTACAGGGTATACCTACATGGATACTATACATGTTATACCTACATGGATACTATACATGTAATACCTACATGGATACTATACATGTTGTACCTATATGGATACTATACATGTTATAGCTACATGGATACTATGCATGTTGTACCTACATGGATACTATACAGGGGATACCTACATGGATACTGTACATGTGATACCTACATGGATACTGTACATGTTATACCTACATGGTTACTATACATGTTATACCTACATGGATACGATAAATGTTATACCTACATGGATACTATACATGTTATACCTACATGGATATTATTCATGTTATACCTACAGGGATACTGTACATGTTGTACCTACGTGGATACTGTACAGGGTATACCTACATGGATACTATACATGTTATACCTACATGGATACTATACACGTTATACCTACATGGATACTATACACGTTATACGGTTACTGAACATGTTAAGACTACCTGGATACTGTACATGTTGTACCTAAATGGATACTATAGATGTTATACCTACATGGATAGTATTCATGTTATACCTACATGGATACTGTACATGTTGTTCCTACATGGATACTGTACAGGTGATACCTACATGGATACTATACATGTTATACCTACATGGATACTATACATGTAATACCTACATGGATACTATACATGTTGTACCTATATGGATACTATACATGTTATACCTACATGGATACTATACATGTTATACCTACATGGATACTATTCATGTTATACCTACATGGATACTGTACATGTTGTACCTACGTGGATACTGTACAGGGTATACCTACATGGATACTATACATGTTATACCTACATGGATACTATACATGTAATACCTACATGGATACTATACATGTTGTACCTATATGGATACTATACATGTTATAGCTACATGGATACTATGCATGTTGTACCTACATGGATACTGTACAGGGGATACCTACATGGATACTGTACATGTGATACCTACATGGATACTGTACATGTTATACCTACATGAATACTGTACATGTGATACCTACATGGATACTGTGCATGTTATACCTACATGGATACTATACATGTCATACCTACATGGATACTATACATGTTATACCTACATTGATACTGTACATGTTATACCTACATGGATACTGTACATGTTATACCTACATGGATACTATACATGTTATACCTACATGGATACGATAAATGTTATACCTACATGGATACTATACACGTTATACGGTTACTGAACATGTTAAGACTACCTGGATACTGTACATGTTGTACCTAAATGGATACTTTAGATGTTATACCTACATGGATACTATTCATGTTATACCTACATGGATACTGTACATGTTGTTCGTACATGGATACTGTACAGGTGATACCTACATGGATACTATACATGTTATACCTACATGGATACTATACATGTAATACCTACATGGATACTATACATGTTGTACCTATATGGATACTATACATGTTATACCTACATGGATACTATACATGTTATACCTACATGGATACTATTCTTGTTATACCTACATGGATACTGTACATGTTGTACCTACGTGGATACTGTACAGGTGATACCTAAATGGATACTATACATGTTATACCTACATGGATACTATACATGTAATACCTACATGGATACTATACATGCTGTACCTATATGGATACTATACATGTTATAGCTACATGGATACTATGCATGTTGTACCTACATCGATACTGTACAGGGGATACCTACATGGATACTGTACATGTGATACCTACATGGATACTGTACATGTTATACCTACATCAATACTGTACATGTTATACCAACATGGATACTGTGCATGTTATACCTACATGGATACTATACATGTTATACCTACATGGATACTATACATGTTATAGCTACATGGATACTATACATGTTGTACCTATATGGATACTATACATGTTATACCTGCATGGATACTTTACATGTTATACCTACATGGATACTTGCATGTTGTGCCTACATGGATACTGTACATGTTATACCTACAGGGATACTATACATGTTATACCTACATGGATACTATACATGTTGTACCTACATGGATACTATACATGTTGTTTCTACATGGATACTATACATGTTGTGCCTACATGGATACTATACATGTTATACCTACTAGGATACTATACACGTGATACGGTTACTGAACATGTTAAGACTACATGGATACTGTACATGTTGTACCTAAATGGATACTGTACATGTTGTACCTAAATGGATACTATACATGTTATACCTACATGGATACTATAGATGTTGTACCTACATGGATACTGTACATGTTATACCTACATGGATACTGTACATGTTATACTTACATGGATATCGTACATGTTATACCTACATGGATACTATACATGTTATACCTACATGGATACTATACATGTAATACCTACATGGATACTATACATGTTGTACCTATATGGATACTATACATGTTATACCTACATGGATACTATACATGTTATACCTACATGGATACTATTCATGTTATACCTACATGGATACTGTACATGTTATAGTTACATGGATACTATGCATGTTGTACCTACATGGATACTGTACATGTTATACCTACATTGATACTATAGATGTTTAAACCTACATGGATACCATACATGTGATACCTACATGGATACTATACATGTTATACCTACATGGATACTTGCATGTTATACCTACATGGATACTGTACATGTTATACTTACATGGATACCGTACATGTTATACCTACACGGATACTATACATGTTATACCTACATGGATACTTGCATGTTGTGCCTACATGGATACTGTACAGCTGATACATACATGGATACTATACATGTTATACCTACATGGATACTATACATGTTATACCTACATGGATACTGTACATGATATACCTACCTGGATACTATACATGTTATACCTACATTGATACTGTACATGTTATACCTACATGAATACTGTACATGTTATACCTACATGGATACTATACATGTTATACCTACATGGATACGATAAATATTATACCTACATGGATACTATAAACGTTATACGGTTACTGAACATGTTAAGACTACCTGGATACTGTACATGTTGTACCTAAATGGATACTATACATGTTATACCTACATGGATACTATTCATGTTATACCTACATGGATACTGTACATGTTGTACCTACATGGATACTGTACAGGTGATACCTACATGGATACTATACATGTTATACCTACATGGATACTATACATGTAATACCTACATGGATACTATACATGTTGTACCTATATGGATACTATACATGTTATACCTAAATGGATACTATACATGTTATACCTACATGGATACTATTCATGTTATACCTACATGGATACTGTACATGTTGTACCTACATGGATACTGTACAGGTGATACCTACATGGATACTATGCATGTTATACCTACATGGATACTATACATGTAATACCTACATGGACACTATACATGTTGTACCTATATGGATACTATACATCTTATACCTATATGGATACTATACATGTTGTACCTATATGGATACTATATATGTTATAGCTACATGGATACTATGCATGCTGTACCTACATGGATACTGTACAGGGGATACCTACATGGATACTGTACATGTGATACCTACATGGATACTGTACATGTTATACCTACATGAATACTGTACATGTGATACCTACATGGATACTGTACATGTTATACCTACATGGATACTATACATGTGATACCTACATGGATACTGTACATGTTGTAGCTACATGGATACTATACATGTTATACCTACATGGATACTATACATGTTATAGCTACATGGATACTATACATGTTGTACCTTTATGGATACTATACATGTTATATCTGCATGGATACTATACATGTTATACCTACATGGATACTTGCATGTTGTGCCTACATGGATAGCGTACATGTTATACCTACATGGATACTATACATGTTATACCTACATGGATACTATACATGTTGTACCTACATGGATACTATACATGTTGTTTCTACATGGATACTATACATGTTGTGCCTACATGGATACTATACATGTTATACCTACATGGATACTATACACGTTATACGGTTACTGAACATGTTAAGACTACATGGATACTGTACATGTTGTACCTAATGGATACTGTACATGTTGTACCTAAATGGATACTATACATGTTATACCTACATGGATACTATAGATGTTGTACCTACATGGATACTGTACATGTTATACCTACATGGATACTGTACATGTTATACTTACATGGATATCGTACATGTTATACCTACATGGATACTATACATGTTATACCTACATGGATACTATAAATGTTATACCTACATGGATACTATACACGTTATACGGTTACTGAACATGTTAAGACTACCTGGATACTGTACATGTTGTACCTAAATGGATACTATACATGTTATACCTACATGGATACTATTCATGTTATACCTACATGGATACTGTACATGTTGTACCTACATGGATACTGTACAGGTGATACCTACATGGATACTATACATGTTATACCTACATGGATACTATACATGTAATACCTACATGGATACTATACATGTTGTATCTATATGGATACTATACATGTTATACCTACATGGATACTATACATGTTATACCTACATGGATACTATTCATGTTATACCTACATGGATACTGTACATGTTGTACCTACATGGATACTGTACAGGTGATACCTACATGGATACTATGCATGTTATACCTACATGGATACTATACATGTAATACCTACATGGACACTATACATGTTGTACCTATATGGATACTATACATCTTATACCTATATGGATACTATACATGTTGTACCTATATGGATACTATATATGTTATAGCTACATGGATACTATGCATGCTGTACCTACATGGATACTGTACAGGGGATACCTACATGGATACTGTACATGTGATACCTACATGGATACTGTACATGTTATACCTACATGAATACTGTACATGTGATACCTACATGGATACTGTACATGTTATACCTACATGGATACTATACATGTGATACCTACATGGATACTGTACATGTTGTAGCTACATGGATACTATACATGTTATACCTACATGGATACTATACATGTTATAGCTACATGGATACTATACATGTTGTACCTTTATGGATACTATACATGTTATATCTGCATGGATACTATACATGTTATACCTACATGGATACTTGCATGTTGTGCCTACATGGATAGCGTACATGTTATACCTACATGGATACTATACATGTTATACCTACATGGATAATATACATGTTGTACCTACATGGATACTATACATGTTGTTTCTACATGGATACTATACATGTTGTGCCTACATGGATACTATACATGTTATACCTACATGGATACTATACACGTTATACGGTTACTGAACATGTTAAGACTACATGGATACTGTACATGTTGTACCTAATGGATACTGTACATGTTGTACCTAAATGGATACTATACATGTTATACCTACATGGATACTATAGATGTTGTACCTACATGGATACTGTACATGTTATACCTACATGGATACTGTACATGTTATACTTACATGGATATCGTACATGTTATACCTACATGGATACTATACATGTTATACCTACATGGATACTATAAATGTTATACCTACATGGATACTATACACGTTATACGGTTACTGAACATGTTAAGACTACCTGGATACTGTACATGTTGTACCTAAATAGATACTATACATGTTATACCTACATGGATACTATTCATGTTATACCTAATGGATACTGTACATGTTGTACCTACATGGATACTGTACAGGTGATACCTACATTGATACTATACATGTTATACCTACATGGATACTATACATGTAATACCTACATGGATACTATACATGTTGTACCTATATGGATACTATACATGTTATACCTACATGGATACTATACATGTTATACCTACATGGATACTATGCATGTTGTACCTACATGGATACTGTACAGGGGATACCTACATGGATACTGTACATGTGATACCTACATGGGTACTGTACATGTTATACCTACATGGATACTATACATGTGATACCTACATGGATACTATACATGTTGTACCTACATGGATACTATACATGTTATACCTACATGGATACTATACATGTTATAGCTACATGGATACTATACATGTTGTACCTATATGGATACTATAGATGTTATACCTGCATGGATACTATACATGTTATACCTACATGGATACTTGCATGTTGTGCCTACATGGATACTAAACATGTAATACCTACATGGATACTATACATGTTATACCTACATGGATACTATACATGTTGTACCTACATGGATACTATACATGTTGTTTCTACATGGATACTATACATGTTGTGCCTACATGGATACTATACATGTTATACCTACATGGATACTATACACGTTTTACGGTTACTGAACATGTTAAGACTACATGGATACTGTACATGTTGTACCTAAATGGATACTGTACATGTTGTACCTAAATGGATACTATACATGTTATACCTACATGGATACTATACATGTTGTACCTACATGGATACTGTACATGTTATACCTACATGGATACTGTACATGTTATACTTACATGGATATCGTACATGTTATACCTACATGGATACTATACATGTTATACCTACATGGATACTGTACATGTTATACCTACATGGATACTATAGATGTTATACCTACATGGATACTATACATGTTATACCTACATGGATACTATACATCTTATACCTAAATGGATACTATACATGTTATACTTACATGGATACTGTACTTGCTATACCTACATGGATACTATAGATGTTGTACCTACATGGATACTGTACATGTTATACCTACATGGATACTGTACATGTTATACTTACATGGATATCGTACATGTTATACCTACATGGATACTATACATGTTATACCTACATGGATACTATAAATGTTATACCTACATGGATACTATACACGTTATACGGTTACTGAACATGTTAAGACTACCTGGATACTGTACATGTTGTACCTAAATAGATACTATACATGTTATACCTACATGGATACTATTCATGTTATACCTAATGGATACTGTACATGTTGTACCTACATGGATACTGTACAGGTGATACCTACATTGATACTATACATGTTATACCTACATTGATACTATACATGTAATACCTACATGGATACTATACATGTTGTACCTATATGGATACTATACATGTTATACCTACATGGATACTATACATGTTATACCTACATGGATACTATGCATGTTGTACCTACATGGATACTGTACAGGGGATACCTACATGGATACTGTACATGTGATACCTACATGGGTACTGTACATGTTATACCTACATGGATACTATACATGTGATACCTACATGGATACTATACATGTTGTACCTACATGGATACTATACATGTTATACCTACATGGATACTATACATGTTATAGCTACATGGATACTATACATGTTGTACCTATATGGATACTATAGATGTTATACCTGCATGGATACTATACATGTTATACCTACATGGATACTTGCATGTTGTGCCTACATGGATACTAAACATGTAATACCTACATGGATACTATACATGTTATACCTACATGGATACTATACATGTTGTACCTACATGGATACTATACATGTTGTTTCTACATGGATACTATACATGTTGTGCCTACATGGATACTATACATGTTATACCTACATGGATACTATACACGTTTTACGGTTACTGAACATGTTAAGACTACATGGATACTGTACATGTTGTACCTAAATGGATACTGTACATGTTGTACCTAAATGGATACTATACATGTTATACCTACATGGATACTATACATGTTGTACCTACATGGATACTGTACATGTTATACCTACATGGATACTGTACATGTTATACTTACATGGATATCGTACATGTTATACCTACATGGATACTATACATGTTATACCTACATGGATACTGTACATGTTATACCTACATGGATACTATAGATGTTATACCTACATGGATACTATACATGTTATACCTACATGGATACTATACATCTTATACCTAAATGGATACTATACATGTTATACTTACATGGATACTGTACTTGCTATACCTACCTGGATACTATACATGTTATACCTACATGGATAGCACATGTTATACCTACATGGATACTATACATGTTATACCTACATGGATACTATACATGTTATACCTACATGGATACTAAACATGTTATACCTACATGGATACTATACATATTATACCTACATGGCTACTATACATGTTGTACCTACATGGATATTATACATGTTATACCTACATGGATACTATACATGTTATACCTACACTGATACTATAAATGTTATACCTACATGGATACTATACACGTTATACGGTAACTGAACATGTTAAGACTACATGGATACTGTAGATGTTGTACCTAAATGGATACTATACTTATTATACCTACATGGATACTATACATGTTGTACCTACATGGATACTGTAATTGTTATACCTGCATGGAAACTAAACATGTTATACCTACATGGATACTGCACATGTTATTCTTACATGGATACCGTACATGTTATACCTACATGGATAATATACATGTTATACCTACATGGATACTGTACATGTTATACCTACATGGATACTGTACATTTTATACCTACATGGATACTATAGATGTTATACCTCCATGGATACTATACATGTTATACCTACATGGATACTTGCATGTTATACCTACATGGATACTATAGATGTTATAACCTCCATGCATACTATACATGTTATACCTACATGGATACTTGCATGTTATACCTACATGGATACTGTACATGTTATACCTACATGGATACTGTACATGTTATACCTACATGGATACTATAGATGTTATACCTACATGGATAGTATACATGTTATGCCTACATGGATACTATACATGTTGTACCTACATGGATATTATACATGTTATACCTACATGGATACTATAGATGTTGTACCTACATGGATACTATACATGTTGTATCTACATGGATACTATACATGTTGTGCCTACATGGATACTATACATGTTATACCTACATGGATACTATACATGTTGTACCTACATTGTTACTACACATGTTATACCTACATGGATACTATAGATGTTATACCTACATGGATACTATACATGTTATACCTACATGGATACTATACATGTTATACCTACATGGATACTTGCATGTTATACCTACATGGATACTGTACATGTTATACTTACATGGATACTGTACATGTTATACCTACACGGATACTGTACATGTTATACCTACATGGATACTTGCATGTTGTGCCTACATGGATACTGTACAAGTGATGCATACATGGATACTATACATGTTATACCTACATGGATACTATACATGTTATACCTACATGGATACTGTACATGCTATACCTACATGGATACTATACATGTTATACCTACATTGATACTGTACATGTTATACCTACATGGATACTGTACATGTTATACCTACATGGATACTATAGATGTTATACCTACATGGATACTATACATGTTATACCTACATGGATACTATACATCTTATACCTACATGGATACTATACATGTTATACTTACATGGATACTGTACTTGCTATACCTACCTGGATACTATACATGTTATACCTACATGGATACTATACACGTTATACGGTTACGGACCATGTTAAGACTACATCGATACTGTACATGTTGTACCTAAATGGATACTATACATATTATACCTACATGGATACTATACATGTTATACCTACATTGATACTGTACATGTTATACCTACATGGATACTGTACATGTTATACCTACATGGAAACTAAACATGTTATACCTACATGGATACTGTACATGTTATTCTTACATGGATACCGTACATGTAATACCTACATGGATACTATACATCTTATACCTACATGGATACTGTACATGTTATACCTACATGGATACTGTACATGTTATACCTACATGGATACTATAGATGTTATACCTACATGGATACTATACATGTTATACCTCCATGGATACTGTACATGTTGTGCCTACATGGATACTATACATGTTATACCTACATGGATACTGTAGATGTTATACCTACATGGATACTATACATGTTGTATCTACATGGGTACTGTACGTGTTGTACCTACATGGATACTGTACATGTTATACCTACATGGATACTATGCATGTTATAGCTACATGGATACTGTACATGTTATACCTACATGGATACTATACATGTTGTATCTACATGGATACTGTACGTGTTGTACCTACATGGATACTGTACATGTTACACCTACATGGATACTGTACATGTGATACCTACATGGATACTATACATGTTATACCTACATGGATACTGTACATGTTATACCTACATGGATACTATAGATGTTATACCTACATGGATACTGTACATGTTATACCTAAATGGATACTATACATGTTGTATCTACATGGATACTGTACGTGTTGTACCTACATGGATACTGTACATGTTATACCTACATGGATACTATACATGTTATACCTACATGGATACTATACATGTTATACCTACATGGATACTATACATGTTATACCTACATGGATACTAAACATGTTATACCTACATGGATACTATACATGTTGTACCTACATGGATACTATACATGTTGTATCTACATGGATACTATACATGTTGTGCCTACATGGATATTATACATGTTATACCTACATGGATACTATACATGTTGTACCTATATTGATACTATACATGTTATACCTACATGGATACTATACATGTTGTACCTACATGGATACTATACATGTTATACCTACATGGATACTGTACATGCTATACCTACATGGATACTATAGATGTTATACCTACATGGATACTATACATGTTATACCTACATGGATACTATACATGTTGTACCTACATGGATACTATACATGTTATACCTACATGGATACTATACACGTTATACGGTTACTGAACATGTTAAGACTACATGGATACTGTACATGTTCTACCTAAATGGATACTATACATGTTATACCTACATGGGTACTATACATGTTGTACCTACATGGATACTGTACAAGTTATACCTACATGGATACTGTACATGTTATACTTACATGGATACCGTACATGTTATACCTACATGGATACTATACATGTTATACCTACATGGATACTATACATGTTATACCTACATTGATACTGTACATGTTATACCTACATTGATACTATACATGTTGTATCTACATGGATACTATACATGTTGTACCTACATGGATACTATACATGTTGTGCCTACATGGATACTATACATGTTACACCTACATGTACATGGATACTGTACTTGCTATACCTACCTGGATACTATACATGTTATACCTACATGGATACTATACACGTTATACGGTTACTGAACATGTTAGGACTACATGGATACTGTCCATGTTGTACCTAAATGGATACTATACATATTATACCTACATGGATACTATACATGTTGTACTTACATTGATACTGTACATATTATACCTACATGGAAATTAAACATGTTATATCTACATGGATACTGTACATGTTATTCTTACATGGATACCGTACATGTTATACCTACATGGATACTATACATCTTATACCTACATGGATACTGTACATGTTATACCTACATGGATACTGTACATGTTATACCTACATGGATACTATACATGTTATACCTACATGGATACTAAACATGTTATACCTACATGGATACTATACATGTTATACTTACATGGATACTATACATGTTGTACCTACATGGATACTATACATGTCATACCTACATGGATACTATACATGTTATACCTACATGGACACAATAAATGTTATACCTACATGGATACTATACACGTTATACGGTTACTGAACATGTTAAGACTACATGGATACTGTACATGTTGTACCTAAATGGATACTATACATATTATACCTACATGGATACTATACATGTTGTACCTACATGGATACTATACATGTTATACCTACATGGATACTGTACATGTTATACCTACATGGATACTATACATGTTATACCTACATGGATACTATACATGTTATACCTACATGGATACTATACATTTTGTACCTACATGGATACTATACATGTTATACCTACATGGATACTGTACATGTTATACCTACATGGATACTATAAATGTTATACCTACATGGATACTATACACGTTATACGGTTACAGAACATGTTAAGACTACATGGATACTGTACATGCTGTACCTAAATGGATACTATACATGTTATACCTACATAGATACTATACATGTTGTACCTACATGGATACTGTACATGTTATACCTACATGGATACTGTACATGTTATACTTACATGGATACCGTATATGTTATACCTACATGGATACTATACATTTTATACCTACATGGATACTGTGCATGTTATACCTACATGGATACTGTACATGTTATACCTACATGGATACTATACATGTTATACCTACATGGATACTGTACATGTTATACCTACATTGATACTATAGATGTTTAAACCTACATGGATACTATACATGTTATACCTACATGGATACTATACATGTTATACCTACATGGATACTTGCTTGTTATACCTTGATGGATACTGTACATGTTATACTTACATGGATACCGTACATGTTATACCTACACGGGTACTATACATGTTATACCTACATGGATACTTGCATGTTGTGCCTACATGTATACTGTACAGGTGATACATACATGGATACTATACATGTTATACCTACATGGATACTATACATGTTATACCTACATGGATACTGTACATGCTATACCTACCTGGATACTATACATGTTATACCTACATTGATACTGTACATGTTATACCTACATGGATACTATACATGTTATACCTACATGGATACTGTACATGCTATACCTACCTGGATACTATACATGTTATACCTACATTGATACTGTACATGTTTTACCTACATGGATACTGTACATGTTATACCTACATGGATACTATACACGTTATACGGTTACTTAACATGTTAAGACTACATGGATACTGTACATGTTGTACCTAAATGGATACTATACATGTTATACCTACATGGATACTATTCATGTTATACCTATATGGATACTACACATGTTATACCTACATGGATACTATACATGTTATACCTACATGGATACTATTCATGTTATACCTACATGGATACTGTACATGTTGTACCTACATGGATACTGTACAGGTGATACCTACATGGATACTATACATGTTATACCTACATGGATACTATACATGTAATACCTACATGGATACTATACATGTTGTACCTATATGGATACTATACATGTTATAGCTACATGGATACTATGCATGTTGTACCTACATGGATACTGTAAAGGGGATACCTACATGGATACTGTACATGTGATACCTACATGGATACTGTACATGTTATACCTACATGAATACTGTACATGTGATACCTACATGGATACTGTACATGTTATACCTACATGGATACTATACATGTGATACCTACATGGATACTGTACATGTTGTAGCTACATGGATACTATACATGTTATACCTACATCGATACTATACATATTGTACCTATATGGATACTATACATGTTATACCTACATGGATACTATACATGTAATACCTACATGGATACTATACATGTTGTACCTATATGGATACTATACATGTTATAGCTACATGGATACTATGCATGTTGTACTTACATGGATACTGTACAGGGGATACCTACATGGATACTGTACATGTGATACCTACATGGATACTGTACATCTTATACCTACATGGATACTATACATGTTATACCTACATGGATACTATACATGTTGTTTCTACATGGATACTATACATGTTGTGCCTACAAGGATACTATACATGTTATACCTACATGGATACTATACACGTTATACGGTTACTGAACATGTTAAGACTACATGGATACTGTACATGTTGTACCAAAATGGATACTGTACATGTTGTACCTAAATGGATACTATACATGTTATACCTACATGGATACTATACATGTTGTACCTACATGGATACTGTACATGTTATACCTACATGGATACTGTAGATGTTATACTTACATGGATATCGTACATGTTTTACCTACATGGATACTATACATGTTGTACCTACATGGATACTGTACATGTTATACCTACATGGATACTATAGATGTTATACCTACATGGATGCTATACATGTTATACCTACATGGATACTATACATGTTGTACCTACATGGATATTATACATGTTATACCTACATGGATACTATACATGTTATACCTACATGGATACTATAAATGTTATACCTACATGGATACTATACATGTTATACGGTTACTGAACATGTTAAGACTACATGGATACTGTACGTGTTGTACCTAAATGGATACTATACATATTATACCTACATGGATACTATACATGTTGTACCTACATGGATACTATACATCTTATACCTACATTGATACTGTACATGTTATACCTACATGGATACTGTACATTTTATACCTACATGGATACTATAGATGTTATACCTACATGGATACTATACATGTTATACCTCCATGGATACTATACATGTTATACCTACATGGATACTTGCATGTTATACCTACATGGATACTATACATGTTATACCTACATGGATACTATACATGTTGTACCTACATGGATACTATACATGTTGTATCTACATGGATACTATACATGTTGTGCCTACATGGATACTATACATGTTATACCTACATGGATACTATACATGTTGTACCTACATTGATACTATACATGTTATACCTATATGGATACTATAAATATTGTACCTACATGGATACTATACATGTTATACCTATATGGATACTGTACATGTTATACCTACATGGATACTATACATGTTATACCTACATGGATACTATACATGTTATACTTACATGGATACTATACATGTTGTACCTACATGGATACTATACATTTTATACCTACATGGATACTGTTCATGTTATACCTACATGGATACTGTACATGTTATACCTACATGGATACTATACATGTTATACCTACATGGATACTGTACATGTTATACCTACATTGATACTATAGATGTTTACACCTACATGGATACTATACATGTTATACCTACATGCATACTATACATGTTATACCTACATGGATACTTGCTTGTTATACCTTGATGGATACTGTACATGTTATACTTACATGGATACCGTACATGTTATACCTACACGGATACTATACATGTTATACCTACATGGATACTTGCATGTTGTGCCTACATGTATACTGTACAGGTGATACATACATGGATACTATACATGTTATACCTACATGGATACTATACATGTTATACCTACATGGATACTGTACATGCTATACCTACCTGGATACTATACATGTTATACCTACATTGATACTGTACATGTTATACCTACATGGATACTATACATGTTATACCTACATGGATACTGTACATGCTATACCTACCTGGATACTATACATGTTATACCTACATTGATACTGTACATGTTTTACCTACATGGATACTGTACATGTTATACCTACATGGATACTATACACGTTATACGGTTACTTAACATGTTAAGACTACATGGATACTGTACATGTTGTACCTAAATGGATACTATACATGTTATACCTACATGGATACTATTCATGTTATACCTATATGGATACTACACATGTTATACCTACATGGATACTATACATGTTATACCTACATGGATACTATTCATGTTATACCTACATGGATACTGTACATGTTGTACCTACATGGATACTGTACAGGTGATACCTACATGGATACTATACATCTTATACCTACATGGATACTATACATGTAATACCTACATGGATACTATACATGTTGTACCTATATGGATACTATACATGTTATAGCTACATGGATACTATGCATGTTGTACCTACATGGATACTGTACATGTGATACCTACATGGATACTGTACATGTTATACCTACATGAATACTGTACATGTGATACCTACATGGATACTGTACATGTTATACCTACATGGATACTATACATGTGATACCTACATGGATACTGTACATGTTGTAGCTACATGGATACTATACATGTTATACCTACATCGATACTATACATATTGTACCTATATGGATACTATACATGTTATACCTACATGGATACTATACATGTAATACCTACATGGATACTATACATGTTGTACCTATATGGATACTATACATGTTATAGCTACATGGATACTATGCATGTTGTACTTACATGGATACTGTACAGGGGATACCTACATGGATACTGTACATGTGATACCTACATGGATACTGTACATCTTATACCTACATGGATACTATACATGTTATACCTACATGGATACTATACATGTTGTTTCTACATGGATACTATACATGTTGTGCCTACAAGGATACTATACATGTTATACCTACATGGATACTATACACGTTATACGGTTACTGAACATGTTAAGACTACATGGATACTGTACATGTTGTACCAAAATGGATACTGTACATGTTGTACCTAAATGGATACTATACATGTTATACCTACATGGATACTATACATGTTGTACCTACATGGATACTGTACATGTTATACCTACATGGATACTGTAGATGTTATACTTACATGGATATCGTACATGTTATACCTACATGGATACTATACATGTTATACCTACATGGATACTGTACATGTTATACCTACATGGATACTATAGATGTTATACCTACATGGATGCTATACATGTTATACCTACATGGATACTATACATGTTGTACCTACATGGATACTATACATGTTATACCTACATGGATACTATACATGTTGTGCCTACATGGATACTATACATGTTATACCTACATGGATACTATACATGTTGTACCTACATGGATACTATACATGTTGTATCTACATGGATACTATACATGTTGTGCCTACATGGATACTATACATGTTGTATCTACATGGATACTATACATGTTGTGCCTACATGGATACTATACATGTTATACCTACATGGATACTATACATGTTGTACCTACATGGATACTATACATGTTGTATCTACATGGATACTATACATGTTGTGCCTACATGGATACTATACATGTTGTATCTACATGGATACTATACATGTTGTGCCTACATGGATACTATACATGTTATACCTACATGGATACTATACATGTTGTACCTACATGGATACTATACATGTTGTATCTACATGGATACTATACATGTTGTGCCTACATGGATACTATACATGTTATACCTACATGGATACTATACATGTTGTACCTACATTGATACTATACATGTTATACCTATATGGATACTATAAATATTGTACCTACATGGATACTATACATGTTATACCTATATGGATACTGTACATGTTATACCTACATGGATACTATACATGTTATACCTACATGGATACTATACATGTTATACTTACATGGATACTATACATGTTGTACCTACATGGATACTATACATGTTATACCTACATGGATACTATACATCTTATACCTACATGGATACTATACATGTGATACCTACATGGATACTGTACATGTTGTAGCTACATGGATACTATACATGTTATACCTACATCGATACTATACATATTGTACCTATATGGATACTATACATGTTATACCTACATGGATACTATACATGTAATACCTACATGGATACTATACATGTTGTACCTATATGGATACTATACATGTTATAGCTACATGGATACTATGCATGTTGTACTTACATGGATACTGTACAGGGGATACCTACATGGATACTGTACATGTGATACCTACATGGATACTGTACATCTTATACCTACATGGATACTATACATGTTATACCTACATGGATACTATACATGTTGTTTCTACATGGATACTATACATGTTGTGCCTACAAGGATACTATACACGTTATACGGTTACTGAACATGTTAAGACTACATGGATACTGTACATGTTGTACCAAAATGGATACTGTACATGTTGTACCTAAATGGATACTATACATGTTATACCTACATGGATACTATACATGTTGTACCTACATGGATACTGTACATGTTATACCTACATGGATACTGTACATGTTATACTTACATGGATATCGTACATGTTATACCTACATGAATACTATACATGATATACCTACATGGATACTATACATGTTATACCTACATGGATACTAAACATGTTATACCTACATGGATACTATACATGTTATACTTACATGGATACTATACATGTTGTACCTACATGGATACTATACATGTCATACCTACATGGATACTATACATGTTATACCTACATGGATACTATAAATGTTATACCTACATGGATACTATACACGTTATACGGTTACTGAACATGTTAAGACTACATGGATACTGTACATGTTGTACCTAAATGGATATTATACATATTTTACCTACATGGATACTATACATGTTGTACCTACATGGATACTATACATGTTATACCTACATGGAAACTAAACATGTTATACCTACATGGATACTGTACATGTTATTCTTACATGGATTCCGTACATGTTATACCTACATGGATACTATACATGTTATACCTACATGGATACTGTACATGTTATACCTACATGGATACTGTACATGTTATACCTACATGGATACTATAGATGTTATACCTACATGGATACTATACATGTTATACCTAAATGGAAACTAAACATGTTATACCTACATGGATACTGTACATGTTATTGTTACATGGATACCGTACATGTTATACCTACATGGATACTATACATGTTATACCTACATGGATACTGTACATGTCATACCTACATGGATACTGTACATGTTATACCTACATGGATACTATAGATGTTATACCTACATGGATACTATACGTGTTATACCTACATGGATACTATACATGTTGTGCCTACATGGATACTATACATGTTATACCTACATGGATACTATACATGTTGTACCTACATGGATACTATACATGTTATACCTACATGGATACTATACATGTTGTACCTACATGGATACTATACATGGTATACCTACATGGATACTGTACACGTTATACCTACATGGATACTATACATGTTATACCTACATGGATACTATACATGTTATACCTACATGGATACTATACATGTTGTACCTACATGGATACTGTACATGTTATACATACATGGATACTGTACATGTTATACCTACATGGATACTATAAATGTTATACCTACATGGATACTATACACGTTATACGGTTACTGAACGTGTTAAGACTACATGGATAGTGTACATGTTGTACCTAAATGGATACTATACATGTTATACCTACATGGATACTATACATGTTGTACCTACATGGATACTGTACATGTTATACCTACATGGATACTGTACATGTTATACTTACATGGATACCGTACATGTTATACCTTCATGGATATTATACATGTTATACCTACATGGATACTATACATGTTATACCTACATGGATACTTGCATGTTATACCTACATGGATACTGTACATGTTATACCTACATGGATACCGTACATGTTATACCTACACGGATACTATACATGTTATACCTACATGGATACTTGCATGTTGTGCCTACATGTATACTGTACAGGTGATACATACATGGATACTATACATGTTATACGTACATGGATACTATACATGTTATACCTACATGGATACTGTACATGCTATACCTACCTGGATACTATACATGTTATACCTACATTGATACTGTACATGTTATACCTACATGGATACTGTACATGTTATACCTACATGGATACTATACATGCTATACCTACATGGATACTGTTCATGTTATACCTACATTGATACTATAGATGTTTAAACCTACATGGATACTATACATGTTATACCTACATGGATACTATACATGTTATACCTACATGGATACTTGCATGTTATACCTACATGGATACTGTACATGTTATACTTACATGGATACCGTACATGTTATACCTCCATGGATACTATACATGTTATACCTACATGGATCCTTGCATGTTGTGCCTACATGGATACTGTACAGGTGATACATACATGGATACTATACATGTTATACCTACATGGATACTATACATGTTATACCTACATGGTTACTGTACATGCTATACCTACCTGGATACTATACATGTTATACCTACATTGATACTGTACATGTTAAAACTTAAAACTGTACGACACACCCTTATGCACTCAACACCAAGGTATCAACTTAAAACTGTACGATATACCCTCAACCACCAAGGTATCTACTCATGACTGTACGACACACCCTTAAATATTTACCACCACGCATTCTACTAAAAACTGTACGACAATCTCAAACACTCACCACCAAGGTTTACACTCAAATCTGTACGACACACCCTTAAACACTCACCACCAAGGTTTCCACTCACAAGTGTACAACACACTCTCAAATATTCACTACCACGTTATCTACTAAAAACTGTACCACACACCCTTAACACTCACCACCAAGGTATCCACTCAAAACTGTACAACACACTCTTAAATAGTTACCACCACGTTATCTACTAAAAACTGTACGACACACCCTCAAACACTCACCACCAAGGTATCCACTCAGGACTGTAAGACACACCCACAAACACTCACCAACAAGGTATCCACTCACAACTGTACGCCACACTCTCAAATATTCACCACCACGTTATCTACTAAAAACTGTACGACACACCCTTAAACACTATAACCAAAGCATCCACTCAAAACTGTACAACACACTCTCAAATATTCACCACCACGTTCTCTACTAAAAACTGTACGACATAGCCTTAAACACTATAACCAAGGTATCCACTCAAAACTGTACGCCACACTCTCAAATATTCACCACCAAGTTATCCACTCAAAACTGTACGAAACACCCTCAAACACTCACCACCGAGGTATCCACGCGAAACTGTACGAGACTCTCAAACACTCACCACTACCTTATCTACTAAAAAACTGTACGACACACCCTTAAACATTATAACCAAGGTATCCACTCACAACAGTACGCAACACTCTCACATATTCACCTCCACGTTATCTACTAAACACTGAAAGACACACCATTAAACACTCATAACCAAGGTATCCACTCACAATTGTACGCCACACTCTCAAATATTCACCACCACGTTATCTACTCAAAACTGTACAACACACCCTTAAACACTCACCACCAAGGTATCCGCTCAAAACTGTACGAAACACCCTCAAACACTTACCACCAAGGTATCCACTCACAACTGTACGCCACACTCTTAAATATTCACCAAAACGTTATCTACTAAAAACTGTACGACGCGACCTTAAACACTTACCACCAAGGTATCCACTCACAACTGTACGACACACTTTTTAAATATTCACCAAAACGTTATCTACTCAAAACTGTACGCCACGACCTTAAACACTCACCACCAAGGTATCCACTCAAAACTGTACGCCACACTCTTAAATATTCACCAAAACGTTATCTACTCAAAACTGTACGACACACCCTTAAACACTCACAACTAAAGTATCCACTCAAAACTGTACGACACACCCTTCACCACAATAACCAAGGTATCCACTCACAACTGAACAACACACACTCAAATATTCACCACCACGTTATCTACTAAAAACTGTACGTCACACCCTTAAACACTCACCACCAAAGTATCCACTCAAAACTGTACGACGCGACCTTAAACACTTACCACCAAGGTATCCACTCACAACTGTACAACACACTTTTTAAATATTCACCAAAACGTTATCTACTCAAAACTGTACGACACGACCTTAAACACTCAACACAAAGGTATCCACTAAAAACTGTACGACACACTCTTAAATATTCACCAAAACGTTATCTACTAAAATTTGTTCGACGCGACCTTAAACACTTAGCACCAAGGTATCCATTCACGACTGTACGACACACTCTTAAATATTTACCACCACGTTATCTACTTAAAGCTGTACGACACACCCTTAAACACTCAACACAAAGGTATCCACTCAAAACTGTATGAAACACCCTCAAACACTTACCACCAAGGTTTCCACTCAAAACTGTACGACACACTCTTAAATATTCACCACCACGTTATCTACTAAAAACTGTACGAGACACTCTTAAACACTCACTACCAAGGTATCAACTCATGACTGTATGACACACCCTTTAATATTCACCACCATGTTATCTACAAAGAAAACTGTACGACGCTCTCAAACACTCACCACCAAGGTATCCACTCAAAACTGTACGACACACCCTTAAACACTCACCACCAAGGTATCAACTCATGACTGTACGACACACCTTTTAATATTCACCACCATGTTATCTACAAAGAAAACTGTTCGACACCCTCAAACATTCAGCACCAATGTATCCACTCAAAACTGTACGACACACAGTTAAACACTCACCTCCAAGGTATCAACTCACAACTGTTCGCCACACTCTTTAATATTCACCACCAATGTATCTACACAAAACTGTACGACACACAGTTAAACACTCACCTCCAAGGTGTCCACTCATCACTGTACGACACACTCTTTAATATTCACCACCAATTTATCTACACAAAACTGTACGACACACTAAAATACTCTATTAACGCATGTACACACTTTATTACTCACGGCTACTGCAACCGCGTCTCACCGCATCCCGACCGCCTCCGTGGTCTAGTGGTTAGAGCGTCTGCCCTCGGATTCCCGACCGCCTCCGTGGTCTAGTGGTTAGAGCGTCTGCCGGAGATTCCCGACCGTCTCATACCATTAGACGTTAGAAGTTAGGATTTTTTTGTTACCCTGCCTGGAATATCGGGATAAAACAAGGACTGATCGGATCGGAGTCAGTATATTTTGTATGAATGTGGTATCTGTGCTAAACTGAAGCATGGTGTCACTGTGAGCCTGCAATATAAAACTGGCGTGAGTCCGGAAAAGTATCAGCAGCCACACACATATGCATGCGCGTCGCTTTACTGATGCAAAAGTCTTGAACAACATTACGTTAAACTCCATTTCACTCACAAGTATTCCACAAGTATTTACCTGAAATCCGCCATTTCAGAACACATCCTCAAGAACCAAAACCATAATATCATGTGGGAAACCACCAAAGTCCTGTCTCCTAACGACAAAGAAAACTACAAATAGCCATTGACATCAGGAGACACCAGCAAGCCACGAACCGTGAACCTTACAGCATTGGCATAAAACAAGTACTTTGGTGTATTCATATTGATAATAGGGTCTTGCGATGGCAGTGGTGTATTAAACTTCAGAATGTTTGGAAAGATGAAAAATTTAGATTCTATGTAACTTTGCCTAAGATGACTATAAGCTGTACAAATTAACAAAAGGTGATATACACTTTCGATATGGTTTAAGTTACAAACTTTACATTTTCTAAATTCACGAGGAATATCATAATGTCGTCCACGTTCAATTTCTAAATTGTGAGAACAAAGCCAAAAAAGAGTCAGTGTGGTTCTGAATTTATTTTCAGTGATACTACTCAAATAGTTCTCACATAAAATGGATGTTTTAAACTGTGCATGATAAGCCATTTGGGGGCTTTCAGATAAATCACTATGCCAAACCTGAGAAAAGTTGTCTTTTAACCGTTGACGTAACATATTTAAAAATACGGTTTTATACTTGTCTATTGCTAACCACCTATCAGCGCCAATTATCTGTTGGCTTCCCTTGTTAAGTTTAAACCTTTTGTTATCTTACTTTTGTTGTTCTTAAATGTACATATATATATATATATATGTATATGCCCTCTGCCTCATAGCATTCACCTGATGAATGAGTAAGCATATACTCCGAAACGTTGTGTTCCTCATAATAAAGAAGTTGACATCCATAAATTCTCTTCTTATGTGTATCACTTCTAAATGCCTTTCGAAAACTTGAAGTATTCCACGGTTGGGAACGCTTATCCCTCATGATATTCTTGCCCCCAATATTATTAAATGGGAAAAGTTGGCTGCTTCAGAGAATGTTTCCAAATGCTTTTGAGGTACAGTGGACGCGCCTGCTTTCCAAGTACCCATCTGATTATTTTCAATGTTGGAAGTCGTTAAAGGAATGTACCGTGCGTGGTTAGTGTGCCAACACGTTGTTATACATGATGAGGACGCCTGCCTACTGAAGATTGAATCAATCGAATTACTAATCAGTATCCAGTATCACTGTCACCTCAAGGATAGGGGGTTTAAACCAGTCTCAGAACTTAATTCCGTTGAAATTGCTTCTCTCAAAATTGCAAGACTGTCTCCTCTGATGAGCCCTTTAGGAGTCCCAGTATGTATCCAGGTAGGACCTACCACTCAGCGAGTAAAGCCGCCAGTGCTTGTCCCTGAAAAGCATGACGTCGTACACAAACTGTCGCCAGCGAGACACATTCTCTAACCCGATTCTTTTTATGGCAATAAATAATCTTGTTTAAAAATGACTCTGTTTCGTGTCTTTCTTATTAGCTGTTATGCATTAAGTATTACGAGAGACCCTGAATCATACATCAAACGTACGCTACTTCTTCTACAACCAAAAACACCCGTAACTAATAAAAGCAATTAAAAAATAAACAGAGTTTTATGCAGTGAATAAAGGTAATCGATAGCAAGTAGAACACATATGATTGGCTGAAGACAGATGTACAGTAAGAATTACAAATAGCACAATGTAATGAAGCCTGATGTACAGTAAGGATAAGGATTAACAGGATTAGAAAGTTGTGACAAGCTGATTGGATATTAATTGCAAAAGTATATTGCTTGATTAGCTCGTCATAGGCAGACGAGATGTAATATCCTTGATCTCTGTTGATCCAAGGTTTGTGACGGCGGATTTCCATAACTTCTTGGAGTTTGGTTGAGAGGATTTTGACTTTGTCAAACTGAATTTGATGACTAGGGAATGTTTAGACACATTTTTTATGGATAACAACTTCTTTAATACTGTAAAGGCGACGTTTCGGTAGAGATCCTTATACGTTTGTTATCAAGTTGTCAAGCAACGGTATAACAACGGTATAGGCACCTATAGCGAAATTTCGCCTTCACTTTATTAAAGAAGTTGTTATCCATAAATTGTGTCTTCTTTGTCATCCGTCAATTCTAAGTAATGCCTATCAAACAATTAAGGATTTTTAGCTGATTATCTGTTGTATGCAGCGGTTCAATTCCTTTAATTACCAAACCAACAATACTGTGTTTGTGGGACATAACACATTATCAATTCAATATCAACTGTGTTATTCATATTTTCCATTTACTAAAGGACATACAATGGAGGCGAATATGTTATTGTACTCACAAAATAGCAACTGACAGACAATGTAATATTTAGTGTCTGTGTAATTGTTTCTACACTTGGGGTAAACAGTACGCTTATATAATGTTGGGGAATAAGGTCGTATTTGTATTTTAAAAATGATAATTCAACAGTATCAGTTGATCGTAATCTCTAATTAAGAACCTTGACCAAGCAAAAGTGTGCAGTGCAGAGTTTCAATGTTGTGCTGAACGCGTCAACATAGTCTATGATGATGAAAACACAGTTTTTAACTGAGAACACTTTAGTACACACTCCCAAAGAATGTACTGTCGGGTATGTTTGCATTGATGGTTAAATGGATGTTTCACTGAGAACCTAGGAAATGATGCAAATCTCACCATCTTTCCCGCTGCATATGGTCGGTGATGATGCCAACTGAATATGGAAAACATCAAAGACACGGAAACGTAGTATATCGTAGAGTTCATCTGACGTCATACATACTGTGTTAAATGCCTGTTAAATAGCGGATAATGCACAAAAGCGTGACATTCTGATACCAGTGGGGACTAGCACGGAGCAATCCAGTACAGAAACAATACGTCTTATCTTACATTACACATGAATGTCGGATTCTGGTTGGCTGACACCCATTCTATTATTTTCAATGTACCATGTTAACAAATAAAGTACAATACTTATCAGCGGGCTCGGGGAACATAAACTAACATAGGGTACATCAATGTTAGTGTCCCCCTCGAGACCGGCGGACAACACATATTATCATACCTCCATGTTAGAATGATGAGATCTGATTGGTCCACGTGATCTTGATAAAATACTGTGTAACCCGCCTTTGGAGGTAATGAATTTCACATCTCTTATACCCCGCCACCAGTAAAAGAAACATCAATTTTATTTTATAATGAATAGTATTTACTATAGCCCACGAGGATATTGGAAAGGTATAGGAGCAATACAAAAATTAGCCACTGCGGCTAAGGTATCAAAAGATGTGGCCAAGGATTGGTAAAGAAACAAGCGATGTGGCAAATATACTTACCAGCACCGCGTTATATACCGAGGAAGAAGTTTGATATTTTTACGACGAATGAAGTTCATCAGGCTGACCTCTTGTTTCTTCCCCATGATAAGGTAAGACACAAAACGTATAAATACGCTTTAACCGTAGTGGATGTGGCTAGTCGATACAAAGAGGCTGAGCCATTAACCTCGAAAGATTCAACAGAAGTAGCTAATGCACTGAGCCGCATATATAAACGCGGACCACTCAAATGGCCTAAGCTTTTTCAAGTAGATCCTGGTCGCGAGTTTATGGGATCGGTAACTAAACTGTTAACAAAGCACGATGTCGAAATCAGGTGTGGTGAAAAAGAGGCCCACCGTAGTCAAGCTATTGTTGAAAGATTTAACCGGACATTAGCGGAACGTTTGTTTGGCTTTCAGTATGGGATCGAAATGAAATCGGAATGATTAAGATCAACCGAATGGGTGACACGATTATCAGCTGTTGTATCAGCACTGAATAATGAAGTAACGAGATCAATCGGGAAGAAACCATCCAATGCGATTAATATGAAATCCATGACTTCCGAATCTTCAGCACCGAGGAGAGTCAAAGAACAAAAACTTTCGGATAGAGTAAGCGTAAAATATTTATACCAGCCCGGTGAACTCGAAGGAAGCCTACGTCGCACAACCGATCCGATTTGGTCCCTTAAGATATATAACATTAGTCGGTTGGTTATAAAAGAAGGAGAGCCTATTCTTTATTATCTTAAAGATGGACCGGGCAGTGCATTTGTACGAGAAGAGTTGCTCATAGTTCCCAACGATACAGTATTACCACCATAACCATAAGCATAGGTAGTTACACCATCCTTATCAATCCATCTCTTTGTACCTAAGGGGGATAATGATGTCTTGTTCATTCTTAACCCATATATCCTATGATTGTAACTTCTTAAAGAGTTCATCTCGTGTTTGAATGTTCTACAATTGAATAATGCTTCTTTATACTGTTCGTGTTTGATATGCTTTTTTACCACATACTTCTTAAAACCCTTAGCTTTTCTTATCTCTACATTATCAGACTTCTTTATAGAATACATCTTAGGTCTTAATCCGACATACTCCGCTATAGGAGTCCCAGCGCATTCATCCTTCATCTTACCTAATACCTTTTTATTTACTACGCTGTGCAGTGGATTATATTTTGTGTAATCGCTCGTGTCGTACATATCTATTTTTTCTGCCATATCGTTATACACATCCTCGGTTTGTATTTCCATCAACAAAGAATCTGTGTCGGTATATAACACCTCGCATCTATCACTGTATTGCTTCTTAAGTTCGTTGTAATAAAAGTCATACATTAAGTGTTTTGACAAGTCAAGAATACTCATACCAACTAACCGGTCTGTTGAATTTTTTATTACTCTTCTGCATATGCAACGCCGCTAAGTCGTTATCGAATATCTTACTTCTGTTAAAAGCCGGACTGGCTATAAGTTTCCTGAGTCTTTCTTCCTCATTAGACCTGACTAATTTAACATCAACACGCTTCCTTAGATTCTCCATAGTTTTACCAAATACTGAGTTATTCTTGAGCTTATATAGATTCTTTTCAAAATCGCTGGTGGCTATCTTTCTTAAATCTGTTTTCAGCCTTATATAGGGCTCCATCCAAGGGCTTTAATCAAACTTTAGAACTCTGTGTATTTTCTTTAGTTTCATACCTAACGATAGATATAACTGGAGATTTCTGTAGTGAACTATATATTTTGTCTTATCCATCAAATTTGATACGAGTTTTTCTACGTTAGCTAACCTTGTATTACCCATCAAGGAGTGTTGATATTCGGACATCCCATCTTTATTCACCATTAATCTTTCGGGAGCTAGCGGATAACTGTTATGATCTTTATGTAACGAATTTGGATATTTCAAGTCAACTTCTAGTATGTACCCTTTATTCACATTGACATTATGGATATCATTCACTTCGATATCATTGACCCATTCAAAACCACCAGTGGGTAAAGGTTGACTCATAGCCAATTTGTACAAATTGTTGGCGTCGAGATATAATATATGCGTGTCGGGTTTACTCGGATCATATCCTTACACTAATTTATTATTAGCCTTAGAATACCTTTTCGCTACCATCGATATACTACCTCTTAATCCTTTCTCAATAAACAAATGCATATCATAATCGGTGAGTAGTTTTAGTTCTACACCGGTCTTCTTCAACAATGCATCCCACGATAGTCCGGGACTGGAATAGTACCATGCCGGGTCCAAGCCGTATTGTTTTAAACATGTCTTTCTAAATATCTCGAATATATCGGCGAGTAACAGTACATCGGTTTTTAAGTACAGATTGTGATAATCACCTAAATTCTTACAACCTAATTTATCCCAGACCGTCAGAGCAAGTTCATGATCGGCATCGATTATTTTAGATTCTGTTAAGTTACTATAGAATGATTCAACGGGTGGTAATTTAGTTTCATCGAATCTAGACCAATCATTCATATATTCATAAGGAGATACACCTTTTCTCAAATGACGAGTTAACCGATCGGTATATTGATTTGTTATTGCAAAGTCATCGGGATTGTTCGCATTAGCTAAATTATCCAGGGAAGATAACAGAAACTGTACGGAGTCTATGAATCTAAGTCCATTACTTTGCTTTATTCTGGCTTTCCAAAACTTGTCCATATAATGTATAGTTTTAGTCAACGAGAACGATATATATTTTTCCATATTATTAGGAATACACGTTAAGCCACCGTCGGTCTTTGAGATAGCTTGCATAATGAGATGAGAATCGTATCCTCTAAGGTTATGAAACACAACGGGGATGGGTATTGTTTGAGAATTCATTTTTAGTTTCAAGTTACACTCGTTATGCACGGTTCCCCGATAATTACCTGTGATGTGGCAATGATCTCTTATGGAATCCCTATTCAGGGGTTTATTACAAACATGACAACTCTTGACTTCTTATAGGCCCTCCAATCATCCCTCGTCATACACATGGGTTTCTTACACGATAAATTTTCCCTGATTATTCTCTCTTCATTTTGTAAATATTCTAGGAACTTTCCCACTGCATTGGGACCTCTATAAATCACGTGCGGGTTTTTTTTCCCATCATACCTTACAACTATATATCCAAACCAACAAGGAATATGTTCTTGAGTTTTGTACGTAAAACTATCTTGATTGCTACGGTTGGTATTTTCTATAGGTTTGATAAGCGCTTCAAAGTCGGCGTAAATTATGTACGGTACTGGCATTTGAATACAATAATGTTCAAATTTTAATATATTATTTCCCTCTTTAGGCATATCGATCCTGATAGCATTCTGTCCGACACTTCTGCAGTCTTCTTTATGCGCTTCTAATAGATCTTGTCTGCTGTACCCATGTAGGCATCTTTCGCAGAATTATTTCTTTTCCTTATGGGTTGTTTGATCGTATAATAGTCTGCTTAAACTCTTTATCAATGTATAATGATATTTACCATCTTTTTCGATCAGAAATGAATTGATTCTGGGAATATGTTCCGGAGCGTAGCTTATCCTGTGTACAACAATTCCTTCAGAAGAATATCTGAAAACATTTATAGCTAAATTTTTTTGCTTTTCCACCTTATCAATTTGTGAGATTTGTGTAGGTTCGTCTATGCCATCAATGTTTAGTCCATCGTTTTGAGGATAGCTAGAAGGTCTATCTGGATGTTTGTCTACGGGGAACAATGCAGATCTTATCATCATTCTTAAACAGCCATCACCTTTATTTCTTACATTATTTATGGCTTTTTTCTTTTTATAATACGGGGGTAAATCTATGTAAGATCCACCTTTGAAAGGCATATAATTTGCTATATCTGAATATCAACTATCGATTTTATCCACACCCCAACCCGAACCTCTATTAGTCCAGCGTTCTAAAGTTTCCTGTATCCTCTGAATTGATGTATCTAATGATGTGCTTATAAAATCGGATTCGGTTCTAACTTCTTGATTGCTTCCGAAATATGGTTCAGTATATTCAGTGCTATCGTCTGTGTTACTTTTACTCAATGACATTTTAATCGTCAGCTAGTATTTTATACTATGTAAATCATCTAATTCCTCGTTAATTTTGCTCGATACGATGGGCTTAACATCATTAACATCCATGTTGGAATTAATATCCATCTTCCAACCTCTTAGATATTTACCAACGCTGGCTGTGGGTACAAATTTCAAGTCATCAACAGTGGGTTTATCAACATCATCGGGTTGATTATGATCTAGTAAAGCCATCAATTCAGCTTTTCTCATTCGAGAATAACCTCTCAGCCCACTGTTTTTCGCTTGAGCTTTGAGTTCTCTAACAGTCTGGGGTTAAAAAAATCCGACATACAGCTCTTTCCACAACTTTGTGATTGGCCCAAGCAAATGAATTTACATCTTAATGTGCCTCTCGCCATTGTGATAAATATACACTTCTAGTATCATTTGTCTAAATGCATGTCATCAGTTGGGTCCTGCCCAGACTAACATAAAAGGTAAATCACATCTCCACTGGTGAGTCATAGCTGTCAGCGCTATTTATAGATTAGCAGTCAGGGTGACATGGTTGATAAGACTCACCCTAACTAGGTCATGGTTTATGCGTAGTTATTGTGTAGCTAAAAATAGCAATGACTGAAAACCCAAACACTATAAACGCTATCTCAGGGTCTTTTTGTTCCTCTGACAGTGTATAAAACTGACTTATTGTTGGTCTCTGTATTGGGTCAAGTTTTTTTCCATAAACGAGGAAGTATTCATGCATGGCAGATTCAACATCCTTAAACATTTGAATTGAATGTCCCTGCTTACGCAGTTCTTCATTAATAAAAACTAATCTTAATATCCTCTGTCTGGTCCATTGTGACTGGGCTGCTTCGATTTGTTCTTATGCTTTATTATGTTGTTTATGCTCCTCTTCAACTTCTTTAGCTTTTGATTCCCTCAGAGTAGAAAATAAATAATTACTCCCCGAAAAAGCTACAGCGTTAACAATTGCCCCACCGACCATCATCGCAATTGTTGCCATGTTCGATGATATAAAATATTCAAATGTTTAATTACTTCATTATGTCTTCTGGGATAAGCCCTTGTTTGATGAGCATATCTTTAGCCAATCCCATAGCCAATCCAATATCAAGAATTACCATACCGATATCATAACCATTAAAATCTAGCTTGGGTGGTGTGGCTTTAGTAATCATATTAGCTATACGGGCATAGCCAATGGCCAAGCTGCTGACCACTGCTGAATGATACGTTGCGTTTACCATCATTTTATCGTCTGTAACTGGAGTAGTCATTATAGCATTATATGGGGGCTAACCTCTAATTGAACTTGTTTTTGTGTAATCGGGGGTGACGTTTTCTCTTCTCCGGTCTTATAAAACAACCATACCACCGCTATAGCAACAACTCCTACTGCATAGGGAGCCCAAGTTTTAATCGGACGACTATGTTCAATATTTGGATTATGCATTAGTTTCGCCTTCTTCGCTAGCCCGCCCTTCCTACTGGCGGCGATTTTTCTGGGGTTCTTAGTAACTCTGGCTTGTGATTTCCCAATCGCGCCTATTTCCTCATTCACAATCTGTTGTGATTGTACAATCGCTGGTATTTCCTCGTTCACTTCTTGTTGCATCTCCACAATCTGTGGTGTCACTTGAGTCTCCATTATTATTAAGTGGGCACTTATGTTTAAATTGACAATAACTAGCCGTTATTAAAGCGGTGGTCACCGGAGCTAAGAACATTCCGTATCTATGATTAAACTCACAGCTTACTGCGCTTATAGCATGTTCGATGAATGGGTCTTTCTCGAGAGAATCGCATAAATATGGGCGATGTTCTGTCAGGATAGGGAGAAACGTACTATCTACGACTGTGTATAGTTGTAACAGAGCCGAACCTATTGTTTTAGTCATGGTAGCTCCCAGTCTAGACTCGTAACGCGCGTACAATTTTTAAATTTCTTCATCGGTCATGTTATCAATTTCTTCGATTGTATAATTTCCCCCCAAATATTGGGAACATTTTCCACCGGCTACCAAAGTAGCAAGTCTTTCTCTATGTTTATCTACATGTTCTTCTGTATGTTGATCAGGTTCTTTGAGCATTTGTTTCGATGAGTTCATTGAATTCCATAATGTAATACCTAAGGAGATATTTAAGTCTAACATAATATAATATGGCATATCCAATACAGCCCGTAATAATAAACTGTTGCGAAAGAATCATTATTTCAAGCCACATTATTACATAATAATAACCGCTAATGTTCAATTTATCGTATTTTTTGCTATTTTTGCTATATTTGCTATATTTGCTATATTTTTGCTATTTTTGCTATATTTTTGCTATATGTTTGCTATATTTTTGCTTAGCAGTTGCTATATTTCCTATAATTTTGCTACATTTTGCTAAGCAATTGCATAAGTAGCTGGTTGATCGGTTTTTAATACAAGTTTACAGTGCTTCGTTGCTGCTAACAGTTTTCTGACTTTATCATGTTCGGGCTTGGTGTAAATAACATCATTTTCACGTAGACATTCCTCAAATGAATCTCGGTCTTTGCAATGAAACAGGGCTACCAATTTGGTTGGCTCTCTAAGATCTTTCAGGACAGAGTTGTATTTTTGAGTAAGTACCCAAACGCTATGCTGAGTATGCGATCCGGAGAATGTTAAATATGAAAGCATATCTTCATTTTGGTGAGTTCTTTACTCTCACTGCAATCGTCTATTACGAAAAGGGTTGATTCTCTTTTGTGATTTTCGTGACATACTCGTAAACAGTCTTGTAAACGATCGCTCGGATCAACTTTGTACACCCCATCGTCATTCATTACGCAATCTCTCGATAGGTATGTTTTATTAACGCTTATAGTCGGGCGCAGAATAATAATATGGTCGAAAACACCCCGATAATGACTTTCTAAAATATCTAGAATAAAAGCTGTTTTTCCACAACCCTTTTGCCCGCAGATGATAGCGCAGTGAGGTTCTTTAGGTAAAAGATTATCAAAAGATTGCTTGCAAGAATCGTCCATTCTGTATATTAAGTTGCGCATCCATAATCACGTACAAATATATGTTTAATTAAGCAGCTGATTCCTGGAGCTTCGTTATCTGTATAGTGACACCCTCGCTAGCATTTTCTATTCTCCGCCCACTGCTGTGTAGTTGTCATCGTCCGTGGTTCGCATGTCGAGCCATAGCGCATACTTCGTGGTGAGGTATTCACCCATCGATACATCCCTGAGAGACAGATCTTTCGCGACCGCGTTAACTTCTGGGCTTCGTTTTATAGAAGGGAGTTTTTTAATCTCATCCCATTGTTGATACGCTAGCATTCCTTGACTATATAGTTGAAAGTCAATTCTACTTTTGTAATCTTGGGATTGTAGAACTTCTCGGTATTTCTTTTAAATGCATCGGAGGGGTCCTCGAACAAAATTAAAATACCCTTCAACGATCTCGTGGGGACGTTTAGATTGATATTCCACGTCGTATCTTTTGTGCTCCTTATGATCTTTCGGTGTCGAAGCACGCGATCGTACAAAATGGCTAAACTTCCGGTATACTGGTTACGAATTTGTCTGGCTAATTCAGGATCTGTTATCATATCATACTCCAGTGAGATATTGTCAATGGAATAGCTAGCATCTTCAGCAGCTCTGATTACTCTACCGTAGTCATTAAAGGTGAGTTCGTATTCTAACCTATCACCTAGGGATGCTTGATAAAAGGGCATGTGACTATCTAGTAATTCAAAGTCGAGCGGAATATAGAAACGGTTACCTAATGCGCCTGCAACAGCGAGATCTTTTACGATGGTATCATCACCATTATCAGCACCCACACGCAGTCTCAATGTGTTCCGATTACAAATACCTTGGTACTCTAAGTTTTCCCGCTCTTTATCCGTTCTCCAGAGATCCATTTAACAGAAATATACATCATTATCATCAATACTCAAAACCTCATTACCGCTAATTTTAATCGCGATTTTCTTAACGATAGCACGACCTATGTTCTGAACAGGCTCCCTGTTAATGTCGATAGAAGTCAAACTAATTGTAAATGCTAGTCGGACAGTTCCCGGAACTAACACATCGTGTGCGCTGAGATTAGGAAAGCAAACCAGAAGTATTTGATTCTGATCGATGGTACTAGAGTTATTAGTTATAGTTACAGACTGACGAATTGCTTTGACCCCTAATGGATCCTGAAGTCTATGTTGTGGGTTTAACTTGTGTCCGTATTGCGAAGACATTGTTATATTGAAATTATGTAACCTTATGTTTAATATAAAAATGGATGATATTAATCTAGATAACATAACTGATACTGGTACAATCGAAGAAGGTACTGATGAAACCACGTTTACGAATCTTAACGATGAACTTTTGAAACCAGCCGTTAATGATTATTACGATGCCTTTAAAGATGTTAGCCCAGTTGGTCGTGACTATTCAAAATTTACGATAGATAGTAAAGGAATATTGCGACTGAGTGGCTCTCCAGATATTGATCTTATGAATTCTCGTACTCGTAAGCCCCTAGCCTTGTCTACGATAGCCAGTAAACATGGCATCAACATTGTTCGTAATGAATTAGGTTTTGTAGACTACTCACGAGAAAAACTTTCCGCAAGGACTACTAAGGTTCTTCGGAGTGTGCGTGGTCAACTCGGTACCATAGATAATTTGGAAGAAAGCTCGAAGCTGGCCTCGGACGGACTCAGAGAAATCTTGGATACCTACTACGATAATTCCACGGTCAGTGTATCACCATATTCAGAGTTCAGTATTAGGGAATTACGAGGTCTTGACAAGGCAATGCAAACAATGCGGGGAGAACTCATCAATAATATAGCCAAGCTATCCGAACTCGACAAGCAAATAGCTTATGAGAAAACAAAACTTGAACAGGCGGGTGATGAATTCAGTAGACGCTGGGTTGCAGAAAGATTGCGTCACTTAGAAGATGAAAGATCGGCCCTCCTCAAAGCGGCTTCCAGTAATAGAAAGGCACTTCGTTCACAAACAGTCGAATTCGAGAAACTATCGATCAAGTCCTCAACGATGATACTACACTGGCCGATAAAATTAAAACATTGTTCAGAGAACAGGGAATAACCATTGCCTGTATTTTAACCGCATTGGGATTTATTATATCGACTTTGACTCTCACGTTAACCGGTGGTTCATGTGGTACAGGCGGTGGCATTCCACCTAGTGATAGGGGTGGCATAAAAGAGTGGATAAAAAAGCATTTAAAAGCATTAGGTTCAGCACTGGGAAAACTCGCTGGGAAAGCTGCGTCTGCACTTCCCGGTATAATAGGGAGTATAGTTTCCTGGCTCTTGAATTTATTAGCTAAGACCACCACTTGGCTTAGTCAAAACTTGTGGGCACTGATCGTAGCAATTGCCTGGCTGTTGTATGTATCCGCTAAAGACTATTTAACCAAATATGAACTATTTATCCAAATCATGAGTAAACCAGCCGCGACTCCACCTACTATAAGCGCTGTTTTTTCATCGATATGTTTTTTATTTTTAGCTGCAATATGTGGTGGCACTTGTGGTTGTGTGTCAGTAGATGGTTGTGGTGTCTGCGGCTTGACTATTCCCGTTTCGCCTGTGTTTGTTTGCGTTATTAATTCGGTATTAATATCTGAATTTATACCTGGTTTTTGTTGATCGGTAGCAACAACAATTTATTATTATAACCTATCACTTGACCGATCTTAAGTTCCATATTACTCGGAGACATGTATAGTCCCAGCACTTAAACGTAGTCTACTTTGGATTGAGCATACTGTAATACATCTTGATAACGCTTTATAGAAGATGGTTTATCAACTGGTGAATTAATAGCATCCTCCACGTTTGCGACAAACTGTTTTTGTGCATCGAGCGCCGTCCCAGAACCGACGATTCCCGTTCGTGTTTGCGATTGTGCACCAAGAATTGCCCATACATAAGTTCTTATTGATTCATTAACTCTTACAACTCCTGGGTTAGTAAAATTATTTACTGTCTTATCATTAAGAAATTCATTTCAAGCATTTCCAGGTGGTTGCTCAACCTTTTGGACGGTGAAAGCAACACCACCCTTAAAGTTCATACGATCATCTCTCCACTCTTTACTCGAGAGAGCAAAGCTCGGAAGAAGCCGATCCCTTTTCAGTAAAGTGTGCAACAGCGTACGGAATACCTAGACCATGGTTAACTCCACTCAGACGCCAATCTTTACTCGTAGAAACATTAAATTCCTGACAAATACGTTTGAATGCCCACCTATTGTATGGATTATTTGATGCATTCCATGCTCGATCCTGCGGTAATGGGGCACAAATTTCTTTAAGTATACATCTAATCTGATAGTACACGTGAAATGATAAAACAGACTTATTTAGTTCAAATCCTGGGGCATAAAGAGATACACCACATCCTGTTGTTGCACACCATATGGCAAAGTTTAACTGAATCTGCCAATATTCATTGGATTGTGGAACCAATCGTGCACCATTTTATCGCTAGTTGCAGTGACCCTGTATTTTTCACAGATATCAGTGAATTTAACAAAAAAATTAGCACCAGAGCCACTTACTAAAATCGACTGATTAGTAATGTAAGTTGATTTCATATTTAATTTATGATATAGTATCATTGTATATTTAATATGTATGTTACAGTCCCGGGAATAACAAATGGCCAGTCTATTGAACTGCTTCATACTTTCAATAACTCGGATGGTCAGCTTGAAGTCGCTAGCTATCTGCGATGTAACGTATTACCCGCGGTGGACCAATATACAAGATGCGATAGAAAATAATAGGTTATTAATATGTGAAATAGGTATTGATCACACTCACATTGTTATACCTGATGGGTATTACAGCATATGCTCACTCAATGATGACATTTTTAAGCCTAATGGGATTAGTCTCACACAAAATGAGTCGAATGGGATGCTGAAATTAAGCGTTGGAGAAGAGAAAGTATTTCTTGCTAAGATGTTAGCAGTTACACTTGGATTTGTAAACTCCGGAGAAATATTGACAATAATACCACCCAACGATATAGTGCATGGAGTTAAATTACCCGATTTAGTTCCCTATAAAGAGTTGTGCATCCATCTTGATCAAATCAGTACAACGGATAATATTCAACTCGAAAGTCCTTCAGCTCTACTCAGTGCTATTCCAGTCAAAGATGAAAAATATAATAGCGGTAGAACGGAATCTTTCTCATCATTACAATATAAAAAATTAAAGCGTGGTATTATTCCAGATCTCAAAATGTCTGTATTAGATGTAAAACATCAACCTGTACATACAGGACACTTGAGTGTAACACTCCATATTATAAATAATGGTTGATTCATCAAGCCCTAGAACACTGTAATACAATGTAATACAATGTAATACAATTGCGCTTTCCGATCTCCGAGACACAGAAGGATTCGGTAAACCCGGTACTGATGGTAAGTTATACACTTTACACTTACAAGATAATGTATACAAGTGGAAAGAAGTTACATTCACAGGTAATCTAGGAGATTTAAGTGATGTTGACGTTAGTAGACTCAATAAAAACACTTCGTACAATCTTACTCACAACGATGATAATAAATGGACTATGATCAAAGCAAAAATCGGTGTCATCATTACCCCACCATATGTTATGACGGGTAAGGCACATAATTTAACTAAGATAATAAATAGTGGGATCGTACTCGGGGCTTATATCCCATCAAAACGAAAAAGTGTGTTAGTCGTCCCCCTGCCAGAAAACCCAGTTCATATGTTATATAGTCGTCCGGCAGTAAAAAACGTTAGTTAAAATTTGTTTACTGAATTTTATGATATTTAAGATAACTGCAATACCTGATCTTTCTACGCTTATTATTGAAGTCTTGTTTAGAGATGCACCAGAAGATGCCTTCGAAATATTACCAGGTCTATCAATTAAATGGCTAAAGAAACACCAACGTCAACGTTGCAGTATTATTTATATGGGAGCATTACCCATTGCAACCCTTGAGGAGGTCCAAATTATTAAAAGTGACAGCATTTCTCTTACTAAGATATTCATGCCGTATAATATACATTTAATGAGGTGGATTTATACTCTCAAAACATTGAAGCAAGACCAATTAAAGACTATTATATGATATAATAATATACATTATGGGTTTATATCCAGCGCTCGATGAAAAGATGGATACTGTTGATGGATTTCGATTACATCAAATAAGCGACATAAAACATCGAATAGAGAAGGAGAGGGAGTTGATACTTAGATTGTATAAAAAGTATCACAGAGCCGTGAATGCTCTCGACGGAGTTGACACCGCGCTTGTAACAGCTGGCATGGGACTCAGTGTAGCCGGTGTTGGTTTACTATCAACTATAATTGCTGCGCCTATCGTACTTGGCATGGAAATAGCGGCTGGAGAATCAGGACTGGCAGAAATAGCGATAAAATTCATTTCTCGTAGGTTCCAAAAGAAAGCATTAAAACATGAAAATATTCGGATACTCGCCGAAGCAAAGTTGAACAGCATTGAGGATCATATTTCAACAGCAATGGCTGATTGTAAAATATCCCAGGAGGAGTTTCGTTTTGTGTTGTCATAACTCACCAAATACAATGTAATGAAGCAGGAGATTCGATCAAATTCTCGTAAGACCAGTGATATTAGCGAAGACGAGAAAAAAAAGTTCATAGAACAGAGGAGACAACAAGCGTGTCAATTATTCCGTGCCAAAACCAAAGAACTGGTTGGAGATTAGAAATAGATTGCTTACTATCATTAGATCACAGCGCATAAAAAGTCATACATTCATTTAGAAGAATGCTTACGTAAGGTTATAATAATGGAGTATTACAAACCAACAAAGGAAGAACTCGAAAAAGCTCTCGAAACATTTATGCTCAGGGACAAAATTATCAAATGGAGAGAATTACCACAAGGTATATATTATATCAGTGATGTCAAACCAACCAAATACGGTCATCAATTGTTTCTTTCCAATTACCAAGAAGAGTATATAGTCTGGTCTCCTAGTAAAATGAACGAAGAACTTAGTAAAGATGTTGAGTATCACTTTGTTAAAAATAATGGTATACGTATGAATAAAAATAATAGAGAATATTTTCATTACAACTTAGTTTAATCTTATGACTATCGTTGAATCGCATCATCATTTACACATAAAAAATTCCTCCTGTAGTGGTGGTATAGGTATATAAATCTGGCTCCAGCGGAGGTGGTCCAGAACCCCCATTACCTATACTACTGACCAGTCTTTGTTTTAGCACCTTAATACCGAGTGCCAGACAGGGTAACAACGAGTACCGTCTTTTAACGTCTTTGGGTATGACGCAGCCGGGGATCATACCTCGGACCGTGCGCTCTCCGGGCGGACGCTCTACCATTAGACCACGGTACTCCGAGTGATCCTGCTACATCTTATAGTATTCCCTATCGTCAAATGCTCTATGGAACCCTCTATTGAAACCCTTTTCCGAATTTTCCAGTAAGTGATTTGTAACTTGTGGTATGTCAGTTGAGGAGAAATGGGCTTACTGTATGTTTTTATCCCATTTATATGGTTAATCCATTTCTCTCAATCTTTCATCCAACGAAATAGATTATCAGCTGCATATGTATGTGGTCAGAAACTGTAATAACTTAAATAAACCTGCGAAAGTATTTCCACATTTGATGATAAAATGCCGAAATGAAATATTACTTTAATAAGTTTACACTGTGACAGGTTTGGTTCCATTTGAAGCGTTAACAAAAACACCCACAGATGAACAAAACGATGAAGTGAAAATAGTCCTATCAAGGTCGGGGTTCGCAGTCAGTCAACGAAATGCCCCGAATGACTGAAATATGTGCACCCCGATGTGTTCTATCCTTGGGTAATAATAATAATATAAAAAATCCCCCAATCGCTTATATTTAGCAATTTTGATGGGAGGGCGTGGTTTGATTAATGTGGAGGCTCTTCATGATAGAATTGTTTTGTGCACTTTTGCACACATTTATTTGTCTGATGATCCTCTTGTTGAGCATGTCAAGACTCATAATGAAAACAAGGCATTCCACAGTTTTCTAAAACGAACCAAGGATTTGGGACATAATCTCAATGTCGGTGTTGATTTTGTTAATGGTTCTGTACTGCTGGACGGTACAGAAATGATTGTCAACCAACGAAGTGCCATATCAAATCGGCCCAAATTCAAGGAGAGACTTTCTGAACGACCACTGCATCGTGTTTATTTGCAGTGTGTTGAGAAGGTCAGCAATATTGCAGAGACCTTCATTTAGATGAAGTCGTCTGGCCTGAAAAGGGAAACAGAAGGCTTTCTGTTTGCTTCTCAGGACCAGTCACTTCCCACTCGAAACCGTCAATGTGTGATTTTGCATCAAAATGTGAATATGAAATGTAGATTATGCAATGAATTTAATGAGACTGTCCAACACATTGTGATGGGATGCCCAGTTTTGGCACAGACACAGTATCTTAAGCGACATGATGGGGTGGCTCGATCATTTTATTCCCGTCTTTGCCATGCTTGTGGTTTTGACACAGAGGTCCATCCATGGTACGACCCGGAATATGTGGACGGCGTCGGGGAAAATGATAAATACAAAATTCTCTGGAATAGGCCCATTTACAGCCTCAGACGTATCAAGGCCAACAAACCTGTCCTTTTTGATAAATCCAATGAAATCATTTATATCAATGAATGTTTTGTCCCTTTTGACAAGACTGAGGAAAAACATGGCAAATATGCAGACCTCGCTTTCAAAAGTACCAAGTTGTCCGACTCCCTATTGTTCTCGGTGCTTTAGGTTTGGTACCTCCCAATCTGTTGACTGACATTGGGAGAGTACCTGGGTTTGCTACCAGGAATACAGCCCTTCTGACAATCTGGGTAATGCAGAAGGCTGCAGTGTTGGGGAGTCTTCACATTCTCCGAAAAGTTCTTGGTGGGTTTGACTAGGCAGCGCTTCCTGGGAGAAATCCTGTGCCAGGATCACCCAAACCCTCTTTGTTGCATTTTTTGTTTTAATCTGTAAATTAATAACAATAATAATAATATGAATATGAATATGAATATGAATATGCACGATAATGTCAAATCAGCTGTGCGATAAGTAATGAAGATGCCTTGTTTCCATGGAATGAGTGAAACTGCCACAAACATCGTCCACCTTCCTTCAGAAGAAATGAAGACTACAGTTATTTGCTTTTCCCCTCAGCCTGCATATCAACGGATCATTATCACGTTACAGTGGCATCTTGTCAAACCTGTGCGCACAGGAAATACTGTCCTATTAGGGTTCCTGCTCAGTCAGGTTTTCTACCTCGTGTGTTTTGACTTTCCAAGACTCTGTACAAGTAAAACCTTTGTAAAAACTATGGCGGTTCATAACTAGAAATTGAGAATTCTTGCATTTGCACCACATTTTCCGATTTCAGTGGATGACCTGTGTGTGGGTATGGGCTGGGGACACGTTCAAGGAATATCATGCGTTTGTTCATTCTGTCTTTTCTCTGTAATAGCAAACTCAAGTATATTATTCGACACACCATGGCTAGGTTGACTTTTACATAAGCTGTAAAATAACATTATTAAACTGCCAATTAAAAACAAATATTGGTCGAATGGGTTAATACTTATGTTAAAGGAAACTGAATCAGATATAACAAATGCTATATTTGGGATAATACTGTCTGAGTAAAGTACTTTTTGGGGGTTGAGTCCCGTCCGGAATTCAATCCCACACTGCCAGAGTGAGGCACCTAATCGCCAGCACACAAAGTCGCAAAGAGAAAATGCGAAGGTAACGAGCAGAGTAAAGCGAAATGGGTCCAGGAATGGCGCTGACGGGCTCTACGTAGGATTATATTAGAAGAGCGCAAGAGGTCAACCGACAGACCAAAACCAGACTACTTCAGAGATACCACCAGACTGGGCGCACAAGGGATGGGTCACGAAGTGGAAGACCACGAGTGACGACCCCACACAAGGACCGCCATCTGAACACATTACGCGCTACGTCATCGGCGTTGCCGGGACTGGGACGCCGTATCAGCAGGCACACAGTGTCAATACGTCTATGTGCTGAGGAATCCGGACCTGCAGACCCAACGACCCTGGCACAATGAGGTCCTGCGTTATCGTCCATTAGGACGAAGTCCGGTCAGATTGCACCACTGCATGGTCTCACGTAACAACATCCAGAATGTCACACCTGTAGCTCACACCTGTCATCGTGCCCCGCTGTAGGACATGGAGATCTGTTCTAGCTCTACTGATCCAACCCCAAATCATGATTGAGACCCCCTCCATAGCGGTCATGCTCGGCTACGTTGAATTCCTGACTACACCACACTAAGGCAAGACGATCTGAGAAGTCTAGGCAGTATCGCGATTAATTATTGAAAAGTACTGGAGCCCATTCCTGGTCTGTCCAATTGACGTGATCTTCAGCCAAATCCAAACGTGCTTGCCTTCTATATGTCGGGTCAGTGGGATGCGAATGCATGCCGTCCGTGACCGGACACCAGCCTCATGATCACAGAGATGATTACGCACTCTCTGAGTAGAAACGTTAACGAGATGTGATAGCTCCGCAACCTAGCTCTGCGGGAAAAGTGATGTAGCAGCTGGGCCACCTAGCTCAGCGGGAAAGGTGATGTGATAGGTCGGCTACCAAGCTCTGTGGGAAAGTGATGTGATAGCTCGGTTAACAACACAAAACATGTCCACATGAATAAAAAACCCGATAGAATTGGGTCTTGTAAACGGTGATATTGGCGGAGATAATAGTCTGGCGTTATTCCATCGACATTCCGATCTTTGGGCAGATGATCTATCCAGTTGACTGGGGAGGAGGTCTCTAAAACAACTGATGGATCAACAATCATGAACTTGACCCCTTTCATGGCAGCATGAACTCTATTTCAGCCTGGCGTATTTTGAAAGACAGATCTTGGAGTGCATCGTGTAAGGCTTCATGCGCTTCTGTTTTCTTTAAATGCACCTGAAATGCACCTTGTCCATGCGATTGCAAGCTTTGCAAGTATTTTATGTAGGCCAATTAAACAGGGTGATCAGAAACAGTCGCGAGGAATCAACGTACAATGTCGTAAAGTATGTTTTCCATTTTCAATAAAACTAATCTGTTTTTGTTGAATGCATGTTGTTGCTATATTATTTGATACATGCCACGTCAAGGGTCAAGGTCATACGAGAATGATATAAGGTCAAGGTCACAAAGAAAGGCCCTCGTAAAATATGGTTGCAATTTTAACTAAAATCCCTATTTATTAAGATATTTAATGCCTTATGAATGTAATTGTTATATTATTTGAATACATTGTTAAGTATGACAAATGATGATGGCAGGTTATAGTGACCTACTTTCCATAAAAAAAATTCATTATTAAATTCTATTTTACCTAAAAAGATGACATTTGATTTATGTGCTGATCAGCCCCTTGGAATGTTCTTAAAAACTGATATTCAAGGTTACATTTACGCTCAAGGCCACACGTTCAAAACTATGATATGTTCACAGTAACTCAAGAAATGTTCAGTGCAGTAGATGACATTTGGTGCATATCATCTTTAGGGTTGGACATAAAAGGAAAGTGTAGTTCACTGGTAGAGTAATTCTAGGGTTGTTCTGCTTCATTTTGTTTGGAGTGAGTGAGTGGGTGAGAATGAGTTTACGCCGCTTTCAGCAATATTCTAGCAATATCACGGCAGTGGACACCAGAGTGAGTGAGTGAGTATGGTTTTACGTCGCTTTTAGCAATATTCCAGCAATATCACGGCGGATGACACCCCAAATGGGCTTCACACATTGTACCCATGTCGGGAATCGAACCCGGGTCTTTGACGGGGGACACCAGAAATGGACTTCACACACTGTACTCATATCGGGAATCGAACCCGAGTCTTCATCGTGACGATCGAACGCTTTAACCACAAGCTACCCGACCGCCCCTCATTTTGTATTAACCGATCCCTGTGTTTGTAAGAATTTATACCCATTTTGTCAACAAGAAATACTAAATCAAGAGATTAAGCGAAACAGCGGGTAAACACTATTCAACCGGGAGTGCATATATCTGGAAAGCATTATGCAAATGACATTATTTTAACTGTAGATCACTATGTACGCCATCAAAGGAGTGAGTTGGCGGGGGACACCAGAAATGAGCTTCACACATTGTACCCATATCGGGAATCGAACCCGGGTCTTCGTCGTGACGATCGAACGCTTTAGGCACAAGCTACCCGACCGCCCCTCATCTTTTTATTGAACCATTCCCTGTGTTTGTAAGAATTTATACCCATTTTGTCAACAAGAAATACTAAATCAAGAGATTAAGCGAAACAGCGGGTAAACACTAATAAACATGTAGTGTATGTATCTGGAAAGCATTATGCAAATGACATCATTTCTACTGTAGAGGACGTTGTACGCCACCAAAGGAGTGAGTGAGTATGGTTTTGGGCCGCTTTTAGCAATATTCCAGCAATATCACGACGGGGGACACCAGAAATGGGCTTCTCACATTGTACCCATGTCGGGAATCGAACCCGGGTCTTCGACGAGCTAACGCTATAACCAATAGACTACCAACCGTCCGACCAGCAAAGGAAGACTTGTACACCAGTGGGATCCAGGAATTTACATTAGGATCTAGAATCGATGGCAGATGTGAGTGTACCTCGGAGGGGATTATGTTGAAATATAATTAGCAACTATCACAGTCCATCGTAGGAGTGAGTGAGTGAGTTTGGTCTAACGCCACCTTTCTACATTTTTCCTGTTATATCACGGCGTGTCAGCTTTATGTGGGAAGAAAGCCCGAAGTGATGCAGGTCTCAGACGTTTGCAACTTCGGTGAAACCCACGAGCATGGGCATGGTGCTGACAAACCTAGAAACATAATCGGGGCGAACCGGGATTCGAACAAACAATCAAGGGACGCAAATCAGCACAGCTGACGACTGGGCCGCCCGTGCCCCCTAATCTTAGGAAGACTCAACCTTTTCAGCCACATCTCGTACTTTGATTCTGATACAGTAGTTAGGTGACTGCCTGTGAGTAGGGATCTAATAACATCTCACTTCTATATATGCTGAGAACCGACGTCTCCATTTCAATATGTATAACAATTTGAAATTAGACAATGACTTTCCAGTGTGCAGCCGTTCTGTCAACCATGTTTTGTTATTAATGATAAGTTCATTCATATTGAAAGGATAGAGGAATATCAATTCTGGTTTGCTTCCCCCTGACGATACACAGAAGCTCCTATTTCTCGCCAGCAGTTACATAAACTGCAGTTATTATATGGCGCATAACGTGTCATGGATATCTCGAGATTTCTTTGATAAAATTGCTTAGGTAGATGATTTCGAGCTCCTGATACTGAAGGCGTTCAATGTTTCCTTCTTCCTCACATTACAGACGTCCGTGGGATAGCATAGACTGTTTCTAACCCGACACAGAGAGGGCCTGGAAACCGTACTTGTTGCTAACTCGCAGAACAGTATTTTACTGAAAGAATCTGAAAGGGCCATTATGCCAAATTCATTGATGCGCCTTAAATGGAATCTCAAGATTAGCCATCAGCTTTATCCTTCAACCAAGTTCATGTGTGTGTATCCTTAAATGAGCTGGTTTCAAACTGGAAATACAATTGATTCTTACACTAGTCATATATATAGAAAGTTTGATTTTGTCTGTTTCTGTAGAGAGAGTGAGAAATGAGCGAAATACTCTCGTTTGTACTTACCCACTCCTCAACTCCATGACAATAGTTTAGTAAATATGGATGTCTCACCATTTCCATGTTTCCAAACACGTTGTCAGCTTAAAGAGGGGTTGTATGTCATAGTATTACTCGAGATTAACATTGATGTGGCTGAGCCTACATCGAGGCTTCGACCATAGTTTTGTCTAAAACGAAACTAAGTATAAACTGCCTCCTCATAGCATAGCACATGGCACAGAGCTGATATTTAAGTATAGGATATACTGAATTATGAAATCTACATATTTCGCACTGACAACCATGTCAAATACCAGTTCGTAATTCAAATCCGATGTGATTTTTCCATTATCCCTTAGTGTGTATTGTAAATCGCCACCTTCATGTAAGTGTTTGTGTGCGGGCGCTAAACCGTCGAGGAATGTCCCTGCTGGAACGCATGGCCAATCTTCATGTGTACCAGCCAATGCAGCAGTATGGTTAGGTGGTCCATTGTGCACAGCATCATACTGAACATAGCATCTGAAGGAAAATGATGTACCCTACGTGTTAATGCAAAGTTTAATGACAACGATCAACAGAACCTGGTACGTTTCCTGTACCTATTGTGAAAATCATGACCCGTACCTTCCTTTGACGCGCCTATAAGGACGCTTATCACCAATGACGCACTGCCTAATAGGGCAATTAACCGAGGGGTCAGAGACCAAGGACAATATGAAATGCATCATTCAAATGAATCTCCTGATGTGGAAAGTCAGCATTAACTGCCTCCCACTACATGTGTACAGGTTAAAATTGTTTCAACTCACTGATTAGATTTATCGATGATTTTTAAGGATGTTGCCATACTATGTTTGGCATCCTGTACTGCAAGGCGAGAGACCGCTGACATAGGACAGTCAAAACAGATCTGAGCGTTCCTACTATTCAAAGACAGCTTCTGTAAATAGTGTTAACGATTCTTTCTTAATGGAACGACTTTAACATCTTCTTGGTTTTTTTAGTCTGTTAGATGTAAATGTATTCTTACTCATAACCTTCAGCATGTTATGAATCGATTCAAGTAAAAAAATGACCCCTTGATGTTTTGATATGGTAGGACTATCCGGTTCATGGAATTTCAATCTTCAGATTACCACTTTGATCTCTGGTCACCCAAACTAATTCCTACACTTAGACTTCATTCGTTGAATTAGGATATGGTACAACAACATCTCATCGCACCGGATGAATTAAACGTTTCTGGAGGGGTAGGGATTGTGAGTAGTAAGTACCTGCCCATCTCAATACAACGTGCTCATGTTATGCCTTCGGTCTCAAAACGTTTCATTACCGTACAAGGGGTAGAAGACGGGGCGATGTGTAGGGATCACCAATGATACTAAATAGTTAGTATGTCATCAATATTTCTTTATCAAAATGATTCCAACAATTAATGAAAAAAGAACCTTCAACGCTTATCTAAATAATGTTAAAACATTCAAATATACATAATATAGTATTCAATAGAAGTTACAAAACACCTGAAACAAATACTTTAGTAAGGTAAAAAAATCCGGTGTTCTTTAATTTCTTTTGAATAGTATATATAGCAATGACATCAACCAGATTAAGCCTCTTAAAACATGTGGGTGCATAATAATTAATAATCATCGACCATCATGTTGGTCACTGCTACGCATACGTCAAAGTTGGAAATGTCCTCCACAATTGGTAATGTCCTCTACCATAAAACGTTTGGGAACTTTTGATGCTGCCCTAAATTTTTGTTGCCCATATCAAACAACGTTTAGGGGCGAGCCACATGACGCTGATTGAAAGATCATGATGCTCGGTTGGACCTCAAAAGATGTGAAATGTAGACACCAAGGGCTGGAGCTGTTGGAATATTGGTGGACATAAAGGATAAATTGACTATTAGAAAGTTGAAGTCACCCATCTTGTCATGTAATTTTTTTCCGAAATATGTTTATACTTTCATTCAGGAATTATTTCAGAAAGTAGAACCAAAGTATTTTAGAAGATCCTGTGTTTCTCGGAAAAACTAAAACTGTTACCACCACTTTGTTTTATTAAGATTAATATACCTTTCTAATATTAACGCACATTAACCTTATTTATGACGTGCCTGTGAAGAGATCACCCGTTTAATAAACATATAGCTGTGCTTATGTACTCCCGGAACACGTTTCACAAACAAATATTGAAAACTCTCAACATCCCTTGGCTTATTCAACGACATTGCGTGTGGAGATGATAAATCACTGAGAGGAGCTTATGCACACTCGATGACTCCAGCAACCTTGTTGCTAGGCTGACGTCACATTGCATTGTTTCGCCGTTGGATCTTGCAACAAAATTCCACAAATTACGTCATCGGGTATTGTGACGTAATTGTAAACTTTGAGGTGCAAGGCCCCGTTCCACAAGGCGATCGTATGTGGCGCAACGACAGTCGTTAGTCTGAGTTAAAGTATGTGAGTTGCGATAACCTTACCGCTACGAAAATTTTGTGGAACTGACGCCTGAATTCTAAAGGTGGACCGTTGTATGGTATTAAATTGATACGTTTCAACCTTTGACGTGTTTGAAGTATTATTCTGTTAAACTCAATTAGATTGTGCCGTGGATCGTGGAGGTGTCAGCTTATTCAAACTCAACAGTATAATTCTAAAAATGTTATGAATGACAAGTAATAAATAAAATACTAAACTCGCCCCCATGTAAAAACAATCTTTTAAAACTCGTGAATAGTTGTGGTATCTGACTCCCTTTCGCTCGTCAGATACCAGAACTATTCACTCGTTTCATAAAATTGGTATTAAACGGGAGCTCGTTTAGTATTCTATATATGCATGGGAATAAACGGATACTGGTTACAAAAGACCTTTTTTTCGGCATTTATGCTTCTCATAACATGAAAAAATATTCATGACTTATGTCACCTGCTCAACTTCCACGAATGTTCGCCTGTGACAAACATAAAGAAACAATCACCATGATTGTCAACATATGTTGGGGTATTGCAGTATTTTGAAATTGTCATAAAGATTTTGTGTTTTGCTTTTGACTTTCCGACCATTTGTGCATAACTCCAAACGTCATTTCCGGTTCTCATGAGACTAATACAGATATATAAATGGATGATCACCCTGATTGTAATAACATCAGTTGGCCCTTCCTAGTTTACCTAGTTTGCACAGGAGCACCAGCATGAACTGTTGTTAACTTATTTTCGATCATTTCGAAAGTTTTTTTACTGATGTTTAGGATTCTGAAACTTCACGAAAACTATCTAAATAGCCCTACTAAAAAGTAAAACGTTGCATCAGTTGATATTTACATCTAATTAAATGTGACGGCGCCCGAATGAAATGAAATGGACGAAGAAAAGAAAGCTTACAATAAGTCAAAGTTTGACCTCAAATTCCATTTATTTGGCTCATGTTAATGTAGCGTGGCAAACATGCTAAAGTTTGAGAGAGCTTCTTGAAAATGTTGTATCTGTATTGTTGTATGTGTCTGGCGTGACAATGTGGTGTTGGTGGTGACTGATCACCTCTCTGTGATCCTTGTGTTCTGCGTTTTGTTCCCAAGTGATATCTGATTAGGAGTCGTTTGTTTAAAAGTTGGTAATGATGTTATATTTTAGCAAATGCTAGCACACAAATGTCCTTGAACAAAGTTTTGGCGATAACTCAGGTCTTTTAAACACACTTCTTCGTTCCTCAGAAGTATAGTATAAATGGTAGCGTCCATAACATTTGACCAAGTCTCCGGTTTGCATATTTGAAACTCCTTATCTGAGGGGCCTCTGAAACATTTTAAGGCCTCAGAAATATTGAGAGTCAATCACCTCAAATGGTCAAAGGATCGCTACCGCAAGTGCGCTCCCTTACCAACAGTATCGGTAGAACCCGAACATAGTGGGCTGCACATAAACGATGAAACGCTACCAAATACATACACATGTCTAATAACGTATAGCGACAATTTATTCAGTAAATATTACTGTCAAAGTTTTCACACAAGGCAATTACCTATTTTCTTAAATAGCATGATATAGCCATTATGTCTGTTCCTTTTGCATACAATATTAATTTAGCTTTATTCTGGTTATGTTTGTTTGTTGTTTTACACAACAGTAGCTATATCAGGCGGCTTGGAGTCTTAAGTAAGATTCTAATCCGATGAATATGATGCTACACGAAAATTTAGACATTTTACAGATTTTCATATTCGATTGCTTCAAACTATTCACTTATGGTAGGGTTTTTCAGTAATATATTATTTCTTCATTATTTTGAACAAAATATTCACTTCTTAATGTTCCTAATTTTGCATAGGAAACGAGAAATATTAGCGCGTTAACAGCGTCCATATACTACTGACGTGTTGATAACACCTTCATCACCATCGCTATCTTCACACTTCAGTTCTCACTTGATCAATGCTACTTTGACCAATGTTGATGATCAATATTGATTATTTAATTAGAATTCTGCGTCAAAATTTTGATGATGGTCATGAGGTTCTTTACGATCGCAAGGTTCATTGATAGTAGCAGAGGCTAGCACGCCTCGTAACACAGGATACTACTTGGATAATCGTATGAGAATTAGCGGAATTCAATATCTAGCAGTCTGTTCGACCATTTTCTCGCCACAAAAACGTGTATCATATGTACTTTAGTAGCTTCAGGAATCACTTCTCGTGCAAAGTGTCTTGTTAGAATGACATTTCAGGGGACAGTTTGGTGATTACACATAGTCCGGCATGCTAACTTATAGTGCCCGGTCAAATGCCAAAGGTAAAGGTAGGTTTGTTATTCCTTATTGACACATACATGTACATGTAGAGGTGGAACATAACTGCGGTTTTACTGTGGTTGCTGTCCTTTGGATTGAAACCTTCTTTTGATACAGGTTAAAGTATATTAATGTGTATGTACACAAACATGTCCCCATGGTTATAAACTTCTGGCACAAACTTCATAGTAGTGCTACATGTACATGCTTTTCGAAAAGAAGGTGGTGGGTATCTGTGCTCAGACACGCAAATAGAATGCTGGAATATATTAGTCGAAATCAGTAAGCTTTCTTTTTAAGTTTTCGGTAGGTTTTACTCCAAAATTCACCTTAAACATTTTTCATGCCATAAAAGAACATCGGCGTTTACAGCTCATCATAATTCTAAGATAATATAAAACTAGATAAGGCTTCAGAATTTAACACATATTTAGTTATGGTGTGATATAACACCCTAACTATTGATCGTTAAATGCACATGGGAGGAAACATGCTGTTTTGAAATGCTTACACGTTTTATAATTCACTCATTTTCTTTCATACATACAACGGAGGTGAGGTGAAAAGGTTTTCAACCTGTCGTTCAAGATGACAAAGTGAAGTGCATGCGCGCTGCTTGTACTAGTCCGCACTAAGCCGCTTCATTGTGCTAGCTCACTGAGATATCATCCTCCATTGACGACGACTGTATTCAAACTGAATGAGCGGCAAGGAAGGAATATAATGACGGCAGACTTGAGTGTTTTTCACTCTGCGTTATAACTTCATGGTTTTATTGCTACCAAAATTTGTTTTCTGTTTTCTAGCCAAATTTCTAATCTAAAGTGTTTAAAGTTAAAATATACACATTTTGATATAACATTTTTATGTGTTTAATAATAACATCAAAAGTATACATACAAACAAAATTCCACTTTCATTCCCACGTGACCCTTCTGCAATTAAATGGATCTCTAAGAAACATAGATCAATGTCCGATACTAACTTAACGTTATATTTTCAAATAAAAAATAACATTCAAAAATGCTTAGCATGCAACAGTAAACGAGTATCAGCTTCTTCGTGGCATGACTCCTGGCGTGTTACATTTTGCCATCCCTCACTAGTTAACTGAATGCACATATTTCCATGTGTAACAAACATAGTTTTGTAAGCGAGCTGTCCACGTCGTCTCAGCTCTCTCAAACACTGTGCCAGAAATCGGGTTAGGTCGTTCTAACTCTCGGTACATGCAAGAAGTCATCTCTAGTTTTTCAGTTTGTGTCCTGCTCTTATCTGCGTGAAGATAATGCATTCAGATGAACCCGATTCAGACGCTCAGCCGACTTGATTTACTGTTCCCTGTAAACGTCAAATGCCACATCAATTCTGTTACATCCCTGACCAGCATGCAACATCTTGGCCGACACTCGATCAGACAGCTCATCAAATGTGTGATTTTCGCCGTTGATTGTCTGAATGATGGCCATAGCACCAAGAAGAGCATCACTTTGGGTGGGGGTATCATCTGCAAACGACACTTTAGTCTCCAGGTGTTTTGCCAGAGCAGATATATTTGTCTTTTTCATTGTTGCCATCATCGTTTGCAAGAGACTAGTGTAGTGGACCAGGTACATCGCGCATGTCTAACTTTCTGTTCTGGGCAATGAGAACCGCAACATGCTTCTGTCAGCTTTTGGGATGATATCTGTGTTTGCACACTTGCTTGTTTTCTTGGTAATGTCAGTAAATGATTTCAAATTCACGGTGCTGTAGAAACCTTCACCCTTCTGTAGCCATTCTGTTTGGAACGCCTGATAAGCTTCTTCTCTCGTTTTACCTTGACGTCAAAAGATCGGCAGAAACTTTAGGAGGAGCCACTGCTCCAGTGGATATGCTAAGTCTTCAGAAAACGGGTTTGTCCAGTTCTCTAATGTATCAACTAATAATCTGATGTCAGATTCATCAACTACAAATGCGTGGTCTGTCCACGTCTGAATGGCTAACCGAAGGTGACTGCACTGAAATTTGTTCACGTAGTTCTCAACAATGCAGCTGCTCTGTGTTCAGCAGTGAGATAGTAGCGTGACACGGTCCCTGGCTTGAGACTGAAGCCTCGTGTTCCACCAGCAGTTTGTATGTCTTTGTTTACAGTTTCTTCTGTAGTCTGATCAACTGCAATCCTGCCAAAGGGTTTATTTTTCCTCAGTTGAATTGAAAAAAACCCTTGTTGGAGTAGAGAAGCCTGTTGTGTACACACAAGGGTAGTGATGACAATCATCGGTGAAGTCAGTGCCTTAAACAAAGGATGAAGCCAGTAATGTAGACAACGGGATTATGGCTGATTGGGGTCTTTGATGAGTTGATGGTACGCCGAGGGTATGTAATAGCCTTGGTCACGGTCACGGTCACGGGCTGAAGTCTTTTGATGTTGATGGCTCCTTGTAGCTGCCTGATCTTGAAGTCTTTGAGGTTGGTGGCGAGGGTTGTGACTCTCTCCCACTGGATGCTTCACCGATGATTGTCATCACTGCCCTTGTGTGTACACAACAGGCTTCTCTGAACCAGCTGGGGCATCGACTTCGGAAACGTCAACATCCTCCCTTCACGAGACAAGCGTTGATCGTTGCCCTCCGTGAGGAATGGAATCGGATACCTGCAGTCGATGTGAGGACGCTACTCAGTTCGACGCCGCATTCGAAGATGCATTGTCGCTCATGGAGGCCATATCCCGTATTGAACGGTCTGGGCCGTCGTCACCTTAAAGTTGTAACCAATGTTGTTGATCGAATACTAGACGAATGACCCCTTGTCAAGAAATGTCCCTGTTGGAGGTCAAGGACTTCGTTGTTGAATTAGTAAATTCGCATTTTACTGTTCTGAATGATGAATTTCTACAATACAATTGTTATTGCTGCTTCAAATTGTGTTGGTCATATTTTATCCTAGAAATATCGTTGGTAACGTTTCTTTTGGCCGTCAGTTTATTATGCCATTGACACGATGTGATGTCCCTGATCCACTTAGTACTTCCTCTTGTCTGTCAATGTTGTCAAAGTACAGTTTGAACAGACTGATGGTTGCTTGCTGGAAGAGGTACTTCATCAATATATACATGTTCCATCTTGTCAATACACGGCACAGTGTCAATCTCCTTCAAGGTTGAGTATGAACAAGAGTGTCCGAAGCGATTTAAAGTTTTGATCAACTCAACATTACCTGTCAGAGGTTTTGATTTTTTTAGCTATGGTAATATCTGCAAAATTTAATTTTGTTTTGTATTAAACTTAAATGCAGAGATTTCATCACACATTGGGATATCACTCGGACATTTGTGTGTACATTTTGAGAACATTTTGAGCAAGGAAAACAGGCTTTGCAGTGCAAGAAAACAATGTAATTTCTGTGATCGCCAATTATTACAAATACAACAAAAAGCTGTCATCAATAACAAAATTGTAATGCTATGTAAAGTCATAACATTGAAGTAGAAATTTCTTAATGTCTTTGAAAAATGACAAATATAAAAAAAAACAATAGCTATTTCACATAATTTGATAACAGAGAAACATGTATTACACAAAACCATACAAATTAGAATGAGTTTCAAATTGCTTATCAAATTTAGGGCATGACACATTTCATTACACAAAGTTGTCTAGGAATTGAAGACTCTGTACATGTTTTTCATGCTTATTTCTGAAATTTGGAGCAAATTGGAAAACAAAATGGCGGTCAAAATGACATTGAGCTGGACACGTGGGATGTTCATCACAAGATTTCATGTATATGTTGTATGGAAATCACCCTATCTGAAAACCACAATTGAAATTGTCCCTCCATTTGGTAGTCAAACATAAAAATCAGGGGTCTCGCTCATGGACTATGTTCTTGCAATTTGGTATTCATTCAGTGTACGTACCCTTCAAATTAACACACTCTAAATGTTTCTAAGCAATACGTTTTTTATACTCCTACTCTTTATCCAAAGATCATATGAAAAGACTCACTTCTGTATTACGATTTGGTGTTCTCGATAGTCATGCACGCAAGTGATGCATGTTTCTCAAAAGGATCTTCTGTCAGATCAGACTCCGATTTGATGAAATTGAACTTCTGTTTATTGATCTATATAATAACTGGCAAAAGAACATAACCTTTGCTTTAACATTTATCCTCCACAAATTTAATTTGTTAAAATTGAAATTTATGAAGGATTGTATTCTGCTATTTTTCTCAGATCATGTGATCCATAGTCTGTATGATATCAGCCAATTCGGCTTACAATGAATCACGTCCTTTGCGTATATATAAATCTATTGATATGTGTTAGCCTAGTCTGGTGACCGTTTGCTGTTACAACCAAACGTCAATTAGATTTGAATAAGTGTATGTAGGTAGACGCAGTCACGGGGTTAGTGTACAATGGATCACTATCATGTGGAAATAAAACAATATTTGTGAAGTACTATCAACCTGACATTCACCCCGAAATAGGGGGATATTTGGTGTTGTGGACATTTGGCTGGATTTGATCGAGTGTTATTCCTCCAATCGACCAAATTTGTCCTCTTCAGGCTCCACTCAACAGCACTGCCAGGCCTTGTACTTCTGCCTCAATACACATGCGTCTTTATAGTTTGATTGTTGTTTGGTTACTGGTGCATGTGGATATTGTTGCCTGATGTTCGATAATTGTGATAAATATAGGATCCATTTAGTATCCACTGTTTAGCGTGATGCAGCTGTCTATAATCTAGGTGATTTTGTGTCATGGTACCCCGACCAGTGTCCACAGTATTAATTGTTAGTGTGCTGTCTATGATCTAGCTGTGTGTCATGGTACCCCGATCAGTGTCTTAAGTATTAAGTGTTAGTGTGCTGTCTATGATCAAGCTGATTTTGTGTCATGGTACCCCGACCAGTGTCCACAGTATTAATTGTCAGTGTGCTGTCTATGATCTAGCTGTGTGTCATGGTACCCCGATCAGTGTCTTAAGTATTAAGTGTTAGTGTGCTGTCTATGATCAAGCTGATTTTGTGTCATGGTACCCCGACCAGTGTCCACAGTATTAATTGTTAGTGTGCTGTCTATGATCTAGCTGTGTGTCATGGTACCCCGATCAGTGTCTTAAGTATTAAGTGTTAGTGTGCTGTCTATGATCAAGCTGATTTTGTGTCATGGTACCCCGACCAGTGTCCACAGTATTAATTGTTAGTGTGCTGTCTATGATCAAGCTGATTGTGTGTCATGGTACCCTGATCAGTGTCCACAGTATTTACTGTTAGTGTGCTGTCTATGATGCCATCTTACCTGACCTGTGTCTACAGTATCACCTGTATGCTACAGATGTAGTTAGGCCAATTGCGGAATGGCCTCTATTTGCTATCTCAATCCGTTCAACTTGTGCTTGGAATGAGAGTTATATTATCTTATATATGAACACAATATTCTCTTTTTTTTTCTGTCCATGATACTGAGTTATATAGAATGGTTCCATTCACGGGTGGTTTCATTCACCTAACCCGCCTACACATCCTCCTATACTATTCACACCTCAACTCAAAGCGAAGAAATTTTGTGCGACTACCAACACTTGCAACATGGCTGATCAAAGGCGGCTTGACGTGTTGTCAATGTTCCGTTATGTCACATACCACTTTAGTGTGATTGTTTGATCGATTCCTCAAATTAAAGCCTGACTAAATGACATTCAGCGCCATACCAGCCGTTATTAATATCCGTCCTTGATATCCCATTGTGTGTTATATCTTATGCAAATCACGGTACAGCCATTGGTGAGGATGTGTGTGAGTGGTCGTTATTTCGTATTACAGATATGACACAATGCATAGAAAATCGGTTGTTAAGACGGTACTGTTTTGACATAGGAGTGAAACTTTGAATATAACGTATGTGTATCATATAACCAGCAGTCAGTCGAATCGCATTTGTTATGTGGCAGTTTGTATTGTTGTATGTAGTGTTGATTCGTAGTGGCAGCAAAGTAATTGAGGCTCTCGTAACATTATATCTACCTTCCCCGGAAGTGTTAATTATAGTTACGTTCCCTTCGTTGTTGCTCGACGAGGGCGGTTCGAGGCCTTCAACGACCTTGACTTGCGTCTCACCTAGTCGTCTGTCGTGTGTGGGACTGGATACCCATCTGAAAACACTGACTTCCAACATTGTTTCCGGAATTCAGGAACAGAGCCCGCGCCTGTTTGGAGACAGTGCCTTAATTCTAGTGCACTGACATTCGTTATTAGCCCTGTTGTATATCTTTGTTGCCACCTATTTTGACCCGTTGTACATGTTTTGCTATTTGTGATTGTAAACCTAAGGATGTGTGTTTCAGTATAGTTTGTTACATATTTGTTGGTCTTGTGTAGCCGTTTACTGTCTTCACAGTTTAGTTCTTTAAGAACCAATTTCTGAGTTAACCTCTGTGTTTCAACTTGGGAATCTCCTCGTAACACACGATCTGGTTTAGAAAATGTACTCAAGATGTTAAGTTAATAGACTTTCAGTACAGAGCCATTAATACAGTTGTTTATACTAAAAGGGAACTGTTGAAAATGAAACTTGTAAATGAGGATTTGAACGAGAAAGTCTATTTCTTGTTTTTATTGAAATGTATCAAGAAACATAGTCCTTTTTGCTTTGACTTTTTTGGCAAAACTGACAATGACGTATTCAAAATTTAAAAACAACAACTTCGCAATAAGTGGAATCCCTTGTTGCATGCTTTGACTCAGATATTCCCATGTCTTGCCCAGGCTGCCATACATGTATTATGTCACTACAATTCTCTGTGAGGACGGTCCAACTGTATTAATACTCGTGTAAATGACCACATTGTGAAAACTGTTAGTGTACATTTTTAAAGGAAGAAAATGTATGGATATCAACTTCTTTATTATGAGAAACACAACGTTTCGGAGTATACGCTTACTCCTTCATCAGGTGATTTAGTTAATAGATAACAAATTATCCTTTAACAAAAGCACAACAGAACCCTTCTTTCCTCTATCGTCAATAACACAAATAGTTAGATAAGTGATCGAAAGTAGTGGCCATGAATGCGGTTAAGCAGATGACCTTTCTAAAATGTTTCATGGAATGATTGTCAGGATAAGATATCGACAGACGCATTGTCCAAAACCAGACTAAATACTTCAATCCAACATGGCTGCAAATACAATACATAAAACTAAAAACAAAGTTCTAACAACATTTGTCAATTGATATTGAAAAGTTTAAAATTATTTTGAGAAGCCGCTGATTTTTTAAGAATTCAACAAAAAAATCAGCTTCCTTGAAGCACTAAACCGACTGTCTTTGGCTTCAAATGTTAGTTTCACTATGCATGCTGCACAAAACAATGATACATATATATAGATGATTAAAAGAGTCACCGTAGGATACCGTTTTTATTACAATGAGCGTATTCAAAACGTATCTAACGCGCAAAAGCATGTTTACCTAACCCCACACAATTTGGTCGATCTTTTCGGAGCAATGCGTTGGTACGCAGAGTTATCTGAGATTACTTAAGGCATGACGTCAATGTGCTGCGTTGATTGTTTATGTCCATTGGTTGTCTGATTTCCTACAACACACTGCGGCCACTCACCCACTATAAATTCACTTCCCATCTCTACCTACATTAACTTGAAGGATTGCATTCAGGATTACAAGATCAGGGCCGGAGATGGATACACCGGCTAGGCGGGATATTACGAAACACCGCTGGGTTCTGATCTGTCGATAGACTGTGAACTTCCACTGTGGCTGTAGAGATAAGCATGGTTGTCAATATGTGCGTAATGTTTAAGTATCGCAGGAAATCTATTTACCAAATAATATCTCAAGAGTCCAAAGCCTAAGGTTGTACACCAATCTAAAGATTTCTTGAGTTATCTTAGGAAAGCTTTATTTCAGGATAAACCCTGAGCGTTAAACTTGATATAAATGAAAGGTACGTAAAAAACACTATTGGGCTTCATTGATTCCGGGTGATCTCCACAACGCTTGCCGTAGTTAACAACGTCGCGAGTGTGAACAAGCCGTTTTGGTGGAGGCGCCCTTAAACTATATATTTCCTTTTTCCTATTTCTCGTCTCCTAACGTCATTAGGCTATTGCGATGGTCCATGGGGGAATCTCTCAACATCAGGTGTTTGCGCATTTCCATTGCCACCGAAATACAATTTGAACACTGTTTAGACGTTATCAGAACAATACTGAAATTTGATCGCCTACAACGCCAAGACAGGACAGATGGATACGGGTGACCCATCTCCGGCACAGGTTCCAGACGGCAGTGGCCTCTGCTCAGAACATTCCAGGACTGCTTACGTCATTATGGGATACGACCACGTCGTCCTGCCATACAGCTTATACTGACGCAACGTCATCAACAAAATCGTCAAAGATGGTGCCGAAATCACGTCCGTCAGCGTTATGCTCAAGCCTGTGTCATGGTTCCGTGATGATTTGGGATGGGATACATGTCAGAGAACCCCTTTAGTTGTTGTTGTTGTTGTTGTTGTTGTTGTTGTTGTTCAGGGCAGTTTGACAGATGTGGGCTACAGAGATCAGATTCTCAGACCAGTGGCAATTCCGTTTCGTCAACGCCATGGCCAAGTATTGACATTCCAACAGGATAATGCCCATCCTCACACGGCTAGGGTTGCTATGGCTTTTCTTCAATAGTACAATGATCATGTACTGCCTTGGCTGCAAATTCATTGGATCCCTATAGAGCATGTGTGGGATGAAATGGAGCGACGTCTACGCCGTGATCTGGCAGCAGAGTTGCAGAGAATATGGCAAGCCATTCAACAAGCCTTCCATGCCGATTATGATCGACTTTATGCGTCGGCGATGCACTGTTGTTATCGCTGCTCACGGTTGGCATATCCGTTATTGAGTTTGTGACATTGCTGCTTGACCCTTGCCCCACATTTGGACTCGTAACGTCAATGTCATGGACATTAAACATGCTGTTCTGCCGTCTTCTTATGACCTCAATATCCATCTATTAAAGTTTACATGGAAACTTTTGATCGTTGTTATATTATCAAATTTAGAACGAATGTTAACAATGCACAGTTTCTTTTTGTGGACAGTATATTTAGAAATAATACTCTCCAATAATAACAAAAAATACACATGTGAGAAAAATCTGGTTGATCAAGCTACAAAACATTGATAACTGAAATACAATGGCTTACTTAATTTATCATTTCAATGTCAAATAAGATTATTTGATTTTATGGTTAAAACCAGTATTACTTTGCGGCTCGGAAATATGGAACGATGGCAACAGTGCAAAACTTGAAAATCTGCAATCAAGCTTCTTAAAAATGTCGCATAAAGTTCTAAATGCACATGACTTATTATGTTATAAGAGGCAATTGGAACTTCCCCGGTATGTGTATATATAAGATTAAGGGTTTTTGTTATAGTTTAAAATTAGTACAATAAGAATCTGCGAATTTGTCACATATAAAGTAAACATCATTACTAAATATGTGAATTGTGGTATCTGTAAACGTAATTAAGTTATTTATGTCAACTGCACTTCAGATTATTCATTTAGATTATCATCGGCTGCCAGTAGACCCCGGCAGATCGAACAAAGTACTATTGTCTGAAGCAGCTGTACATTCTGTAGTCAAACGGATATTGGAGATAGTTCCAATATATTTTGTTTGGAATTTTTTCAGTAACGTACGCACTAGATATCTACCTGCATACTTCACTCATCAGCCAAATGAACTGAAGTTCCGTAAAAGGTTATTTTACGTAAACATCTTAGTAAATTTTGCAGTAAAATGATAAAACAATTTAAGTCCTCCCGATTAGTTCAATTTCACTGTAGTTCTGTAACTATTCTACCCAATGTCTATCTTGTATTTATACACAATAAGTATATGTATTGTAACCCTTGTATGCCGTGGTTCACGACAAGAGTGTAAATCAAGATCTGTTCAGTTATGCTCCGTTGGACTTGATAGGTAGAGATGTAGATATGTAGATATGTTGAGCATAAAGAGAGTGACACCGTACTGTGTATGTAGAGAAACATTTACCTTCGTGCCCATGTAATTAAAGCCAGCGGATTAGTTATCAAGCAGAGGCCGTTCGATATGACATTGTTTGACGTGCATAGTAGAACTTTAATTACAGAGTAAATCTATTTGAGGATCAGTAACCTTTTAAATATGAAATGTTTATACAGGCTGAGACTTAAGCTCACCCAAAGCGATATTTAAACTGTGGAAATCTGCAAGTAAACACAGGGCGGTGGTTATCAGTATGCTCAATATTATTATCCAAAACAGTCCAATTTCTATTTTGCTTTATGTCATGCCAATGCATTAAATCCGCTTTGATAATGAGATAAGTGTTGAATATCGACAGCTGATCGTGCTTAAACGCTTCGCAAGAGCCTGCACACGTACACGCCACACAAGTTGGAACAACTTCGGTACTATATAAATCATCTTTTGTGATAACGATTTAATAGTTCGTGTATTAGTCCGTGCTCGCCCACTCATGTGTGGACCTGGAAAGGCAATATGATTGCATAACTTCTTCTTGATGAAATCCTATGCAAGTTGCCTTATCTTCGTCTATGAGGTGAGGTGAAATGGGGTTTAACGTCGCGTTCAAGATTATTGCACTTATATAGCGATGTCTCTAACACAGACTTAAGGTATTTTAATTAACACATGATTTCGTGCTTCAACTCTGGCGCTGCATATAGTATTCGGCGCACAGATTTTGGGAGTTGGTGACATCAGGCAGTATCCGGCAAAAACTAAGTACAGTAGTAATTTACGTGTATCTTTGGCTGAGTTGTCAGAATCTACGCTCTAAAACCTGATCTGATCATATAACCAAAAATTGGTTTTCTTTGACCTTAATTTGACTTCCATATGTTATCATAAGTATACGTAAACACAGAACCGAATACCTTTCATTTCCTTCAAATTATGAATTTATTAAATTCTGCTCAACATTGTTAATGATGGACTGTGGAATTAAAACAGTTACATGTAATAGTGGGACATGGAATCATAACAACGCACCCTCAAACAGAAGAAGATACAGTCAGACACAAAACAACGGCTAATACACATCTATCAGACACATAACAGCGGCTGATACTCATCTTTCGGATACATAACAGCGGCTGATACACATCTTTCAGACACATAACAACGGCTGATACATATCTTTCAGACACATAAAAGCGGCTGGTACTGATTATTCAGACACATAACAACGCCTAATACACATCTTTCAGACACATAACAGCGGCTGATAGATATCTTTCAGACACATAACAACAGCTGATACACATCTTTCAGACACATAGCAACGGCTGATACACATCTTTCAGACACATAACATCAGCTGATACACATCTTTCAGACACATAACAATGCCTGATACAAATCTTTCAGACACATAACAGCGGCTGGTACATATCTTTCTGACACATAACAACCGCTGACACACATCTTTCAGACACATAACAACGGCTGATACACATCTTTCAGACACATAAGAATGTCTGATACACATCTGACACACACATAACAGCGGCTGATACACATCTTTCAGACACATAACAACGGGTGATATACGTCCTTCAGACACATAACAGCGGCTGATACACATCTGTCGGACACATAACAACGGCTGAAACACATCTGTGAGGCACATTACAACGGCTAATACACATCTGTCAGACACATAACAACGGCTGAACCACATCTTTCAGACACATAACAACGGCTGATACATATCTTTCAGACACATAACAGCGGCTGGTACTGATTATTCAGGCACATAACAACGCCTAATACACATCTTTCAGACACATAACATCAGCTGATACACATCTTTCAGACACATAACAACGGCTGATACACATCTTTCAGACACATAACATCAGCTGATACACATCTTTCAGACACATAACAATGCCTGATATACATCTGTCAGACACATAACAACGGCTGATACACATCTTTCAAATTCATAACAACGGCTGATACACATCTTTCAGACACATAACAACGGCTGATACATATCTTTCAGACACATAACAGCGGCTGGTACTGATTATTCAGACACATAACAACGCCTAATACACATCTTTCAGACACATAACAGCGGCTGATAGATATCTTTCAGACACATACCATCAGCTGATACACATCTTTCAGACATTTAACATCAGCTGATACACATCTTTCAGACACATAACAATGCCTGATACACATCTGTCAGATACATAACAACGGCTGATACACGTCTTTCGAAGTCATAACAACGGCTGGTACTGATTATTCAGACACATAACAACGCCTAATACACATCTTTCAGACACATAACAGCGGCTGATACATATCTTTCAGACACATAACAGCGGCTGATTTATATCTTTCATGCAAATAACAGCGGCTGATGCACATCTTTCAGACACATAACAATGCCTGTTACACATCTTTCAGACACATAACAGCGGCTGATACATATCTTTCAGACACATAACAGCGGCTGATACACATCACTCAGACACATAACAACGGCTGATACACATCTTTAAAAAACATAACAACGGCTGATACTCATCTTTCAGACACATAGCAACAGCTGATACACATCTTTCAGACACATAACAACGGCTGATACACATCTTTCAGACACATAACAACGGCTGATACACATCTTTCAGACACATAGCAACGGGTGATACATATCTTTCAGACACATAACAACCGCTGACACACATCTTTCAGACACATAACAACGGCTGATACACATCTTTCAGACACATGAGAACGTCTAATACACATCTGACACACACATAACAGCGGCTGATACACATCTTTCAGACACATAACAACTTGTGATATACATCGTTCAGACACATAACAGCGGCTGATACACATCTGTCGGATATATCAACGGCTGATACACATCTGTTAGGTACATAACAACGCCTGATATACATTTGTCAGACACATAAAAACGGGTGATACACATCTTTCAGACACATAACATAGAATCTGCGGGAAACAATGCAGATCTTATCATCATTCTGAAACAGTCATCGCCTTTATTTTTTACATTAATTATGGCTTTTTTCTTCTTATAATACGAGGGTAAATCTATATAAGATCCACCTTTGAAAGGCTTATAATTTGCTACATCTAAATATGAACTATCGATTCTATTGACACCCATCCTGAACCTCTATTAGTCCAGCGTTCTAAAGTTTCTTGTATCCGCTGAATTGAAGCATCTCATGATGTGCTTTTAGACTCAGATTCGGTTATAACTTCTTGGTTACTTCGGAAATATGGTTCGGTATATTCAGTGCTATCGTCTGAGTTACTTTTACTCAATGACATTTTAATCGTCAGCTGGTATTTTATACTATTTAAATCATCTAATTCCTCGTTAATTTTCCTCGATACGAACATCATTAACATCCATTTGGAATTAATATCCATCTTCCAACCTCTTAGATATTTACCAACGCCAGCTGTGGGTACAAATCTTAACTCAACAACGGATTGATTATTATCAACAACAGCGGGTTTATCAACATCAACATTCAGTAAATCAATCAATTCAGCTTTTCCCATTCAAGAATAACCTCTCTGCCCACTTTTTTTCGCTTGAGCTTTGAGTTCTCTTACAGTCTGGGGTTTGTTGTATTCCAAACCGAGTAAATCAATCAATTCAGCTTTTCTCATTCGAGAATTACCACATAGACCACATTGTTTTGCCAAAGCCGTGAACTCTCTGACAAAAAAACATTGTGATTTAATGGTATATGCAAAATGAGTCAAATGTCTAAATGTTTATATTTTTGTATATTTAAATAGGTATTCTCCCCAACCTATTCCTCTCGTTGATGTAAACTCTATAGCGTAAATAATCTGATTCCTGACCCTATCAGCACCGTGTTTCTTACATAAACAATAATGACCTTTGACCCCCATCCCACATACATAACATGTATAATATACATTTCCTTGTCTGATGTTAAAAGCATGAATTCCACAATATATATCGACGCAACGTCCGTTACATTGAATTGGATTACCCATGAGTGTAAATCTACACAGATTCATGGTTACATAGAGATTACTACACGAGTGTCTGTCAGATACCATTGATCTTACAACGAGTTGTTTCAAAACGTATCTAACGAGCGAAAGCGAGTTAGATACGCTTTGTAACAACGAGTTGTAAGATCAATGGTATCTGACAGGCACGAGTGCAGTAATCTGTTTCTTACACACCCTAAAATCGCACCTTTTTAGCATCAAACCGATACATTTTGTCTATTCTCATGATTGCAGTAGCGCATTAATACATAACACCATTGTCATAGGTGACGTCATCCTATGTGCTGCTTACTACTCATATATAATGTGACCCTACACAAAAAGGTTTCAGTCATATCTGTGGATTATCAAAGCGATGATAAAAATGCAAACTAGACAAAAACAAAGAACACGCTGTGCGCCAAGTTGAAAGTCTACACCTCAAAGAAATTACCAAATATGTCCAACAATGTTTACTTCCGTATGACATCACTACCGGTTACCGACTTTTACAAAATGGCGTGTTCACTGACAACAGTAAGGGGGATTTCCAGAGGAGGATTTTCGTTGATTGAGGGATCGTATACACATAAATGCGTCACGTAAGTAATCAGAAACATTCTGACAATCTGCGTACTGTTATTTGTTTACCGTGTTTTCCAATGTAACCAAGAGAATTAGTCAGAAATGCAGATAACTACCGTCATCGTTGTGCGTGATTTAGCATCAGTCATGGCGTCACACAGGACGGAAACTTTTACGACTCCTGTTGAATTTACCACATCATTGTAATGTATATTTCCATAATTAGTGCAACGATACTCTTCCCATGAATATTCTCAAACGCGTGATCGAGCCAATGTATGCAACAATTAGACGAAAGTACCTCTAAACATGCTACACAGTGTAAAATCTGAATTTTGCTTTGTTTACATTTCAGCAATTTTCCGAGTTTTCCGAGCACGGTTTTCGTTTCCATACCTATTGTATTTCTCATGATTTCACCTAGATAATTTGCATTGGTGACAAAGACCATTTATCCATTGTTTCGAAAATGTATGAGGAATTCAGGGATGCATGTATAGCAGCTGAGTTTGAAATATACCTGATCGAATAGGCGTCTCATAACCTGCATTTTGTAAACACAATCCAATATGGCGGAACGTACACTTCGTCGTTCGTGTATGCGTATTTTCCAAAACATTCTAAACGATTCTAGGCTTATCAGCGACGTTTCAGAATTATCATTAGTGATTTGATACCCGTGATCGCTAATATGCTATTTTTCCACTTTAATTATTCGAGTAAATATCTGATATTTAGATTTCTAAACACACAGTAAATATCTACATAATGCCGTGAATTGTGATTTGGCGAGATTTACATGTACCTAATTTCATGAAGTCACTTTCAGTAATTTTGAATTGCCTAAAATGACAGTAAATGATAAACAGAAGGGGGAATTCAAAACTGTGAAGTGTATTAGTCTGCGTGATTTTTTTTTTAATTTTATTCGACTTCGCCGGAGGGTGGTTCAATACAGACGTACGAGGGTGAACATTCAACTGAAGCACGAGCAACTTATGAATTACACTCAGGAAAGTAGTCCGTCATCATCTGACCTCAGGTCATCACCATGGAGTAACCAATCAGGGGCCTGGAATTCGATCTCACACATATGTTTGATACCAGTTATCTCAAATGGGTTTCTCACCCACAGGTGTGTAAGAAACACCTGTCATATCATTGCTCAGCTGATAGCTTCTGCGTAATTGTGAAGCTAAAAATAGATGCACCAGTCATAGCTGATAAGACATAGTGTGTAATAGATCATAGCTTATGCATAATAATGTAGCTAAATATGGACACACAAGTCAACCCAAAAACTATAAACGCTATCTCAAGGTCTTTCTGAGCCTCTGACAGTGTATAAATCTGAGAGGGTGTTGGCCTTGGTAATGGGTCAAGTGTCTTTCCATAAACTTGGAAGTATTCATGCATGGCAGATTCAACATCCTTAAATGTTTGAATTGAATGTCCTTGTTTATGCAGTTCATCGTTAATAAAATCTAATCTCTCCATTCTGCACCTGGCCCATTGTGACTGGGCTGTTTCAAGTTGTTCTAATGCTTTATTATGTCATTTACGTTCCTCTCCAATTTTTTTAGCGTTCGATTCCCTCATACTAGAAAATAAATAATAACTCCCCGAAAAAGCTAGAGCATTAACAATAACTCCATCGACCATCATCACAATTGATGCCATACTATATATAAAAAATATTCAAATGCTTAGTTACTTCATTAGCCTCCTGGGATAAGCCTTTGTTTGATTATCATATCCTTAGTGGCCATAGCTAGGCCTACATCTATGACCATCATCCCGATATCATAACCATTAAAATCTAGCTTTGGTGGTGTAGCTTTAGTAATCACTTTAGCTATATGGGTATAGCCAATGGCCAAGCCGCTGACCTACGTTGAATGATACATTGCGTTTACCAACATTTTACTGTCTGTAACTGGAGTAGTCATTGCTTTATGACATTACATGAGGGCTTAACTCTAATTGAACCTGATCTAATATTTTAACTTGTTGTGTTTTCTCTTCTCTGGTCTTATAAAACCGGTCTTATAACGCTGCTATAGCAACAACCCCTAGTACATAGGGAGCCCAAGTTTTAATCGGGCTATGTTCAGTATTGTAGGCCTTTGCCTCCCTCGCTACTGCACCCTTCCTACCAGCTGCGACTTTTCGATGATTCTTAGTCACTCTGACTTGTGGTGCAGTCGCTTGTGGAGATTACGCAATCGCTTGTGTTTGTGGTGGAATCGGGGATTGTGTTTCTTCATTCACTTGTATTTCCGTCTCCATTATTAGTAAGTGGGCACGTATGTTTAAATTGACAATACCTAGCCGTTATTAAAGCGGTGGTAAATGGCGCTAGGAACATTTCGTATCTATGATAAAACTCACAGCTTACTGGGCTTATAGCGTGTTTGATGAATAGGTGTTTCTCGAGAGATTCGCATAAATACATGAGATTTTCTGTCGGGATAGGAAGAAACGTACTAGCTACAACTGTGTATAGTTGTAACATAGCCGAACCTATAGTTGCTATATTTTGGCTATATTTTTGCTATTTTTGCTAAATTTTGTTAAATTTTTGCTAAATGTTGCAATTCTTTTGCTAAATTTTGCTATATTTTGCGCAGCAGTTGCTATATTTTGCTATTTTTGCGAAGCAATTGCATAAGCAGCTGGTTGATCGGTTTTTAATACAAGTTTACAGTGCTTCGTTTCTGCTAACAGTTTTCCGACTTTATCTCGCTCGAGCTTGGTAGAAATAACGTCATTTTCACGTAGTCATTCCTCAAATGAAACTTGGTCTTTGCAATGAAACAGGTTGTATTTTTTAGTAAGTACCCAAACGCTATTCTGTCAGGAGAATGCTAAATATGAAACCATATCTTTCTTTTTGGTAAGTTCTTTATTTGCACTGCAGTCGTCTGTGATGAAAAGGGTTGATTCTCCTTTGTATTTTTCATTACATACTCGTAAACAATCTTGTAAACGATCGCCCAGATCAACTTTGTACACCCCGGGATCATTCATTACCCAATCTCTCGATAGGTATGTTTTATTAACGTTTATAGTCGGGCACAGAATAATAATATGGTCAAAAACATCCCGATAATGACTTTGTAAAATATCTAGAATAAAAGCTGTTTTTTCCGCAACCCGTTTGCCCGCAGATGATAGTGCAGTGCGGTTCTTTAGGTAAAAGATTATTAATAGATTGCTTCCACGAATCTTCCATTCTGCATATTAAGTTGCGCGTCCATAATCACTTACAAATATATGTTCAATTTACCAGCCGCTTCGAAGAGCTTCGTTATCTGTATAGTAACACCCTCACTGGCATTTTCTATTCTCTGCCCACTACCGTGTTGTTGGTCATCATCTGTGGTTTGCATGTCGAGCCATAGCGCATACTTCGTGGAAAGGAATTCAGCCAGCAATACATCCCCAAGGGACAAATCTTTTACGACTTTGTTTTATAGAAGGGAGTTTTTTAATCTCATCCCACTGTTGATATGCTCACATGAATTGACTATATAGTTGATTAGGCACACCCTCAATAGTCAATTCTACTTTTGTAATATTGGGGTTGTAGAACTTTTCGGTATCTCTTTGAAATGCTTCCGAAGGGTCCTCAAACAACATTAAAATACCCTTTAACAATCTAGCAGTGACGTTTAGATTGATATTCCACGTCATATCTCTTTTGTTCCTGGTGATCTTTTGGTGTCAAAGCATGCGATCGTACAAAATGGCTTAACTTCCAGGATAATGGTTACAAATTTGTCTGGCTAATTCAGGATCTGTTATCATATCATACTCCAGTGAGATATTGTCAATAGAATAGCTATCCAGTTCACCCTCAGCAAGTTTGATTACTCTGCCGTAGTAATTAAAAGTGAGTTTGTATTCTAACCTATCGCCTAGGGATGCTTGATAAAAGGGCATGAGACTATCTAGTAATTCAAAGTCGAGCGGAATATAGAATCGGTTACCTAATGCATCAGCAACAGCCTTATCTTCTACGATGGTATTATCGCCACTATCAGCACCCACACACAGTCTCAATGTGTTCTGATTACAAATACCTTGGTACTGTAAGTTTTCCCGTTCTTTATCCATGCTCCAGAGATCCATGTAACAGAAGTATACATCACTATCATCAATACTCAAAACTTCATTACCGCAATTTTTTTAACAATTGCACGACCTATGTTCTGAACAAGCTCTCCGTTAGCGTCGCCAGAAGTCAAATTAATTGTAAATGATAGTCGAGCAGTTCCTGGAACTATCACATCGTGAACGCCTAGATTAGGAAAGTGAACCAGAAGTGTTTGATTCTGATCAATGGTACTTGGGTTATCAGTTATGGTTACAGACTGGCAAATTGCTTTGACCCCTAATGGATCCCGAAGTCTACGTTGTGGGTTTAACTTGCGTCCGTATTGCGAAGACATTGTTTATATTGAATTTATGTAACCTTATGTTTAATATAAAAATTGATGATTTTAATCTAGATAACATCACTGATACTAGTACAATCGAAGAGGGTACTGATGAAGCCAGCTTTATGAATCTTTACATGAACTTTTGAAACCAGCCGTTAATGATTATTACAATGCCTTAAAAGAAACTCCTATTGGTCATGACTATTCAAAGTTTACGATAGATAGTAAAGGAATATTGCGACTGCGTGGCTCTCCGGATATTGATCTTATGAATTCTCATACTCGTAAGCCCCTAGCCTTGTCTATGATAGCCAGTACTAGTAAACACCGCAGCAACATTGTTCATAATGAATTAGGTTTTGTAGACTACTCATGAGAAAAACTTTCTGCGAAGACTTCTAAGGTTCTTCAGACTGTGCGTACTGAACTCGGTGCCATACATAAAGATAATTTGGAAGAAAGCTGGAAGCTGGCCTCGGACGGACTCAGAGAAATACCTACTACGATAATTCCACGTTACAGGTACCATCCTTTGAGTACAATGCAAGGGAATTACGAGACCTTTACAAGGCAATGCAAACAATGCGGGGACAACTCACCAATAAGATAGACAAGCTATCTGAACTCAACAAGCATATAGCTTATGAGAAAACAAAACTTGAACAGGCAGGCGATGAATTCAATAGACGCTGCTTTGGGGAAAGATTGCATAACTTAGATGATGAAAGATTGTGCCGCCTCCACTAGGCCCAAATCGGCTTCCACTAATAGAGAGGCACTTCGTTCAAAAATCAGTCGAATTCGAGAAACTATCAATCAAGTCCTCAACAATGATACTACACTGGCCGATAAAATTAAAACATTGTTCAGAGACCAGGGGATAATCATTGCCAGTATCTTAACCACATTGGGATTTATTATATCGACTTTGACTTTGTTAACCAGTGGAGGTGGACCACCCACACCACCCATGCTAAATGGTATAAAAGAATGGATAAAAAAGCATTTAAAAGCATTAGGAGAAGCACTGGGAAAGCTTGCTGGGAAAGCCGCATCTGCACTTCCCTGTATAATAGAGAGTATTGTTTCCTGGCTCTTGAATTTATTAGCCAAGACCACTACTTGGCTTAGTCAAAACTTGTGGGCACTGATCGTAGAAATTGCCTGGCTGTTCTACTTATCCGTTAAAGACTATTTATCCAAATTATGAGTAAACCAGCCGCGACTCCACCTACTATAAGCGCTGTTTATTCATCGATATGTTGTTGATTTTCAGCTGCAATATGTGGTAGCACTTGTGACTGTGCGTCAGTAGATGGCTGTGGTTTTGAAGATATATGTGGCTTGACTATTCCTGTTTCGCCTGTGTTTGTTTGCATTAATATTTCGGTGTAAATATCTGAATTTATACCTGGTTTTTGTTGATCGGTAGCAACAACAATTTTATTATTATAACCTATCACTTTACCGATCTTAAGTTCCATATTACTCGGAGACATGAATAGTCCCGGCGCATAAACGTAGTCTACTTTGGATTGAGCATACTGTAATACATCTTGGTAACGCTTAATAGAAAAGATGGTATATCAACTGGTGAATTAATAGCATCCTCCACGTTTGTGACAAACTGTTTTTGTGCATCGAGCGCCGTCCCAGAACCGATGATTCCCGTTCGTGTTTGCGATTGTGCACCAAGAATTGCCCATACATAAGTTCTTATTGATTCATTAACTCTTACAACTCCTGGGTTAGTAAAATCCACTTGTTACTCGAGAGACCAAAGCTCAGAAGAAGCCGACCTCTTTTCAGTAAATAATCGCTGACTTCTTTAACAGAGTGTGCAACAGCATATGGAATACCTAGAACATGCTTAAATCAACGCAGTCGCCAATCTTTAGTCATAGAAATACCAAATTCCTGACAAATACGCTCATATGCCAACGTATTGTATGGATTATTTGATGCATTCCATGCTCGATCCTGCGGTAATGGGGCACTATTTTCTTTAAGTATACGTCTTATCTGATAGTAGACGTGAAATGATAAAACAGACTTATTTAGTTCAAATCCTGGGGCATAAAGAGATACACCACATCCTGTTGTGGCGTACCATATGGCAAAGTTTAACTGGTTTTGCCAAAATTGCTTTGGATTTTGGAACCAATCATGCACCATTTTATCACTTGTTGCGGTGACCCTGTATTTTTTATTTTTTCATCATAAAGATATCAGGGAATTGAACAAAAAAACTTAGCACCAGAGGCACTTACTAAAATCGACTGATTAGTAATGTAACTTGATTTCATATTTAAGTTATTATATAGTATCTTTGTATATCTAATATGTATGTTACACTCCCAGGAATAACAAATGGCCAGTCTATTCAACTGCTTCAAATCAGCTGGTCAACTTGAAGTCACTCTATGCGATGTAACATATTTCCCACGGTGGACCAATATAAGTGCTGCGAGAATAAATCGAATGGGATGCTGATTTTAAGCACTGGAGAAATGGATATAAATCTTCACATTAACTGAGGAAGAAATACACTTGGATGACCGAGAAAATATATATTACCTGATGAAACATTGCAGGGAGTTAAATTACCCGACTTTGTTAAAGAGATGTGCATACATCTTCATCAGATCAGTACGAGGATAATATTCAACTCGAAAGTCCTTCAACTCTGCAAAGAGCTATTCCAGTCAAAGATGTAAAATACAATAGCGGTAGAACGGAATCTTTTTCATCATTACAATATAAAAAGTTCAAGTGGGGTATTATTTCAGACCTCAAAATTTCTGTATTAGATGTAAAAGATCAACCTGTACATATAGGATACTTGAGCGTAGTGCTCCATATTATAAATAATGGTTGTTTCATCAGGCCCTGGAATGCATAACCTTAGGCAATGTAATACAATTGCGCTTTCCGATCTTGGAGACACAGAAGGATTCGGTAAACTCGGTACCAATGGCAAGTTATAAGCTTTAAACTTACAAGATAATGTATACAAGCGGAAAGAAGTTGTATTCACAGCTAATCTGGGAGATTTAAGTGATGTCGACCTTAGTAGACTCAATAAAAACACTTCATACAATCTTACTCGCAATGATGTTAATAAATGGACTATGGTAGAAGCAAAAATCGAATGGCTATTGAATATTGTCATTGCTCCACCATATGTGATGACGGGTAAGGGACATCATTTAACAAAGATAATTAACAGTGTGATCATACTCGGGGCTTATATCCCCTCAAAACGGAAAAGTGTGTTAGTCACTCCCCTGCCAGAAAACCCAGGTCATATGCTATTGAGGCGTCCAGCATGAAAAATGTTAGTTTAAATTTGGTTACTGAATTCAATGATATAAAACAGAACTTGAATGCTATACCTGATCTTTCTACAATTATCATTGAAGTCTTGTTTGGAGATGCACCACAAGATGCCTTCGAAAGTCTATCAATTAAATGGCTCAAGAAACCCGAGCGTCAACGTTGCAGTATTATTTATATGGGAGTATCACCCGTTGCAACCCTTGAGGGGGTCCAAGTCAATAAAGGTGAAAGCATTTTGCTTACTAAGATATTTATGCCACATAATATACATTTAATAAGGTTGATGTATACTCTCAAAACATTTAAGCAAGATCAATTAAAGACTATTATATGATAAAATAATATACATTATGGGTTTATATTTGGTGCTCGATAAAGCGTTTGAAAAGATGGATACTATTGACGGATTTCGATTACATCAAATAAGTGACATAAAACATAGAATAGAGAAGGAGATGGAGTTGAGACTTGGATTGTATGAAAAGTATCGCAGAGCTGTGAATGTTCTCGATGGAGTTGACACTGTACTTGTAACGGCTGGCATGGGACTCGGTGTCGCCGGTGTTAGTCTATTATCAACTATAATCGCCGCCCTTATCGTGCTTGGTATGGAAATAGCAGCCGGAGTCTCAGGATTTGCAGGAATAGCGATAGAATTATTTCTCGTAAGTTGCAAAAGAAAGCATTAAAACATGATAATATTTGGATACTCGCCGAAGCAAAGTTGAACAGCATTGAGGATATTATTTCAACAGCAATGGCTGATTGTAAGATATCTGAGGACTAGTTTCATTAAGTGGTCAGAACTAACCAAATAGAATGCAATGAAGCAGGAGATTCGATCCAATTCTTGTAAGACCAGTGGTATTAGCAAAGACGAGAAAAAAGTTCATAGAACAGAGGAGACAACAAGCGCGTCAATTATTCCGTGCCAAAACCAAAGACACTATAGGCCCTAATTTTTGTGTACAGGTTATTGTATCCTGTGTTCCCAATTTAATGTCTACAATTGTTCATTAGAACAGAAAGCCGATTTCACATTGCTAATTAATGAGCTGAAGTTATGTATTGATGGTGAAGGGAAGAAGAGAAGTTACAAATTACAATTCAGTTCGAGACAAGGAAAGAAACTGAATCATTGGTGGTGTATGGACTGATGGAAGCTATCCATGCAAGTTTATCCTAAAATGAGTCCAATGGAATGCTACTGAGTAATTCATTAGGGGATTAGAACCAGGTCAACTGAGAATGGCTGTTAGTCATAGCTAGTCCGATATTGTGGATAAAGCTTCAAGGATTGTTCTAGAAAAAAAACTGATCAAAGAGAGGGCGGTAGGGGTGTTGTAGCGGTTGTTGGTTCTTCCTCTCAGTCACTACAGGTGACAGTTACAATAGAAACATATAGATAAGACGGATACGTTGTTGGGGTCAAAGTCCTATAGTTCAGGGTATGAAAAAAGAGAAGGCTCCCGGAGTCAAGTTCTGGGACACATGACAAATTATTCCAATTCCAGTTTGTTAAAGCTTATGTAGCGTTATGTCTCGTCTTCTTCAAACTTTAACAAAGCTAATATTGTCAACAGCCGATATGATGCATACACAATTTAACCATGATATCACAATTTACAGGCATAGTGATTCAGCCAGACTGGAGGATGCCTGTCTCCAACAGGTCGCCTATTTGACGTCATAGGTGACTTTTCTACCTCGTATATTGACATGTACTGTTAAAACTGCCACCTGTGACCGACTGCACCTTAATCTCCTAATATGTAATGCACTTATCACTGTTAATGTCATCATCACAGGAATCATCACAGATAACTGTTGGACCACTTATCAGTGATCTCTGAGCCGTCAGATTACTTTGTATTTTCATGTTTAGTTCCCTGGGATATTGCTTCTGTATGTCTGGTACCTGTGCAGGTGTTCCAGTAAGGTGTTTCAACTTATTCCTGTGAACAAATAATATCCTTTTTTTCTGTTGTAGATGTTGCATCCAATACAGGACGTTTCACAGCTACGATAGCACTTCGTGCGTGCCTTCCCACCATTTATGTAATTCTTAGCACTGTCCTCGGCCAGGAACAGGCTTATAAAGCCACACCTTATCTACTTATTTTAAAAGGCCACTATGTGCTGTCTGGTTGTATTTGTTTTTTGTGTGTGCGAAACTCATTTTGTCTCCTTGAACGCTACTTCCATTTTTTGTCCTAATGTTATCTGTATATTTGGTAGCATCTACAATTATTTGTTTTGGACTGCCACATACAATGCCTACAGTCATTCGAATTTCCCGGCCAAATGTGAGCAAGTTTTGGGTTAATTTATTTCTCTCTCTCTCTCTCTCTCGTCAGAAATCAGATGATTGAGGCAACGTTGGAAGCCAATGAGGGCCATGTAAATGACTTTGTTGTTAATAAGCCTCGGTGCACCCAGAAGTGAATGGGTACCCGGTAGGATAATATCGTTATGTGGCTGTTAACTGTTTAGAGCCTCCCGAGCAGCTTGGGCTGTATTCTCCTTAGGGAGTGTAGAATGACAATCGAGTGCACACTGATCCAGTGATAATATTGTAGCGCTTTAAGTATACTTTTGGGTGTGGATTTGGCGCCTATACATGCACATTATTACACTCTCTGTATTAAACAATATTTCTCTGTCACATCAATATCACCATTTCTGTCATGCCAATATATCACTGTCACACACATACATCCCTATCATTGGTCTAGTGGTAGAGCGTCCGCCCGGAGAGCGGAAGGTCAGGGGTTCGATCCCAGGCTGCGTCATATCAACAGTCTTAAAAGATGATACTTGTTGTTACCCTGTCTGACGCTCGTCATTGAGGGGCTAAACAAGGACTGGTCGCATCGGAGTCAGTATACTGTGTCTGATTGGGTATTCATGTTAAACAGCGGCATGGTATTTTAGAGGGCTAGCACTACAAATCGGCATCAGTCCGGACTAGTACAAGCAGCCACACACACACACACACACACACACACACGCTATATAAGTGCAATAATCTTGGACGCAACGTTAAACCCCATTTTCACATCTCTGTGTCACACAATATCTCCGTCACACCAATATAACATGATATCATAATATCAACATATCTTTGTTACTCCAGTATAACTTTCTGTCTGACAAATGTTACTCTTTCACACCAATATTACACTCGCTGTTGTCACACCAATATCACACTGTGTCACAGCAATACCACTCCACCGCCCATTTGATTGCTATCAACACTTACTGCCGTCCGTAGAATCAGAGTGCGGCTTCTGACACCCGACGCAAGGCGACGGGATCGTTACAATACCCGCTTCACGTTACCGTCAGCCAATTGACAGCGTCCGTATCAGGTTCGTTTCGAAGAGTATTACCAGCAGCAATACTAGCATCTGTTGTCGTTTGTGCCAGCTGATCCGTCATCCCTAGGTACCGTAGTCGCTGGCACTTAATGTTGGAGATTACATTTCTAAGAAAAAACGTAATATTCAACAGCGATGTTCAACAAAAGACTGGTTGCTCAATACCTTTAGGTGAACTAAATCGATTTGCTTGAAAAAAGACATACATATGTTATATGAATCCGTCGACCCTAAATGATTAAGATATGAACGAAAACATCGTGTACCACTTCTTATTCTATCGCAATAATATCAGTTGTGGGTCCCATTTATAGATTGTTTCAAGCGATTGCCTTCTCTCGAAAATACACCAATTTTAAACTGGAAGAATACATCATTTCTGTTCACACCCTCTTGGGACGTTTTGGTTTGCTGCTCAATGCCATAGCACGACGTAGCCCAAAGTATTTCAGCGATAAGAAGTTTTAATCATTATTTGATGTTAAATGGGAAATTCAAAATCAAGTTGACGTGTAAAGTCAGTAAAGGTTACACTAATAAATGTTTAATAACTGGATATAATACATTGAGACTAATAGCTTGCCTGACTGGGAAATTGCCAACTCCTTTATTCATATTCATTTTATCACCATCTACGAATATGTGGGTTGTATTACGGCCGGCACTCAAACCAATATTTGCAAGTAAAGAACTATCGATAAATTAATCTTTCAGCCGTTTCCGAAAAATAATGAAACTCCAAATGTTATCATAATATGTGGGCTATAAACACTTTCTATCACCGACCAGCACTTGAATATGGATATTAGTCCTACTTTTTGTCCTTTGGGGAAATATTCACTTCTAATAACTTCTGATTGTCGAATATCAAACTCTAGGCTTTTAAGCCAATTTGTTTATCAAGTAATGTGACAAATTTCCGAACTCAATCTGAGGATTTTTGAAACATCACTTTACGACATGAATGTACAGCAATCACGACGACTTGCAGGCCGGAATTCATGTATTCACAGCGCGTTCGGCAATCGAAATCAGTCTATTGGCTAGGCATTACCAACATGGGGACTCGCTTCTATACAGTAGTCAAACCGAAACGATGAGAACCCACAGCCGTTGAAACGCAGTCGGCGCGTATGGCTCCTGAGCGAGAGGAAGCAGGCTTGATTTCTGGCTGCATACCGTTCTCACACAGCACTGGGCGGCAGCTGATTCGTGGTTTGGATAATTGGAAAAAAATCAATAAAGAGGAGCTTTTAAAACCAGATGCTCGAACTTCCACTCGGCTGACTAACTTTGGCTACGGCGGCATCATGAACGGGAATGTGACAGTCACGAATCTCACTCTCCTGATGGGCACAGAGATGCCAACAAATGACAGTTACACCGTCTTAGGGGGAAATGAATCGGACAATGGTACAGGCCCATCTCCTGTTCAAAGTAGTCCAGAATATCTTCTGGCGTGGGTGACTGTGGCTAATGTGCTGGTGTTTATTACGGGTGTGTTCGGGAATACGCTGGTTATCATCGTAGTTTCCAGGGTGCGGGAGATGAAGACTGCCACCAACTTCTGTCTCATGAACCTCAGTATTGCAGACCTATTAGTTTTGTTAATCTGCCAACCCGCCGCGTTGCTCGAGTTTTTTTGCTATGAGAAGTGGATGCTGGGAGACTTCATGTGTAAGTATAATAAGTGTTTAAGTCTTTTGAAGTCATTAACACAAGCTTAACAAAAATCAGTATTTAAACTCAAAATATAAAATAATCATAATTGACACAGCAGAAAATGTTTAAAGATGAAAAGTGAAAAGACAGTTGTTATAATTTGTTTTCAATAAGTACATACACAGCAGCAAACACGGGTGGTGACTACGAACCTTAAAGACATGCAAAATATTTATAAAATGTCGAATGCGCTGTGAGACTTGTGTTTGGTTTTAAGCTCACATGAATGATTTTGGTATGATGACTATAATGTGATTTGGAATAGCAAACCTTTAAATAGTCCATCAACCAGATTATGTTATCCCGTATTCAGTGTGTATCTATGATATTCAAATCAAGGCCAGTCTCTTTTATCGGCGTGAATAACCACTTCTGTAACTGTATGTAACAGTTTGTAAATAATAGTGAAGTTTTAAACAAGCTATCAAAAGCATTCTATGTACGCTGTAACCTTAATCACACAGTTGTGCCATGCTCGATAATGTTTCGCTTCAGACTCTACAGACAGACAGTTATTTTATTAACGCATCACCTAATCGGTTCTTCAAAACTACATCAAATCAAAACAATAAACCTGATAAGCCACCCCTTTCGTTTTGTGGAAAACTTTTAATCCTATATATCATGTATAGTTCCTATGATAAAAAAAATGTTTACGTTTATCTAATTCGCAAAACTATTGTAAATTGGATAACGTTCAGCGAAGTTTATCTGTATCGTCAACATATCAACATGTTGCCAGATTTTATTGCGCTATGGTAATACAATTTATCGTACACGCACACACGTGCCAACGTACAATCTAGCAGGTAGTATTTGTATCGTACAATCTGGCAGGTGGTATTTGTATCGTACAATCTAGCAGGTGGTATTTGTATCGTACAATCTGGCAGGTGGTATTTGTATCGTACAATCTGGCAGGTGGTATTTGTATCGTACAATCTGGCAGGTGGTATTTGTATCGTACAATCTAACAGGTGGTATTTGTATCGTACAATCTGGCAGGTGGTATTTGTATCGTATAATCTGGCAGGTGGTATTTGTATCGTACAATCTAACAGGTGGTATTTGTATCGTACAATCTAACAGGTGGTATTTGTATCGTACAATCTGGCAGGTGGTATTTGTATCGTACAATCTAACAGGTGGTATTTGTATCGTACAATCTGGCAGGTGGTATTTGTATCGTACAATCTAACAGGTGGTATTTGTATCGTACAATCTGGCAGGTGGTATTTGTATCGTACAATCTGGCAGGTGGTATTTGTATCGTACAATCTAGCAGGTAGTATTTGTATCGTACAATCTGGCAGGTGGTATTTGTATCGTACAATCTAGCAGGTGGTATTTGTATCGTACAATCTGGCAGGTGGTATTTGTATCGTACAATCTGGCAGGTGGTATTTGTATCGTACAATCTGGCAGGTGGTATTTGTATCGTACAATCTAACAGGTGGTATTTGTATCGTACAATCTGGCAGGTGGTATTTGTATCGTACAATCTAACAGGTGGTATTTGTATCGTACAATCTGGCAGGTGGTATTTGTATCGTACAATCTAACAGGTGGTATTTGTATCGTACAATCTGGCAGGTGGTATTTGTATCGTACAATCTGGCAGGTGGTATTTGTATCGTACAATCTAGCAGGTAGTATTTGTATCGTACAATCTGGCAGGTGGTATTTGTATCGTACAATCTAGCAGGTGGTATTTGTATCGTACAATCTGGCAGGTGGTATTTGTATCGTACAATCTGGCAGGTGGTATTTGTATCGTACAATCTGGCAGGTGGTATTTGTATCGTACAATCTAACAGGTGGTATTTGTATCGTACAATCTGGCAGGTGGTATTTGTATCGTATAATCTGGCAGGTGGTATTTGTATCGTACAATCTGGCAGGTGGTATTTGTATCGTACAATCTAACAGGTGGTATTTGTATCGTACAATCTGGCAGGTGGTATTTGTATCGTACAATCTAACAGGTGGTATTTGTATCGTACAATCTGGCAGGTGGTATTTGTATCGTACAATCTAACAGGTGGTATTTGTATCGTACAATCTGGCAGGTGGTATTTGTATCGTACAATCTGGCAGGTGGTATTTGTATCGTACAATCTGGCAGGTGGTATTTGTATCGTACAATCTGGCAGGTGGTATTTGTATCGTACAATCTGGCAGGTGGTATTTGTATCGTACAATCTGGCAGGTGGTATTTGTATCGTACAATCTGGCAGGTGGTATTTGTATCGTACAATCTGGCAGGTGGTATTTGTATGAATAGTCACATATAATTATATATTATATATACGAGTAACATGATTGTTCCACATTATCATGAAACTTTCGTATATAGATTACTGGCGACACCTTTCCGACACAATTATGGATGGGGCGCAATTATCATATTACATATATAAAAAATAACTATTGTCTGTGTACATTTGTGTGTCACATATCTGGAACAGCACACATATCCATATCTGACACTACACAGGTAGGCCCATTCACCAAGTGCACTATTTCAAAATATGTGCCTTAATCTTTGAAATAGAGCGGTGTTAATGTCCAGCAACAATTTGTGCCTAATCGTGTAAATTGTATTTCATAACAGGAAACATTGGTATGGTATTTTACCGTAGAAACATGTACAGTATTATCAGGAAACGAGGTTAAGAAAATTACAATGCTATGTTCCCTGTATTTCTTGTCAGTCAGTCATTCCATGTCTTGGAAGAGCTTGTTTTAGTATAAACATATGTATATTCTCAGGATTGGGCACAAGCTTAGAACGCCCTCTTCTACATATTTACAACTTATGCTTATTAAGAATAAATACATTTAAAGAAAGAGAGGGAAGAAGAGATATGGAGAAACGTATGTACTCATACTCCTACTCATTGCTCACCGAAACCTTTTTGCTAATACGTATACAACTTTTCGTTCACATGATTGGGTAAAACTGTATTGAGAACCAGCATCAAGTCAATATTTACATTACAAGTATCTTACACAATTACATCAATTCGTTTCTAGCTGATTTCAAAAATGGACATTCATGTATTATGTTAATGTGTCTAAGACTATAGGAAACCTTATCTGAAATATGATGGAACTGTGAATGTTTCCAGAGTTTGTGGTAAGAATGTCCCTTATTTACTGGTCTGCAGTGTACAAACACATAGGGTGTTGTAGTTCGGAATAGTTGTTCACCTCGACACACTGTTTCACTACGCTTATTAATACATTATGATTACACGCCTTTCCTACAATATTGACAATGAATGAGATAACTCATAAATATAGAAATAATGGGATGTATTATCCTCCTGGTGCCAACTTCACTGGTTAATTACCATTTCTCTCCTGATTCATTTCTTTGCAGTGTATATTCTTACAGGTACTTCCAAATGAGAGATTTCTTTCATATCACTTTTTAAGTTTATAGAGTTCCGGAGAAGATGGTAGTCTGTCTGTCACATGCTCGTCATATGTGGCCATAACTATATTCTTATCAACGGGAAAAAAACGTCCTCTACTTAAGAATATGCTTTGATAAAGCTGGATGAAAGGCGTTAGCTATTTTCGACAGAGACAAGCAGGAGATTTAAAGTCGCTGAAGATAGCAACTTGCAAGCTAGACTTCCTATTCAGTATGCATTCTAACACCACATATTATCTAAGTAATGAGTTTGGGTAATTATAAAACGAATTTACATGCAAAAACATTAAGCTTGAAATAAAATACATGATGTATTATAATAGTGTCCTAATTGAACGTCAATCACACTATACATTGTGCTTATTAGCGATCTAATCGCCAGCAGCTCCACTACTGCCAGCTTTCAGTTATCCTTATGGGGAAATAGAATCTCTAAAATCTGTGTTGGTCAAGACTCCACAACCTCCGTCAACTTGGATAATCTCAAACATTTGTCGACGCGTTAAACGTTGTCATATAAGTTCTTTTTAGGTGAAATTAAGATATGAATTTAAAGCTATATTGCGTAGTTATTGTGGTCAGTTTATAATAATAAATTAAGACCAACGTGCATTTGTCACGTGCCTACAATTTCATATATATATGGACTGCGCTCTAACATCAGCACATATTGACAAAACATGCTGTGTCACGGCCATCAGATCCGGGCGGTTTGGTCAATGCACGATGGCTGTACACGGCGATTACCAAGTCAAAGTCTAAGTCACAGATACATCAGGAGAAAGATGTGTCGAAATAGCGATAGCGCACTTAAATCTGACAAGGACAACTACTTCCCGCGGTGCATCGTTGTTTCCGCTGTTGTGGCCGTCAAAGTGGATCCACAGAAAGTAGACGTATTACCATGATCATTCGCTTAATCCAACCCCTACTTAGTCTACACTCCCTACAGTATTGATGTACAAATGAGCAATTACTGGAAACCTACCATGCTATGTCGGAGGGCCGTGTAATGTTCATTGAGTGAAGTGCGTTGCTGTGTGAGGGCCCATGATTGACGGGGACCAACACACACTGCACACCTCGCCAGTTAAAATAACTCGTAGCATCAACGTGTGATAGGAACCTCTGAAGCAGGAGTTTTACTGCCATCGCTTCCAGATCACTTGAATACCGTACAGACATCTACATTGCTTGCATGGTTCAAGTGCACCTGTTCCAAACTATTTGAAACTGTATTGCAAGTTACCGAGAGGATTTTTTGTGTAGTTCTTGATGCTGAGTCTGGTCATGCTGTGGACCAACTGGGCAGGTGGGATGTGTAGATATACCTGGTCGACTGGGGCAGTAGAATGGATTTGACAACGACGTCACGACGATACACTCTATGCTTCTGAAAGCGTCATTGTACTAACCACTCAATAGTAACTGTTGAGGACTGTTAGCACTATAATTGGCTGGAATCCTGTCAACCTAAGCGAGAAGACAGGCGGTGGTTGCTTTATCACATGCTGCTATTTGATGACTCTGAGCTCAATCAGCATTCACTGCAACAAACAATGCGAATTGCGAACAATGCGAAATCTGTTTGTGAAGTAAAAATGCTCTCCCCAAATTTAACAGCAAAGCATCTTGTTATACGTTTTACATATCATCAAACATGGTACAGATTCGAACCACATAGTTTGCCGCCGCCTATTGGCTGAACACGCTAAACTTGCTGGTACCAGCTTAACCAATTAAGAATAACGTTATCTCGGGTTCCCAATGAATGAGAATATACCAGACAAAATGACCCGACGGAAAACTTTTGGAATCATTGTACAACCTTGTCTCCACTGGAGCAGCACCAAGCAATAGGACAATGTCTCCAGCAAATATCCTAACCGATTATTCCTATTTATCTCAGCTATTTCTAGTCACCTCTGTATCCATATGAATATCTCAGATACTGGTATCTTCATAAGCAATATTCCTTGGGGATTCCTGGTTAGAATTGATCTCCAGAAACCTGTGTTTGTAGTAGGAGGCGACTAAATGAATCGGGCTGGATGGTCTGACTGGGTGGCACATTCTCACAGTGTGTGGCAAAAATACTCCCTTCTCATACAGTGTAGCAATAACACTCCCTTCTCACACAGTGTGGCAATACTACTCCATTCTCACACAGTGTGGCAATAACTCTCCCTTCTCACACAGTGTGGCAATAATACTCCCTTCTCACACAGTGTTGCAATAACTCTCCCTTCTCACACAGTGTTGCAATAACTCTCCCTTCTCACACAGCGTGACAATAACTCTCCCTTCTCACACAGCGTGACAATAACTCTCCCTTCTCACACAGTGTTGCAATAATACTCCCTTCTCACACAGTGTAGCAATAACACTCCCTTCTCACACAGTGTTGCAATAACACAAACTTCTAACACAGTGCGGCAATAACTCTCCCTTCTCACACAATGTGGCAATAACACTCCCTTGTCATACAGTGTGGCAATAACACTCCCTTCTATCACAGTGTGGCAATACTACCCCCTTCTCACACTGTGTGGCAATAACTCTCCATTGAGTATTGCAACAACGCTCCCTTCTCACACAGTGTGGCAATAATACTCCCTTCTCACAGTGTGTGGTAATAACTCCCCCTTCTCACACCGTGTTGCAATAACACTCCCTTCTCATACAGTGTAGCAATAACACTCCCTTCTATCACAGTGTGGCAATAACACTCCCTTCTCACACAATGTGGCGATAACACCCCCTTCTCACACTGTGTGGCAATAACACTCCCTTTTTAACACAGTGTGGCAATACTACTCCCTTCTCACACTGTGTGGCAATAACACTCCCTTCTCACACAGTGTAGCAATACTACTCCCTTCTCACACAATGTGGCAATAATACTCCCTTCTCACACAGTGTAGCAATGCTACTCCCTTCTCACATAGTGTGGCAATAATACTCCCTTCTCACACAGTGTAGCAATGCTACTCCCTTCTCACACAGTGTAGCAATACTACTCCCTTCTCACACAGTGTAGCAATGCTACTCCCTTCTCACACAGTGTAGCAATGCTACTCCCTTCTCACACAGTGTAGCAATACTACTCCCTTCTCACACAGTGTAGCAATACTACTCCCTTCTCACACAGTGTAGCAATACTACTCCCTTCTCACACAGTGTGGCAATAATACTCCCTTCTCATGGGGGGTGGCAATAACGATCAACCTCTTTGGAAATCTGACGCCCCCCATGAGCCGATGCTTGCCTTGCCAATTAGTTACAGGCCTGTCGTGATACAGGCCTCGGCGTTAAACTGATACCTGTGACTCATCAGATGGTTTGGCAATGACGAATACTTCTGAGATGGTGTGGCAATAATGACCACAGAGCATATTGTGTGAAATTAACGATCACAGAGTATAGTAAGAGTAATAATAATGATCACAGAGTACATATAGAGTGACAATAACGATCATCGAGCATTGGGTGTGACAATAACGATCACCGAGCATATGGTGTGACAATAACGATCACCGAGTACATATATTTATAGTGTGACAATAGCGATCTCAGAGAACATGTATTTATAGTGTGACAATAACGATCACCGAGCTTATGGCGTGACAATAACGATCACCGAGCATATGGCGTGACAATAACAATCACAGAGTATATATGGTGTGACAATAACGATCTCAGAGTATATTAGTGTGACAATAACATTCACCGAGTATATATAGTGTGACAACAAAGATCATCGATCAAGTGCACACACAAACGTGTGACGACAGAAGATTCATGAAAGTGTGTTTAGGAGAAGAAAGTGTTCAGGGAACAAACTGTTTCAGTGAACTCAAAATACTTGTATAGGGCCATCCGCAGTAGCACATGCATACCGTGTATAGCTGACCTGTTGACGGCACTTGTTTCAGATGTTTACAGAGACCTGCTTATATCTCCTGTCACACCTCGTGTAGGGCCATCCGCAGTAGCACATGCATACCGTGTATAGCTGACCTGTTGACGGCACTTGTTTCAGATGTTTACAGAGACCTGCTTATATCTCCTGTCACACCTCGTGTAGGGCCATCCGCAGTATCACATGCATACCGTGTATAGCTGACCTGTTGACGGCACTTGTTTCAGATGTTTACAGAGACCTGCTTATATCTCCTGTCACACCTCGTGTAGGGCCATCCGCAGTATCACATGCATACCGTGTATAGCTGACCTGTTGACGGCACTTGTTTCAGATGTTTACAGAGACCTGCTTATATCTCCTGTCACACCTCGTGTAGGGCCATCCGCAGTAGCACATGCATACCGTGTATAGCTGACCTGTTGACGGCACTTGTTTCAGATGTTTACAGAGACCTGCTTATATCTCCTGTCACACCTCGTGTAGGGCCATCCGCAGTAGCACATGCATACCGTGTATAGCTGACCTGTTGACGGCACTTGTTTCAGATGTTTACAGAGACCTGCTTATATCTCCTGTCCTAGATTTGTCGTCACCTCACAATAACTGTGGGTATTTGGTCTCTCCTGTCATGGGAGGTGCACTGATGAAAGTAGTTTTGAATCGTTAAACCAATAATGTTTTCTTATAGTGATGGCATTGACAATGTTGACATTAAGGTCCAATTTTTCAGTATCCATCAGTATCTGTTTCACTTCGCTTTCTTGAACCGTATACTGATTTTTCGATGTGTCAAGCGTAGGCTTTTACTTAACCACAAGGCGGCCTGCTCTCCCTTTCACGGTATGCAGAAGCAACTAATATTTATGGGGATTACATTACAACATTATAGATTATGTCTCAACAGAGAAGATGTAAAATATATATACTACTGACAGAAAACAAGGGAACTAATTATTTGAATATAGCTTTCGTGGAGCTGCATGTTTACAATGCCGTGGCGTTGCAACTGATCGCAAAATCTAATCACAATGAAATAATTACAACACGTGATGTACGTGCATACAGAAGCCAACATTTGTCCGCCCATAGGGGAACTCACAATCTCTAATGCAACGGAGCTAAGATTCAAATCTGCTCCTGTTATCAATAGAGAATTCCGTAGAATAACAGGAAGGCGAATTTCAAAATCTAACGTTAAAAACCGACTCTATCCAGCCCGTGTGAGGGTGTGACCCTAACATCTTAACATAGGCGACACAGATTTGGGTGGGGTAGAAGAATCAATGTTTTGCCTCCGATTCACAGATGGCAGAAAACATTGTTGGCGACATGGCCGCGAGCAGTGCGCAAGGAAAAAAACAATTCTTGCCCATAATCAGTAGTGTCATGTTGTGGGGCGGTATCACACATGACAGGCGATCTCATTTGGTTATTGTGATTGGACATTTGACTGGTCAGCGATATGTTGACGAAATTTTTCATCCTGTCCTTGATCCATTCGATAGAACTATCGGCAGAAATTTTGAAAAGTAAGATGGTAATGCCAGACCACATGGTGCATGAGAAGGCATACGGACGTTGAACTGGTCCGCTAAGTCCCATGGCACTCCCATCACAGCATCTGTGGGATGTTCTCGGATGGAGAGTGTACGCAAGAGACCAGCACCCGCCAACGTGGTCCAGCTTAGGGTAGCTTTTCAGCCGGAATGGCGGGCAACACCAAGGGCAGCCATACGCAGGTGGATCATTTTTAGATCTCGGAAGGAAGTATATATACGTGAAGGCAATCTCGATGTCTGGACTGCGGAAGAACACATTTTTTGTGTACGTGCAGTTGGCGCAGTCATGCTTTACAAATCAGGTCAGTCTATCTATTCTTATCGTAACATCCGTTTTCGTGTTTTCGTAAGAGTCTCCCTATGATTTGGGGATAACCAAGAAACGATGCTAGCGTAAACATAGATCTGAACTCATGTCGGGTTATAGGAATGCAGCTGTCATCTTGCTCACCTCATCGGCTAGACTAACATATAGTCTATGAAATCATTTTTCACACAGTCTTTCCTATAAAATTAAGACAATCAATTTATTATGATGCTGATTTCATGTGGAATAGAGCTGGCTCGACTTGCTTTTATACAAATCTACATTGGATTTGTTTCTATAAAATGCATATATTCCACAGTCATGGTGCAGGACTACTCAAAGCCTCAAAGCAGCATTCAGTAGCGCGGCTGGTAATAGATTGTTGGCTATTGTTTCCGCTTATAACATTCATGCAATATTCACACTGCACAGTTCTGTTGGGTACGTATAAGACGTTGTTGGGGATTTTCAATCGCGTATACATGAACAGTTGAAGCGAACAAAAGAACTACTACCACCCAGGTGGGCAGGTTGTTCTGCAAAACCATGGAAAAGGATAGCATCACATAATTGTAAAATTCGTTGGCAGAGACGTACTTGCCTGGTGAAAAAAACATAGATAATCAGCCCTGGTGTGAGGTTGGGGTATTTGAAGGTGACCGTACACAGTGCACTTTCACTGCCAACTCTTGAGGAAGATCCGCGACTTTGAAACGTAGGTATTTGACTGGTGGTAGTTATACTTACCGTGCACAGCAACTCACGACTGGCGTGGGTACTCGTATATATGCGCATTCCAGTACTGGGGCTTTAGCAAGGTATAGCCTTGCCCAGTTGGCCGGTGTTGATTCTTACTCATTCTAGCAACCACTTATCTGTCTCTGCCAGATTAGTTACTTGTCACAGGAAAACCCTCTTATCCCGATCAACTACTTTGGCGAGGTTTTGAAATTAAGGAAGAGTGAGTGTTATATAAGATGTGGGAGGAGAGCCCGAAGTGATGCAGGTGTTAGACGTTTAGCAGTTTTGAAAGACTCATGGTCATGGGTATGGTGCTGACAAACTTGGAAACTAGATTAGAGCAAATTGGGATTCGAACCTACAATCATAGGTTTCTGGCACGCGAAAGATCAAGGCGAAACTCTGCACGCGACAAAGACGAGTGGGAAAATAAGGAAGAGAGTCAAGCCGTAGACACCCGTGCACCCAGGAAGCCGTCATACAGCTGGAATAATGCTGAGTGCGGTGTTCAACAATAAACATACTCGCGAGACCACGCACAGAAGTCTGTGTCATCACTGGTGAAGTGAGGTGGAATGAGGGTTAACGGCGCGTTCAAGATTATTGCACTTGTTGCACTTGTTTTAGCCCCTTAATGCAAGCAGGGTAACAACAAGTATAATCTTTTAACGTCTTTAGGTATGACGCTGCCGGGGATCGAACCCCCGACCTTCCGCTCTCCTGGCAGACACTCTACCACCAGACCATGGAGGAGTCATCACTGGAAACTGACAGCCTTTGGTACACCATGCTTTCCACAACCCATTGTGATATGCCATCCACACTATACTTCACAATTAAACAGAATAGACCCTTATATACATTGGATCTGATGCTGGTTAGAGCAACACCTATGCGTTGGCACGACATTGCAGCTCACTTATCTCTTATAACCACCTTCTCCAATGTAAGCGCTAGACCGGTTTTTGGAATCTTGCCATTCATGAACCTATGAATGTATGGCCATGCCATGACGCCCACGATTGTCTTTTGTTCGTAATATGAGGAAACAGTATAACTATGAGAAACATGAGAAACATGAAATGTCATCTTTAAGGAAACTCATGTCCAGGAAACGCAAAATCTATTAATCATTTTAGATACTTAAGCGTAGATTTAGGGGTGTTGAAAAAGAAAAATCCCCAACCGTACATATTTGTCTGCATGTGAGAGTTGATATTTGTAGAAGTGACCATAGACGATAATTCAGCAATAATTCAGAGAACAAAATTATCTTGTCAATCGGAAATGGCCTGAAACAGTAATTTTGAAATAGTTGTTTTGGCCAAACGTCTGACTGCTATCTGAGGACATATTTACAAATATCTCCCTATCGTCTAACACCATCGACCAACAGGTTAAAGTAGCACTCCTTCAACGGCGGGCGCCAAGATAGAGAAAACAAGATAGCCGACGCCCATCTGTTAGTCACGTGTTGCTCGCTATCATCGTGTGTATGTGTGTGGGGAGTAACAGTACTGACATAACCCTGCTGTCCAAACGCTGACGGGCGTCCTCGTGATTCATAATGCTTCATTTATAAAATAACTTGATCATCTTTTTGGATCTGTATAACTAAAGAACGTGTGTTTAATGTACAAATGTCACGTAGTTCACATGTTGTGTGGCCACATAGATAACCGCCGCAGTAATTTCGACAATAAACACCATGATGGCTCTATTTTCAGAATACTTGGAAAATTATCAACAGGCACTTTTAGAATCTTTTAGGGTTCTTTTTTTTGTCATATTCTCAAAACACGAACGTTTACGGATACGAATTATGCTAACACTCAACGTGTTGCCCACTTACTGACATGATTCAGCAGGCGAGTACAAACATGCATCTCCCACCCATACATCGAAAAACAGGCGAGTACACACATGCATCTCCCACCCATACATCGAACATCAGGCGAGTACACACATGCATCTCCCACCCATGCATCGAACATCAGGCGAGTACACACATGCATCTCCCACCCATACATCGAACAACAGATGAGTAGACACATGCATCTCCCACCCATACATCATACAGCAGGCGAGTACACACATGCATCTCCCACCCATACATCGAACATCAGGCGAGTACACACATGCATCTCCTACCAATACATCGAACATCAGGCGAGTACACACATTCATTTCCCACCCATACATCGAACAACAGGCGAGTACACACATGCATCTCCCACCCATACATCGAACATCAGGCGAGTACACACATACATCTCCCACCAATACATCGAACAACAGACGAGTACACACATGCATCTCCCACTCATACATCAAACATCAGGCGAGTACACATATGCATCTCCCACCCATACATCGAACATCAGGCGAGTACACACATGCATCTCCAACCCATACATCCTACAACATGTGAGTACACACATGCATCTACCATCCATACATCGAACATCAGGCGAGAACACACATGCACCTCCCTCCCATACATCGAACATCAGGCGAGTACACACATGCATCTCCCGCCCATACATCGAACATCAGGCGAGTACACACATGCATCTCCCACCCATACATCAAACATCAGGCGAGTACAAACATGCATCTCCCACCCATACATCATACAGCAGGCGAGTACACACATGCAACTCCCACCCATACATCGAACATCAGGCGAGTACACACATGCATCTCCCACCAATACATCATACAGCAGGCGAGTACACACATGCATCTCACACCCATACATCGTACAGAAGGCGAGAACACACATGCATCTCCCACTAATACATCGAACATCAGGCAAGTACACACATTCATTTCCCACCCATACATCGAACATCAGGCGAGTACACACATACATGTCCCACCCATACATCATACAGCAGGGGAGTACATACATGCATCTCCAAAACATACATCGAACATCAGACGAGTACACACATGCATCTCCCACCCATACATCATACAGCAGGCGAGTACACACATGCATCTCACACCCATACATCGTACAGTAGGCGAGAACACACATGCATCTCCCACTAATACATCGAACATCAGGCGAGTACACACATTCATTTCCCACCCATACATCGAACATCAGGCGAGTACACACATACATGTCCCACCCATACATCATACAGCAGGGGAGTACATACATGCATCTCCAAAACATACATCGAACATCAGACGAGTACACACATGCATCTCCCACCCATACATCATACAGCAGGCGAGTACATACATGCATCTCCAAAACATACATCGAACATCAGGCGAGTACATACATGCATCTTCTACCAATACATCATACAGCAGGCGAGTACACACATGCATCTCCCACCCATACATCATACAGCAGGCGAGTACACACATGCAACTCCCACCCATACATCGAACTTCAGGCAAGTACACACATGCATCTCCCACCAATACATCGAACATCAGGCGAGTACACACATGCATCTCCCACCAATACATCGAACATCAGGCGAGTACACACATGCAACTCCCACCCATACATCGAACTTCAGGCAAGTACACACATGCATCTCCCACCAATACATCGAACATCAGGCGAGTACACACATGCATCTCCCACCCATACATCGAACATCAGGCGAGTACACACATGCATCTCCCACCCATACATCGAACATCAGGCGAGTACACACATGTATCTCCCACCCATACATCATACAGCAGGCGAGTACACACATGCATCTCACACCCATACATCGAACATCAGGCGAGTACACACATGCATCTCCCACCCATACATCGAACATCAGGCGAGTACACACATGCATCTCCCACCCATACATCGAACATCAGGCGAGTACACACATGTATCTCCCACCCATACATCATACAGCAGGCGAGAACACACATGCATCTCCCACCAATACATCGAACAACAGATGAGTATACACATGCATCTCCCACCCATACATCATACAGCAGGCGAGTACACACATGCATCTCCCACCCATACATCGAACATCAGGCGAGTACACACATGCATCTCCCACCCATATATCTAACATCAGGCGAGTACACACATGCATCTCCCACTAATACATCGAACATAAGGCGAGTACACACATTCATTTACCTCCCATACATCGAACATCAGGCGAGTACACACATGCATCTCCCACCAATACATCATACAGCAGGCGAGTACACACATGCATCTCACACCCATACATCGTACAGAAGGCGAGAACACACATGCATCTCCCACTAATACATCGAACATCAGGCAAGTACACACATTCATTTCCCACCCATACATCGAACATCAGGCGAGTACACACATACATGTCCCACCCATACATCATACAGCAGGAGAGTACATACATGCATCTCCAAAACATACATCGAACATCAGACGAGTACACACATGCATCTCCCACCCATACATCATACAGCAGGCGAGTACACACATGCATCTCACACCCATACATCGTACAGTAGGCGAGAACACACATGCATCTCCCACTAATACATCGAACATCAGGCGAGTACACACATTCATTTCCCACCCATACATCGAACATCAGGCGAGTACACACATACATGTCCCACCCATACATCATACAGCAGGGGAGTACATACATGCATCTCCCACCCATACATCGAACATCAGACGAGTACACACATGCATCTCCCACCCATACATCATACAGCAGGCGAGTACATACATGCATCTCCAAAACATACATCGAACATCAGGCGAGTACATACATGCATCTTCTACCCATACATCATACAGCAGGCGAGTACACACATGCATCTCCCACCCATACATCATACAGCAGGCGAGTACACACATGCAACTCCCACCCATACATCGAACTTCAGGCAAGTACACACATGCATCTCCCACCAATACATCGAACATCAGGCGAGTACACACATGCATCTCCCACCCATACATCATACATCAGGCGAGTACACACATGCATCTCCCACCCATACATCAAACATCAGGCGAGTACACACATGCATCTCCCACCAATACATCGAACATCAGGCGGGGACACACATACATCTCCCACCCATACATCATACATCAGGCGAGTGCACACATGCATCTCCCACCCATACATCGAACATCAGGCGGGGACACACATACATCTCCCACCGATACATCATACATCAGGCGAGTGCACACATACATCTCCCACTAATACATCGAACATCAGGCGAGTACACCCATCATCTCCCACCAATACATCATACAGCAGGCGAGTACACACATGCATCTCCCACCCATACATCATACAGCAGGCGAGTACATACATGCATCTCCAAAACATACATCGAACATCAGGCGAGTACACACATGCATCTCCCACCCATACATTATACAGCAGGCGAGTACACACATGCATCTCCCTCCCATACATCGAACATCAGGCGAGTACACACATGCATCTCCTACCCATACATCATACAGCAGGCGAGTACACACTTCCATCTCCCACCAATACATCATACAGCAGACGAGTACACACATGCATCTCCAAAACATACATCTAACATCAGGAGAGTACACACATGCATCTCACACCAATACATCTAACATCAGGCGAGTACACACATGCATCTCCTATAAATACATCATACATCAGGCGAGTACACACATGCATCGCCTACCCATACATCGAACATCAGGCGAGTACACACATGCATCTCCCACCCATACATCGAACAACAGGCGAGTACACACATGCATCTCCCACCCATACATCATACAGCAGGCGAGTACAAACATGCATCTCCCACCCATACATCGAACATCAGGCGAGTACACACATGTATCTCCAACCACTTCATTGAACATCAGGCGAGTACACACATGCATCTCCCACCCATACATCGTACAGTAGGCGGGAACACGCATGCATCTCCCACCAAAACATCATACATCAGGCGAGAACACACATGCATCTCCAACACATACATCGAACATCAGGCAAGTACACACATGCATCTCCCACCCATACATCGTACAGCAGGCGAGAACACACATGCATCTCTGACCCATACATCGTACAACATGTGAGTACACATATGTATCTCCCCCACCCCCCACCCCCCCACCCCCCCCCCACCCCCCCCCACCCCCCCACCCCCACCCCCCCACCCCCCCACCCCCCCTACATTGTACAGCAGGCGAGTACACACATGCATCTCCCATCCATACACCGACAGCAGGCGAGTACACACAAGCATCTCCCATCCATACATCGTACACTGATAGATTGTTTTTGATAGTCGCTGATATTCGTGCATTTCGGAATATATGTTCTTCCAGTTGACAGTCAACTGGCATATAGACGGTTATCTTTGACCTTTATGAACGGTATTGGAGTGCAGTGCCACATCGGCCTCAATCCAGACTTGTCTACATATAAGGGACGTGCTCCCAGACTTGTCTACATATAAGGGACGTGCTCCCAGACTTGTCTACATATAAGGGACGTGCTCCCAGACTTGTCTACATATAAGGGACGTGCTCCCAGACTTGTCTACATATAAGGGACGTGCTCCCAGACTTGTCTCCATATTAGGGACATCGATATATATATAACTAGGTATATCTACAAAATCCTTTGGACCCAAATACATTACAATGTGTCGAATGTACATATTCCGTAAGATGAACATAAAAAAGTTACCAAACAATGACAAAGCTGTTACATTGTTTAGATTGACAATGCCACAGCGTCATGATGTGTGTGATTTACATCACAGTTCACTTCTTTAGTGATAATTCTTCTCCCCCGTGGGTCCTTTGCTAGACACTGTTATATGAAAAATATGGTACAGGATCAAATATTATATTATGAATTATAGCGCCAACAATTGAAACATGGTACACGATCCAGAATAATATGAATTCAGTGCAGAAACCTAGAGTTCAGGTCTTTTTATACATTAGTACTTCATTAAAACACTAGTGATAGAAATACAATATACCTGTCTCACTGACAGTTGCGAGTTATTACCCTACATGAATATCTGCGGTATATGTTCACGTGGACATACATTAATGGCCCAATCATCACACACAGCGGTCAATGATGCATTGTCACCAAGAAGAGTCACTATATTGGAGTGGTAAATTGGACAGCTACACTGCGACGACATGAATTCAGATAGGTCGTGAAACCAATGCGTTTGCTATATATATTCAGATCAGCAATGACCGGAAGAGGGCTGTAACAGGTGCTGGAAGGGAAAGTTCTCTTACTGTCGCCGCTGGCATGTATTCGATTCTGATTCATGCATTTCAGGATTGACTGTTTCTGTTTTACAGTTTATCTAGTCGGAAAACAAACGGGCAAACCGTTTGTGAGAAGGCATGTAATCGTGTTATGTGCAAAGTGCTAAACGTTGAGACCTTTTGAAGACATTGTCAAAACAATGTCACAATGATTGTATTTCAGAATACAAAGAAAAGTACGAGAAGGTTTTTACGTTTGTTTGTGAATAGAAATTAAAACATTTAGACACACGTATAATGCCAATGAAGTCAGCGTAACTATCTAAATGGCACAACCTATTTAGGCCCCCTATATTATGTCATCGTGTGTGGTGGAGAAAATCCTCGAGGTACCTAAGCAGCTTAATCATGTTGTGGATGTGATCTGTTACACAACAAAGGTTTGTGTTCCTTCTCAGAAACTCAAGTTGCTGGAACCTGCATACAACATATTTACATAATCATTGATAAACATCACATTTTCTACAGGGGCTGCGATATTGGAGATAGTGTCGCCTGATGCTGGTCACCTTTGTTCTCTTTGGTCAGTCTGGTGCACAGGCCACATGCTAGTCAAATTGTAACACGATCTATTCCACATTCAACATTCAATTTCATGTTTATCAACCATTTCACTTTTTGAAAGACAACACAATTAGATACCATACGTCATGAGACGGCTTATTGAACCTGGGAAATGACATGAAACGTGTAAATATTTCCATTTGCGTATTTAGATTGCATTTACAATCCACCACAAACATAGAATCCCCAGGAGAGATATGGTCACTTTGATGTGTAGAGATTCATTCTTATACCCGGTTGTAGTTGTGATCCATTTTTACGGATTGCTCTGATTTCAACAGTGGTTTATTAAATCAAGATAAGAGTCTAGTCACGTAATACGCAAATGAGCTTGTGTCAGTGGTTTAATATTAAATCAGCTGTTGTTCATGACAACACAGAAACATTTTATCCCACAATTCCAAATACAGATAGACCGGCTAGGTGTTACTTTTTGTGATACGGAAACTCACGTCTTTCTACGCTTTTCCTAAAAAACATGTTATTGGTAGTATCTTGTGTAATCATCAATATATACTGGAGGCTTTGAATTTTGAAATAGCTGTCCCTTGTGGATTACTGTTGAAAGTTTCTCAGTCCTATCTGAGGCACTGTGGGAGAAGCAGTCTGGACGTCGTTATTGTATAGAAAACCATCGCAATGATTGATACTCACCGTGTTGTCATAAATATTCCTGAGAATTTCACCTCGTGACTTCACTCTACATTTAGATTTAGACAAATGGCCATAGAGTTCCCGTTTTCATTTTGTTGACAGGTATTGTAAATGACCATACAATATTTTTAGCCTATGTCGAATGTGACGTCACCTATTCATCAAGTGTACTATAGTATTCATCAAATATAACTAGATAATCGTGTTATATATATTCATTATGGAAACAACTTCAATCGTACACGTGGATATGTATACGTCTGCATAGTAAATATAACATTTGTCACTGAAATTGACCAGCCATTTTGTCAGTGCACCATTTATACACCATGAAATATATAATTTCATATGTCAGACAGCATGATACATATTCTCTTTAGATTCTCCTTTATAGATATAAAACGATTATGCGTAAATTGAGATATTAAGGATTATAAAAGCATTAGAATTGATAACATATTACATGTCACGATGACAGCAATCTGTATGCGTTGACGGGAATATGTGAAAATATCAGATTCCCAAAGGATCTACGTTTAGGCTAATTTTTGGTCACACCACGTCACGTCTTGGAGACATTGCCCGATGGTATAACTAAAGATGTAATCTTTATGCAGAAGACAACCATATTTATCTTTTTTCACAAATCACTTGAAAATTCGTCTGTCCTGGTTTCATTTGAGAGGGTCCAAACATTGGCGTCAATTGTATATATATTTACATCAACGGTATCTGTAAACTATCATGTCATCATCGCCGGGACATCAAGATCTGATCAGGACGTACTTAAGATGAACATGCAGCTTCCTCACTGGTTCAGTTCTATATAACATCTCGAAAAGATTACAGCATGTTTTTTTTGTTCGGCCTGCCGCATTCTTTAACAAACAAGCGAAATGTCCAGAACGCAGCAGCAGCAATTCTCAGAGAAATATTACGGCCATGTCACTCCAGTTCCACCTGGAACCTGGTTGCCTACACAATACCGGATACATTACATAATTCTGGTCCTTGTCTTCAAATGTCTAAATGTCAAGCTCCTGTGTATCGCGCCTCTCTGCTTCAACGTCGCCAACCATCTCGGTCGCTCAGATCAAGTGCCATCGACACGCACAAAAAGAATGGTGATCGCTCTTTTAAAAGAGTAGGACACTACCTCTGGAACAAGCTCTCTCTTCAGATCACATAACTAATTATTCACTTTTAGGTTCCAGCTGAAGTCTCGCTCCTTCTGGGTTGTCTATGTTGTGTAATATCTGCCAGTGTCAGACATGTCAGAGAAGCTCAAGTCTCTGATTAGTTCTCATTGTGTTAATAAGCTGAACTGACTCACCTCGACCATTTCTATTGAAGAAAGCAGACTGAGATAAAGAATAACAGGAACTTTGGAGGCGACGTTAAGCCCCATTTCACCTCACCCCAGAAAGGAAAGTTCTTTTGAGTAGCGATTCCTGGAATGTATTGCATGTTGACAAATACTACACATGGGCGAACATGTCGCCTCTCCCCCGGAGAACGCCTCACACAGAGTATTACGACGTATATGATAAAAATATCATTTTACAGGCATGGTGTGGGGATTAATATTTTGCATAGTGGACTACAGACAGCCTATGAGATCTATGGATGACAATCATAATATTGTAATATGCTATTGTGAGTACTAAATCTATCCAACCGTTTGCCGGCATAGATTACACATGGACGTCTACATTAGCAGCCGGCAAGCCCTCAGTACACACTCCTGTCGCGTCATGTCATGAGCAAGTAACTGGACTATTGTCATACTGTGCGGCCTCTCAACAACTCTGGTCAGTAAATAAATATCTCGTCAAACAACGGGAGGACAACTAGATTACACACAGACACTGATTGATCTCGCGAAGTGCATGCCAATACAGAAATCACTGTAGCGGAGACTAGATCTTTGTTAATTACGGTGGTGCTCTATTTCGTTACTGCTTCAGTTGGTTAATGCTGTTTTCTGCCTGAGCTGAATGCCGATATGTCACATACAGTCGTTGAATATTGAGTCGGACACTCAATTAACCATTGCAAGCTTGGCACTAATAAAGCCCCAAGCAGACATTTATTCACTGTGGAAATGTTACTAAAGTTAATGGTGGGTGAGTGAGTGAGTTGGGTTTAGCGCCGCTTTTAACAGTATTCCAGTTATATCACAGCGTGTCAGGACAGCGCAAAGCGACGCAAGTCTCAGACGTTTGCCACGTTGATGAAACCCATGAGCACGGACATGGTGCTGACAAACCTAAACACCTAATCGGCGCGGACTTTGATTCGAACCCACAATCAGACTTCTTGTGTGCCCAAGGGACGCAACTCTGCACAGCGAAATGCGGCGCCTTAGACGTGTGTTTCACTTGTTCTGTATTGTTTACAAGAATACCTGAAGGTGCAACATGTTTGACGAATGAATAGCCAGGTACGCTTCTGTAATCCAGTTTACATCGGTAAATGCATCTCACACTCGCACGCAGGTCATTTCATATATACATTCAATGTCAGCTCGAAAACACACTAGTGAACGAGGCCTGGTTCACAAGTATGAGAACATTAATTGCCACGTTCCTGTCCAGCTGTTTCGGCCATAAATACATGGACTGCGATAAATAGATGTGCCAACATAATATGTTGTTCTTTTCTTGACTGTTGTTCGCAATTAACTGTCAGAATCATAGAACCCTTTTGTAGTCATGTGCTGAGGACAACTTTAAGCTCAACACAGGCACAACGATTAACAACACTATTGGCAATTACAATTCTTATTACAATGACTAATTGCATAGTACAAACATGTATCCACATTGCCAGTTAGTATCAATGGGATGTGAATGCATGGACACACTGTGGTGTTGATGTGAGTACATCACCTCTCGTGGTTCTGCTCATACACCCCCGGCATCAGAAGCTCCAGGAATGCAATATGGGAAGCACTCGCGACTGATATGATTACACAGTAAGCGGTTTTAGTTTAGTGGTTTTCAGTAAACATTCTGTTACAATCATGAACATATCTATCATGTATTCACAGGTATAGTTAAACCCGACCAATGACGACTCTTGTAGATCCCTTTATGACTCTTTCCTGTTTCCAGTAACCTTGCATTACCGTGCCAGCAATCGCATGCTACCGTTTTAGTTTCCATGCTGCACACTATGCACAATGCACAGACTGAAAGATGCCATGTATTCAATATTCTTCCAGTCACTAGTGCTGCGGGAACCAAGCTAACATTTCCCCATCCTAATCCCATTTGTGTCCGCAACATGTGATAGATGGGGAGGAGCTTACGACCAAAGTCTCAAAGATTATTTGTGAGCAAGGTTAATGAAGCTGTAAGAGCGTGGATATTAACAGCACAAACAACAAGCAGGACGGAACACCCCTAATGTCACCCATCATCTCCTGGGATCATTTATATCATGGACTCCGTCGGCCGCCTGCAGGGACAACGTGTCTCTATCTCATTCAACCTGTAAAGACGAGTGTATTTTCCAATTTGTTACGTATCCTTAAGATAAAACGTCAAAGGGCACACCAGTGGGCTTTCTTGTGAAGATTTCGCTCTTGGCTTATTTCATGAATATCGAAAATAGAGTGTCTTCTGGGCAAGAATTTGTTATCAAGGTGACTCCCGTGATTCTGTTTGTTTCTGTTTCTGTTAGGTTTGCTCTACACGGTTAACGTTGTATGCAGCTGCTGTAGTGTATACGGAGGTTGGACAGGACAATATTGGTGGCCAGCTAGACTTTCTGAACATCAACATTCGGATACAGAATAAGAGTTTCTCATGTTGTATTTTACCACAATGATGTTCACACTCTCTTGTAATAAACGTTTTTATATTAAATAAAGTTAATTACAATAGTTAATTCATAAAGTTATAATTTATAATATGGATTTACTTAGATGAAATCATCAAATATAAAACAAGCACCGATGTAAAAGCCAGCCTGGTTTAAAGTACATTACACAATGGAGGACACGAACAATATGCTTTACACATTGCAACCATTTTGGTCTGGTGTGACGAAACAATGCTATACCCACAAGGCTACCCCTGCTAAATGGGGATAGAATATATACTGATTTCCACTGAGTAGTGTTTCCTTATACCATCTTTTTATATACATGTCCCGTTACTCCCAATTTCATTCAAACTTAATGGTGTACTTTAACCACTTCCTAACATCACGCACCGCTCACTCCAGAGATCATACCCACATCCTCGGATCGGGCACTGCCAATAGACATCTGTAAACAAGCGAGAAACGGTAAATATGAATAGCAGGGCACTTAATTTCGGTGACTTTCTCCACCTTTCTTAACTTTAAGACATAAGTTCAAGGAAACCGGAAATCATAGAAAGAAGAGTCTCTCGACAATCGATATCCCTTTATCAATAATAAGTAAAGTAAACGGATTCGCAAACTATAATTATCGTGCATAATATTTACAATTAATTACGCATGGTAACATTTCAGTACACTGTGTTATTAGTCAGTCATGATTTCACAGGGTTATCGATGTATTGATGGGTGGAAGTATTTAAGAGAATCGTATGCCAGTGCAGCGCTCACTACACCCTCGTTAGCACGTGTCGCAGACTATAGATTACCCGTTGTCGGCACCAGGCAATTACCATGTCGGTCAGCCTGGAGGGACAACATCCAAGACAGCTGAAGCCAGTGAAGGGCCTACCTCTAGAATGTCAGTGTCTACTTTTGACGACCTGAAACAAAAACATTGTCTCATGCCACTGACTTTTAACCCTTTGGCTCCTAATGATAGTATTTAGCAAACGAATGTAGATTCGAGACATCTGTGAGTCGACCCTTCGCACGCTGACTTGGTACGTGCACATTACATAGGCGTACTGTGTTGGTTCTGTTGTTTTCACGACAAGATGTCCTCCAGCAAGAAATGTCTAAGTGAAGAGTGAAGAGATAGGAGAAATAACGAATTATCAATATAAAGCGAATTCGTGTTAACATGAACAATGGATGTCATTTTAAATAAAAAAATACAGCAACTTAACGTCGATATGGCTTGTGTACAGTTGGGTCTATGAGAGGTCATTATCATGGACATAGTCATCTTTCCGAGGAAATGGAGTTAACTAACTTTCAAAGTCCAGTTTCCATCCTTGCCGAACTAGGTTGGAATAGTGGAATAATATTTGGGCTCGACTAACTAGTCTATACATAGTCCAATCAAAACCCGTAACGATATCGACATCCCGTTCACAAACAACAAGGCAACTGCCGTGCCGTATTCGTTCGACTGCAGTATTTGCAGAGCATGTGTATAGTCAACTCGGCGTCGACATATATTTTGCAAATCTTTTCAGGTTTTGAATCAAGGTGCTCAAGTGATATGATGCACTTCGCGAGATCGAACCCGTATTAGTTAAAGAGCGTTATCATCGATGAGATGGCCTTGACTGGGAGCCGCCATATTGCTTGAAGCAAATGCAAATGACATGAGAGGTGGTTTGGTTTATTTGTTGGTTGTTTAACGCCGCACTCAGCAATATTCGAGCTATATGTCGGTGGTCTGTAAATAATCGAGTCTGGACCAGACAATCCATGAGCATCGATCCACGCAATTGGGACATGATGACATGCATCGACCAAGTCAGCAAACCTAACTTCCCGATCCCGTTAGTCGCCTTTGACGGCAAGAATTGGAATCGAATTGGTCAGTAAGGGGGACATAGACGGGGGAGGGGGTAGGGGGTGGTGGTGTGGACTCGTAATAGCCTCTGGTGGTGCTGCAATCGAGGCCAGAAATTCTAGACCAGTTCGGCAAGGGTGGAAACTGGACTTTCCAAGTCAGTTAACTCTCTTGCCTCGGGAAAATGGGTACACTGGGGTGTAAGAGATGTCATTGGGATGGAAATGTCTTGTGTACATTGGGATGTAAGAGAGGATCTTATCATGAACGTGGCTAGTGTAAAATGGGGTCTGAGAAAAGTCATTATCATGGACATGACCGAGGATCAGCTACGCAGCGACATGCATGTAGTCCACAACGTTCCACCACACACCAGGAAGACAGGTTTTTGCTGATTGCAGCAAGACGTCATCACTTTATGACTGCTACCACACTCAGAAATGACCTGCGGAAAGTCAATGACGTTAACGCTTCTACTCAGAGAGTGCGTAATCGTCTCAGTGAGGCTGGTCTCCGGTCACGGAGGGCATGCATTCAGATCCTGCTGACCCGATATCACAGGCAGGCATGTTTGGATTGGGCTGAAGATCACGTCAATTGGACAGACCAGGACTGGGCTCCAGTACTTGTTGAATCGAGATAATGTCTAGATTTAAAAGATCGTCGTGTCCGTGTGTGGCGTAGACAAAGGGAAAGATTTCAGGATCTCAACGTAGCCGAACATGACCGCTATGGTGGAGGCTCAATCGTGATTTGGGGTGGGATCAGCAGAGCTAAAAGAACAGATCACAATGTACTACAGCGGGGAACGATGACAGGTTTACGCTACATCTGCTGACAAGCTGGGTGCGTGCGCGAGACCGTATGCTGGTGCACGAACTCATCGTATCAGGGTCGTTGATGCATATTTGGAAAGGAAACATTGTCCGCATAGAGTGTCCAGCCCGGTCACCAGACCTCAACCCTATCAATCACATGTGGAACGAGCTGAAGATTGCCCTCTCATGATACCCTGTCCTTGCGGCATCTCTATAGGAACTCGGCAATACTCTTACTGAAGAGTGGACCACTCTTCCCTTGCAACCATCCAGACAGTTATGGGGGCATAAGACAACGGTGCCAGGATGTGATCGCATCACGTGGATCACATACGCGCTTCTGACAGTTGTCTTTAGGACAATGAATTTATTTCCGTGATTTGTTTACGTTTTAGCCTTGGTCAGATACTCTCATTTTGACGGGGGGACTGACTAATCATTGGTCACATGTTGTTTGTTGGCATTGCGTGGCACATGACAACAGACTTTTGTTCCTGTCTTCACGCAATATTGTCTTTGGCTATTTCAACAGATGCACACAATCTGACGTATAACCTTTTAAAGTGGTGATCGACGGCAATTTTGGAGTGGAATACATATCGCCATATTGGGTGAAGTGGAATCTGCTGCATTGTTTAAATTATTTGAAATTGACGTATGTCTTGTTCACACTGCCTCCTCATCTTCCTCCACCTTGGCACTGTATTTAACAAACCTACCTTTTTCAATTCATTGCCTATATTTAGTATATTCAAGTTTCTCGAACGTGACCGTTTGAGTTATTGGCTCAAACAAAGCTATGGATAACAGAAGTAAACACAATTTCCGCGCTCAATGTCGTCGAGCACTCTGATTGGTGGCTGCTCGAACCATACCAAACGCACGTAGTGAGTGTCACAATACATGAAGATAACGTGGCAGCAAGTTAATAAAAGCGACTAAACTCTTTCCATTTTCATGAGAAAATATCTGCTAAAAGCAGAGTCGATTGTTAGATTCCGACTATATCATGAGCAGTTTATGAATCACTATCACACATTGATGATACCAGGTCTTCGTGAAAAGAAGAGGGTATCCTGCCCCACCAATTGCAAGTCAATTGTTCACCTGCAATGAACACGATATCATGTGGAACGCGTCAAAATACGTAATTGCAACGGACATAACTATTTTCATCAATCATTTAGTTCACTATTTATTTATAGTATATTTGTCTGAAACCTTACATACCATACATACGTACATGCATACAAGAATTAACATAGCTATAAATATTATGGTACTTTTTCGTGTCAATTACTTTAATTGTTTTGAAGGAACTGTCAGAAACATAATTGTAATGTTAATGTGACTTGACCAGTTCATTACAAATTGCACCAAAATTACAAAGAACTGAACCAAATACAACTATCATCATAAAAATATTATCATATAGTTACAACTTCGGTAACTCATTTAACGATTGACAGCTTTCGGGAGACATGTTTAAGTTGCTTTCCCATCTGTGGACAGTGTGGGGCAGAGGAGTTCCAAGACTGGAGAAAAACCATCTGTGTTAATAAAGGTGAAGGACAATAACAGAGGCATCCATCAGAAAATACCACAGAAAAGATGTTTCCCATCAGCTTTCCAGTGTCTTTGTCATCCTAGGCAGAGGTGGGATTTGAAACCACCCACGTACACCTCCAAAAGAGATCCCTATTTGTCTAATAAGCCTGCAGTCGCACTCAGGAACAGATGAACACATTAGATGATTGTAAACATACTTTTTTATAAAGGTTATGATTACACAAACGTAATTATTGAAAACAGAATGTCACGAACTTTCTTTTACTAAACGAAAAGTCTTAACTTTCAACATCCGACGAAATGATAATGAAAACATTACCTGCTCACAATTATGAGCATTTGACATTCAGGCCCGCCATTCTGAGCACTCAGATGTGTCTAATATTCTGGGCATTCTGGGGTGACATTTTCTGAAGGTTTGTTGCATTAGGAAATTGAGTGGAAGCAACGCCAGTACTTGCCACCACGGATACTCTTTACTTTGTAGGCGAGAGTGTGTTTCCCTTATCAAAACCGATTTACCAGTGCCAGCCTATGAACCTACGTAAACCTAAGATATTGTAAGAATTTCATTAATCTTAAGATAGCTCCATATCGGGCGTAAGATTATTTATCATCTTCATCCAATAAAGCAGTATGCTTTCCATAGATATATTTAATAATGAAGATGGGGGAGATGATATGATGATGATCGAGGATAGGTTGATAAGAATACCGCGAATATTCCGAGAAACTCGTCGTCTCGATTCACTGGACGACGTGGAGTGTTTCTGCTGCTATTGAGTGCACCGCCAGGATATCCTTTATTTAGACTTTGTAATCCTTCGATTCAGCGACCGTCATGTCACATCCGATTTTTGTCAAAAGAATTTCAGTCACAGCTGACCGGCGTCTAATTGTAAGCTAAAAATAAAATTTACAATTGGCCCAGACAACTTAGGGCATTGCTGTCCGGATCCCTGAATATACTCGGGAAAATGAATTACATGTGGCAGAGTATATTGTTACTTTATTTCAGATGATAATAAATAGAAATTTGATTGAGGCGCTTGTATAATGTGTTATTTGGCAGTGACCTTGATTTAGAGTGATCTCCCATGGTAGTTCATAGCTCAAACTCCGTCCCAGCGCTTGATAACTTCTGTACCCTCCTTCAAGGAGAGCTTATCTGTGAGGAGCTCATCTACTGCCTTCTTAACCGTCGGACGACAGTATTCCAGTTGCTTCAATGTAGAAGACTCTGGAAGGCTGGTCATACCAATATAAGAGCGAGACGAGGACGATTCTTATCAACTTGCCCGGTGCGGACGGGATACTTATAGGAAAAGACAGATTTTTAGACTGCCTGTTTCCATTCCTGGATTCAAGAACGAAACACGTTGCTCATTTAAGTCCTCCAGTTGTGATAACTGCTGGACATGCGTGGCTGCACCGACTTTTATAAGTGGACCTGATATTGTATATTACTGCTGCAACACATATTTTGACCCCTTGTATTGCCTTTTATGATTGTAAACCTTGTCGTGTGTATGTCAATATAATTTGTTAATTGTTCTTTGCTCTTGTGTGGTTATTTATTGATTTCACAATTTAGTTCTGTACGTACCCATTTCTGGGTTAACTTTGCGTTTCAAAGTTGTGTGAATCAAACATTGATAGTTCATTTTGTAATCTGTGCGATTCAAATTGCCGCCCTTCGAAAACACAGAGAAAGCATCACAGATTGTATGTCAGAACTGTTGTTAATCGCGATAGCGATCCACGTAACTATCGAGTTGATAGCCTAAAAAGTTAAGTTCTATCCGAATCTGTGCTGACAGAAGTACAAAACATCATAGCCTTTCGATAATGAGGGAAGGATTTAAAATGTGAATGTACACTGTCTATAGAACAATTTCTTTCTTTAATTTTGACAGCAAAATTTCAGGACATATTCCATCCAGACATGATAATGAAAATAATAAGATTTTTCTAGGTCTTATTTACAATTACTCCTTTCGAGGATCGCGATTTAAAAAGGCGAGTGGCCATGCTCATTTGGGAGTAAATCGGCGTTAAAAAGAAAATTTGTTGAACATTGTCCTAAATTCAGTTTTCGCAAATTCCGCTTCTCTCGCTTCTCTTGCGTTAATTGATTAAACTAACAGATCAGTTAGGAGATTAACCGACATGTTTTGAAATGTGACCTAGTCTAACTGTAAATTAGATACGTCCTATTTCAATTTGAAACCGAGCGTTTTGGCGGGATCGTATGCCAGATGATAGACAGCATAACTTGATCTCTCCTAAATTATCTCCCTTTTCGTAACAAAAGTCAGTTTGCCACTTTCAAATTTTGACAAGAATATGTCGAGATAAATGTAAACCTTTTTTAAATGTTCTAAAATCCAAAAGCTAAAAATACTTTTTGTATCCGTTGATTACTCATGAAATAGAATGGATATATAACCAAATAAAATTAACCAGCATGACATTGTGACAATTTTTGTTTTGTGTGTTTCCAGTAGTAGTGAGTGAGTGAGTTGGGTTTAACGCCGCTTTTAACAGTATTCCAGTTATATCACGGCGTGTCAGCTCAATGTGGGAGGAAAGTCAGACGTGGTGCAGGTCTCAGACGTTTACCACTTCGGGGAAATCCACGAGCACGGGTATGGTGCTGACAAACCTAGAAACATAATCGGGGCGAACCGGGATTCGAACCCACAATCATAGGTTTCTGGGTTTCCAGTAGTAATGTTTTTACCAGCAACATGACTTCTCAAACTGACCCAGTAAACATCAGATTTGAACACGTATCTTTAATGCTGAATGTCTGCTGTTCGATGAAACGTATATTCATTGTCATGTTGAACAACGTCCCTTAGTTTCGTCCTTGTACTGTGTGTGTTTCAAGCGAAAATATGCTGACATAAAGAAGTAATAATTTGTTCTTCATAGAAAGTTGTGTAAAAATTTAGTTATTGAAAATAAGAACATAATATTTGGTCATTCTGATCAATGGTTTTTTTCATAACAAATTCACTGACAAAATCAGTGCTTGGTAACAGGACACAGAGCGACACGCTCTAAAAGAAGGGTGACGTAAAACGAGGCGTAAAACGAAAGTGTTTTTATGAAGACCTGGTAGCTAAAAATCTGTGTTCTGTTCACATTACCCAAACACGCGTAAGAGTATCATGCACCCAACAGAAACGCAAACATCCAAGTTGTGCGCCGGGCAATAACATGCATCTTCAAACTGCGAATCACGACTTCAAAGTCGAGGAGATATCTTTATGAATATGTAATGAGGAATAAATTGTAATTTCAGAATACGGTTTATTATACCCCCGTCCTAAAAAAGGGCGGGGGTATATAGTTGCATCAAGGATTTCCTTCCGTCCTTCCGAGGACGTTTTTGGTATCGACCTATAACTTGAAAACGTCTGCAGATTCTCTTCTAACTTGGTGAACACTTTCTATATCAATAGGAGAGGTGCAGTGCGAATATTGATTTCAATATTCAGATTTTCTGAAAAAAGAAAGCTTTGTTCATTTTTATACTTTAAAGTTTACTATTTATTTAAACATTTGTGCGACCTATAAGATGGAATTGTTTTCAAATTTGGGAACAGTTTCCATTTTTTAGCTTTTTCAACATTTGTGCCACCTATAGCTTGAAAACAACTTCATGGATTCTTTTCAAATTGAGGGTTCAGTGTCTATACCAATAGGAGAGTTGCAGTGCAAAGTTTGATTTCGATATGTATAGTTTCTGAAAAATATGATTTTTTTCATGTTTTGAACTAGGAAATATATATGTTGGAGTCGAGGTTGGGGGTATTAGCGAGACCTGCTCACTTTTTGCCTTGTTTTCATTGAACTTAATATCAAGCACAGGTACTTGTTTCCTTAGTTAAGAATCTTTCACCACATTATTTCAGTTTAAATAGCTGTAGTGTGGTAACGCTATATCTATTGATTATAACATTCTTTGCGTTTGAAATGTGTCTTTACATGACACGTATATCCTACAAAGAATAGTATCAACGATTAGAATATGTGTGGTCATGACATTATTGTCACCTGGATTCATAATATGTAGACTTCAAAATGTCATACATGTGACGCAGGACACCAGAAGGTGTATTGAATGGCATTTAGAGAAAACAAATCATGTTAGGAAGAAGAGTGTGTTGATAGTATATGTTGATATATAAGGGCGAGGTGAGCTCATTATTATGTTTGACATGTTGCCAACCGGACGCTGAGATGTTGATTTCGTGCGAAACGAATTAGTTTGCGCAAATGCATAAGAAGTTGAGTAAGATCTGTCCTTGAGACACGAGAGAGATAATACTATGTAAAGGGTCGTCGGTTTTATGTCTAATCCACTGGCTTGCCATATAGCAACTACAATAATCTCTTCGCAGTCATTTTGTTTTGTGTTAAGGTCGTCATGGCATCTTTCATCACGTGTCACCAAATATTCCACAAGCGCATTATGGCGTTTTGTTTCGCCAGTTATTATGAGTTGGGTAGTCTTCCGTCGCAAATGTTAGCAACTGCAGCAACTGCAAGCCATGAATATGAGTGGTTACCGAGTTGGTTGGTTACGTACAACTGACATGAATCGATGGCTTATGGCGGTGTAACTTGATGTAAAATTGCGTCGGGGTGGTACGAACCTGGCGGAGACATGAGCCACTGCTGTTCTTTGACTGCAGTATGTTGATAAGGGCATCATGCTGAGCAACAGAAGTGTGATTATGTAATGTTTCAAAGATTGCTCAGATATAATTTCAAGGGCACCAATGCCTCGGATAACTTTTTCATGGTGGTGTGGCACTGACACGGTTTTATTTGTATTTGTGGTAACCCCGTGGCGCGGGTGTTCGTTACACAATCTTTTCAAGACTGTTTACCCTCATGGGCTGCTGAGAATATTAACAAACCGATTTCGGTTTCGAAAGGGGGCGCGGAAGAAACCATCAATTTTGATTTCGTTTCAAATGTAGAATTTTTAACTATTAATGGGGCATAATATTTTGTTTTATACCTGCGTGACTATTTTTACTTCTCGCGGTCGTTTCAGCATCATTGTAAGACATTCATGCTTCATCTTGATTGACAGGACAATGTTGTCAAGAATACGTTAGATCATGGGGCATGGGGGTGATTTGATTATGACGTCAGCCCTTTATGACGTAACTCAAAAAGTGTACGTTATCGTAGGATAACGTACTATCGGCTCTTTGGATCTTTAAGCGAAGCCTTTTAGAATTTGTAGCAGTGTATGGAAACCTGGGTGTATAACTTCGACAATCCCGTTAAAATATACTTGATATTGTCTAGTGGGTCACAATGTACAATACAAAGACGCCGATTTCGGTACGATTCGTATCAGGACATACTTGAACGCTTTGTGCGAAAGGTTCATGAACACAATCATAACCTCAAATTGTCCATGATGAATTTTGGAAATGCTGGGTTATTCCAAGCTCAATAATAGATGATTGTACATGTGTTGTAATTAATACTACCTATATGTATGTGTATGTCATTGCATCATGCTATTGTGTGTAAATACCCCCTATATTTGCACAGAGTAACTCTATGTATCGTCCTTATGTACATAATAAATCGGGGTATAGTTTTAGTTGCAAATGGCGGTCTCCGTTTAGCCAAAGTACATCTGTGTATCTCATCTACTCAATAACCCTTCATGTAATATTGCCAGATGAACGTGTTTTCGTATCTTAAATACCAACTATTGTTTTTGGAATAAATCCGTTGGTTATCATAATACACACATCTTGTCTATTCCTAATATTGAGAATTGAGAACAGTGGTTCTGAGATAATGACGGAGCACCAGCTGATGTAGACCGACCCTCCTCTGCTGATGCCACCTGCCCTGTTTTCTAGTAAAAGTGGTGATCTTTATTTCATGTTAGCCATGGAAAGTATCCTGTTTCTTTAAATCTTTGAATTTCTATTTTACTATGGCGAAAAGCTAAGTCAAAGTGTCAAAACAACATTCTGAATTCGGGTTCATAAGTACATGGTTTCTGAATCTTCATAATAAACTTGACATGAACCGAAATCAAAGATGGATATGCAATCACCAGTCAAGCTGTTGGTAGCGTACCGCAGCACCCAACTTCTTCCAGCGTGTACAAGATATATAAATGTATCATATAATCGGTATGTTTCTCGGCAGGATAAAGCTTGTCATTCGGCGATCGAGTCAGACTTAACCATGGAAACTACTGAGACAACTGCTATCATTATCAAGGAATAGTCTAATATACTGAAACTATTGTCTAATTGTGATGTAGCAAAGGCATTTTACAAGTTTTGGCAACTTTGGAGATATAAATTGCGAACCAATTTTGCGAGGACACTAGCCAAACGGGATCAGATTCCATAGCTGTGTTTGTACACCTCTGCGGCTTGGAACCTTTTACACGAATTAACAGTTGGATTTGGCCGAAATATGTTCGAATTGTTAAGTTGTTTCGTTTTGTTGCTGTGTGTACATCTGACGCACTTTGGAATGTTATGACAGGACAGGCCGACTATCAACAACGTTTGACTGTGGCCGTAACGTCTCATAGACTAGGGTTAGAGTAACTTCCCTTTGATAAAGGACGGTTACTCTATCGGACAGATTGATGGATTGCCGCGAAAGGCAAGTTAAAACAATCTGTGTAGGCAATGGTTGTTTTGCATATATGCAGTTACGCCACTGTATAAGAAACAGGTTTCAGTTTCAGTCCGACTGACACATAACTTATACCCACTTACGTAATATTATATTAATGCGCACATTCCAGGAAAACTTGCATTGTTTAGGTAATGTTTGTGAGAGATGGAAAGACATTTCGTGCACAGAATTGAAGAATGACATTATATGATAAAAAGGTTTTCACGTTTGCGTATCTGGGGATGGTAAATATCCTGGTTAGGAGGAAACACTATGTATTTACCTCGCCAAGGCTCGCTACTTGTCCGTGTTGTGATTATTGTGTACTGTATTAGGACTATCTAAACTTGAAGCATCTTTTCTACTTTCAGGCAGACTTGTGAGCTTCCTTGAAAACTTCGTGACGCATGCCTCTATAATGATTATTCTGGCCGTCAGCCTCGGACGATTTTTTGCTGTTGCTCACCCACTCCGCACTTACTCTTCTGGCAGCAAGTCCAAGGCCATGCTAATCATGGTTGTCATCTGGATCGTGGTCCTCGCCGTCACTTCACCCTTCCTCGTCATGGCTCACACAACTGAGGAATACCATTTCATCTACCAAGAATACGTCTCGATATGCATCACTCCTATCAACCAGAACTGGAAGACTGTTTACATGGTCATCATATTTTGCTGTTTCTTTGTCGTCCCCATGGCCCTGCTCGTGTTCCTGTACACGTTCATTATCTACAAGGTTGTCAAGGATACCATGATGAGTGGGGATGTCAAGGACAGCGCTAAGGTTCAGTCCAACAACTCAAGGAAGCAACTTGTAAGCATGCTGATTGGAATCATTGTTCTCTTCTTCTCGTGTCTGCTTCCGTTTCGTATTGTAGCACTCTGGCAGATTTTCACCCCGCTGGAAAAGGTACGAAGCATGGGGGTGGAACAGTATCAAAACCTTATGGCATTCGTTCGTCTTCTCATCTACGTCAACAGTGCTGGTAACCCAATCATATACAACATCTATTCACAAAAGTTTCGAAATTCTTTCAGAAAAGCCCTTGTATGTGGTTCAAAAAACGATCTGAGCAATGCCATGAGGCGAACGACAGTGACGAACTATAGCTATGTGAAAAGTGATGTGAGCCAAGTCGACTATGTGTGAAATTGATGAACTATACTTGGCTGACAATTGCATTTGAACCATAAGATTTCCTGTCGATATCAAACTGTCGAAATATTACTGGAATGTAAACATATAGCCATGGTTGCAAATAGCACACATTGTCGTTCATCCGACATTTCTTACCATGTGGTATTTATGACGCTTTGCTGGAAGAAGAAATACATTTTTCTTCTCGTGTTTGGTGGAGCCAAATTAACATGAACTTTTACCCATGCTCGTCACGATACGTAATCCGTCGGCAGAGACAGATCTGGAGATGGGTAGACAGAATATATCTAATGTCAATGACATTCTTCTTGGCTGTGGTTTTGTTTGTTGTGTTGTGAGACAAACGTTATGTTACGTTGTACCATTGTCCTTCACTCTCCTCATTACAGTATCTTACGTTTTATATGCACATCCACGGGACTGACCCTTCACTCTCCTCATTACATTATCTTACTTTTTATATACACATCCACGGGCCTGACCCTTCACTCTCCTCATTACATTATCTTACTTTTTATATGCACATCCACGGGACTGACCCTTCACTCTCCTCATTACATTATCTTACTTTTTATATGCACATCCACGGGACTGACCCTTCACTCTCCTCATTACATTATCTTACTTTTTATTTACACGTCCACGGGACTGACCCTTCACTCTCCTCATTACATTATCTTACTTTTTATTTACACGTCCACGGGACTGACCCTTCACTCTCCTCATTACATTATCTTACTTTTTATATACACGTCCACGGGACTGACCCTTCACTCTCCTCATTACATTATCTTACTTTTTATATATACGTCCACGGGACTGACCCTTCACTCTCCTCATTACATTATCTTACTTTTTATATACACATCCACGGGCCTGACCCTTCACTCTCCTCATTACATTATCTTACCTTTTATATGCACGTCCACGGGACTGACCCTTCACTCTCCTCATTACATTATCTTACCTTTTATATGCACGTCCACGGGACTAGTGACCCTTCACTCTCCTTATTACAGTATCTTACCTTTTATATGCACGTCCACGGGACTAGTGACCCTTCACTCTCCTCATTACATTATCTTACTTTTTATATATACGTCCAAGGGCCTGACCCTTCACTCTCCTCATTACATTATCTTACTTTTTATATACACGTCCACGGGACTGACACTTCACACTCATCTTACATACTCACCGAGAAAAGAAACGCAAATACCATACATGTTGGTTAATATATGAAGAACTACTCATATTCAAGAGACATTAGAATGGATCGATGCACAAACGAATATACTGTTATGTTGTGTGAACGAACGCTCATGAACGCATCACATATGACGTCACAGATCAATGACTCGACATGCACCATTTATCTTGTGCAGGATTAGTGTGTAAAGTTTGGAAATCACGTGAATATCGTGATAAGAATAACACTGTGGTAACACTAGACTTATTGTTAGTTTTGTCTTTGGAAACATGTCTTTTTGACGCATATATACTTCTCTACATGTTTCTATGGTTCGCGTTTCTTTTGGCGATGAGTATATAATTCACCCACATTCTCATTTCTACTTGTCCTAACAAAACAATTCATGTACAAATGAACAGGGTAAAGCCTATATATGTTTCATTACTTGTTAAGTGAAATTGTCGTGTGTACCGCCGATGATACATTTACTGATCTGATTCTATTTTGTTGTATTTTCCAACTTCGAACCGAATGATTAAGCATGGATATTACGATTATTATAATAACCAAAGCATATGGTCCGATCTTAACTTGTTAATGATATCACACGTCCAGGACCATTCTTCTAGTACTTCAAGTTAGTAGGCGATGAAATGAAGGCAGAAGGCAAGGTTGCTAGGTTTCAGCTGTGATATTAGTCTCTACGTCCAATTACACATGCCAACTCTCATGATATGGCCATTATCAAGGCGCACCTCACAACACTCAACTTGCCAATGATGAACTTACATCCTTTCTCATGTAACTCCTGCCCATCTGCAAGCCTTGGACTAATACCCCCGCTGTTAGGGTACTCCTCTGTCTAATCCTGTGTGTTGATAGGTTGCCTAAGTTACATCGCTTTTCATAATCATTGTAGAGTCTATTTTCAGAAGTTGTTGGTTGTTCGCGTGTTTGGACGATGTTTTCGGAATGTGTTTTGTTCGGACTATTCACTTTTATTAAGCTATGCCTGCCATAAACAGCTTGCTTTTCATCAGGATTACGTTTATACATTGCGTAACATTAGCGGTAGTTCTTTATAAATATTTACGAGCAGCGTGATGTAACTGACATAATGTTCAAAGTGGTGTTTAACCCTAGCTCAGTAATAACCTGAATGTGAACAGTAGTGTGTAATATGTATGCAACGTAATATGCAGGTGTGCCCAAGGTCATACTCTGGAAATAGTATATGTGTAGCATATTATTGGCTGGGGCATTGTTTTCATCAATATTGTATCTAAGCTGTTGCTCAATATTATATATCATTGTTACCGCTGATACTATTATACTGTATGTATATTATCTGTGTTTACATATCTATATGTATGTGTCATGTGTAATTAAACTGGTTCTTTTTGTATGCCATAAAACATACAAAACTTCAACATACAAGGCAGGAGTGATACATCTAGGCGATACGCCAAGTTCGTAGTTTTACATGGCTAATATGTCAAAGAGAATATCTTACATATCTTAAGCATATCTCAATACACCTGATAGGAATAGCTAGGAGACTTTTGTGTGAAATACATGATGGTCTTGGTTGAATACTGTTGACAACCTTGTTGACCATCACAGTCCCTGGTGCATGTCAGGTAACTGCAGACCAACCCAAAGTAATACTGTGGTTTTTTTGTGGCGTTGCCTTGTCGTAAAAAGGATTCTCACATTACAAAGGGAAAGGTTATCCTTTTTATCCACCCAAGGCTGCTATGAATACCAAAGTGCTCTGCCCACCGTGAGACGGCAGTCTCACAGTCTCTACTACCACACAGACAATTACTACGACTTTCGTGTATCACATAAAAGCGAATGGTCACGGTTTTATATGCTGGGCGTATTAAAACACGCTGTGCATTCCCTTTACTCTCCCTTCTTTAAATACCTTTGGTAACAATAAAGCTTATAACCTATTCCTGCCTTTTGTAACTTGTTGAATTTGTTTTCTGGTTTATTAAATGTAAATAAATAATAAATAGCTATATAATCTACTTCTCACGTGGTACGTATTACTTTATGCATCCATCTTTCCTCGTGTCTTGGCTATCTTACATACCTCTTACAACTTGCGGTCGTGGTGTAAAAATGCTCAAGAATTTCGTTTTGTAACTCACCTGTTGAAGATGCCATTTAGGAGATAGACCTACTGTGTTTGGAAATTTGATGTAGTCCCACTGTGGAGTAGTTACCTCTTATTTTAATTTGGTACCGAGCGCTTTAGATAAATAAGAGGTATCCACTCTACAATGGGACTACATCAAAACAGAGTAGGTTTATCGCCAATCTACCATGACGGCAACAGCGCTTTGAAAACGGTGCTCTCTTGCAACCCGTAACTACACAGGGTACATAGGTTCGCCATCTTAGAGCATTCCTAAAAGGGGTCACAAGTTCTTTCATTTGTAACAAATATAAAGTTCAACATTAAAATACCCATAGTCTTGGCTAATTCATAATAAGTGTTCAAAAAGAAGTTGACAAATAACCCTCCAAACTTAGTCCAGAGATACATGTTTTAATTTCATCGCAACCTGCGTTTCTTGGAAATCAGCGAGACAAGTCATTTCTTAAAAATCGAATGTGCCATTTCCCATTGTAGGGGTGACAGGTTGTAAAAATTGTTTAAGAATACTAAACGAATATATTTTTCCAACAAACTTTTTGAATTTACATTTTACTATTTATTTTACATGTGTACGTCTTATTAGTAAACCAGCAATAATTGTTGACCCCAGTAAATAATTTTTAAAAAATCAAAATAAATGCCTCTCCACCCCGAACTTGGATGTAGCAGAACTTGACCTACATCACGGTTACTCATCCCTCAAAACGGCTGCCATTGTTGTCGTTTACATTCTCGAAGCAAGATGACAACCCCGATCTATGATGTGGTTCAACATTAACCTGTAGATTTACTGGGAATGAGCCTGATGGTACACGTGATTGCCAATGGAACTGAGTATGACTAAACAGCCGCTTGTTAGGCTGCAGACGAGTCCCCTTTTTTCACACGCGGAATCTGAATTGACCTGTCAATTTTAAAATTTGACGGATTCAAAACCAGCGTGTGAAATCAGAGAGACAGTTGTGGCCCAGAAACAGTGTTTTTTTAATTGTGCGTGTTTTGAAATGAATTTCATCAATTTTGTTTTCGTGGCCTTTCGAAGGTAGGAGTGTTTTCTGACTTTCAAATCAACTTATGCCAAATCCTGACGGTGGTGTTTGACGGAGACGGCAATGACTATCGATCACAAAAGGGTTTGCAAACAAAATGTTGTCATGTATAAAGTTACTTCTTATAAAGTTACCAGTCAGAATCAGGCATTCTTCAAAGTCACGGTAGAATGTTTTATAAACATTACACATTGTGTATTAACACGATCAACTGGTCATTCGAATAAGAGGAGGTGGGTAGACAAGGTTGTCATCGTCGAATTCTACCGGCCTACTGGCTGTCTGCTGTTCATGGTCAACGACACGAGACTTCTCAGGAGAGACAGATGGCGCTTGCAGCTACCCACTTTGCTCCCAGGCAGATTATCGTCTCGCAATAGGCCATGTAAGTTTCACGAAACACCAGAGATGCATCAACACAATATCCATGCACCTTAGAACGTTTATTTGAATACTTAACTTGATTCGTATTTTGATCTACTGCAGGATTTGACATCTTTTGCCCCAAAACACTGTCCTTGTCAATGTTGTTATGTGCGTGACATTCAATTAGTTCTGTAGCTCACCTAGATAAACAGTCAGCTAACTGAAATGTTTATATTTTTCGACTATTATTGGGAATTGCGTATTGACAAATATGCATCAAATTTCAACAATTTTTTAATATGCAACAGTGCAAGCGTACCTATACCATTGTTGTTATACAAGGTATGGTAAGGGCCCTTTTTGACCTACGGGATTTGTAGAATTAAAGAAATGAGGAAAACCTTTATCAATCAAGTTATCAGATGTGTTCATATGAATGAAAATTGAACTCTCTTAATTTCAAAATTTGCATGTTTAGGACTTCTTTACCACTTATCTTGACAGACATAATTACCCATGTGAAGTTATCCTATTCAAAGACGAAGTTATATACAAAGTTTAGTGACGAAAAATGTGAAATTCTAACCAAACACTTTAGTGAACATTTAATATCTGGCGACATTGACCTCCACACTAATGGTATAATTTATTGTCTCCATACTCTTGGCTATCTGCTTTCTGAAAACAGGTTGTTGAATAATATTTAATTCTTAATATTTTTATTATATATTTAAAAACAATTACATTCGTTATTTTGTTGATTTAATGACGCTTCAAACTAATTATGGTGCCAAAATTCAATGCTCGACGACATTGGTACCATAGACATAAAAACATTGCAACATCCTTTTAGAACATAATTAAAGTGCAATAGGTCCACTGTGAAAAATGAAGAACAAATATTTTGCAACATAGTCTGTGGCGACGATCTTCTTATCCCATGGCGTGGTCCCAACATGAATAGCATTGAAATAAATTACAGCTCCGGAAGATATGCAGGTGGTCAGTGAAAAACAGTTTTAAGTCCACAAAACTGAAACATGATGTGTGCATTTTGGAACAAATGCAAACGGATAAGGACTCCAATATAAGTTGCTAATAAACCTCATTTTAAGGCATCACATTTGAAGACAAAAATATAGAATACTAAACGAGCTCCCGTGTAATACCAATTTTATGAAACGAGTGAATAGTTCTGGTATCTGACGAGCCAAAGCGAGTCAGATACCACAACTATTCACGAGTTTCATAAAATTGGTTTTACACGAGAGCGAGTTTAGTATTTTATTTATTACTTGTCATTTATAATGTTTTTAGAATTATACTGTTGAGTGTAAATAGGCTGACACCTACACGATCCATGGCATAATCCAATTGAGTTTAACAGAATAATACTTCAAACACGTCAAAAGTTGAAACGTATGAATTTAATATCATACAATGGGCCACCTTTAGAATTCAGGCGTTCGTCCCACAAAATTATCGTAGTGCTAAGGCTATCACAACTCACATAATTTAACTTAGACTAAAGACTCTCGTTGCGCTAGAGTACGATCGCCTTGTGGAACGGGGCCTTGCACCTCAAAGTTTACAATGACGTCACAATACCCGATGACGTAATTTGTTGAATTTTGTTGCAAGATCCATCGGCGAGTCAAAGCAATGTGACGTCAGCCTAGCAACAAGGTTGCTGGGGTCATCGAGTGTGCATAGCCTCCTCCCAGTGATCTATCATCTCCACACACAATGTCGTTGAATACGCCAAGGGATGTTGAGAGTTTTCAATATTTGTTCGTGAAACGTGTTCCGAGAGTACATAAGCACGCGTTTTGGTATTACACAATGTGTAATAAAGCTGTATGTTTATTAAACGGGTGATCTCTTCACGGGCAAGTAATAATATATTTTATTCCACATTAAAAAACACTTTCTATTTTTAAGTCAAATACTAAATATGTTGGAGATCAAGAAACACCCCTTCCTCTACTCTATATATTATTGATCATATCGAGGCTTGTTGTATGGTCAGCTCGCAAGTCGTATATCCCAGAGCTTGATAAAATTTACAATTGTGGTATCAGAAATCTAGAATTAGTTGGGTTTTTAAAAAAATATCTCCCATTGAAAACTTATATGGTTACGTGTATGCACCGTGTTCAATGTGAAGAAGAGTAAGTCGTACTCTCCAATAGATTTCCAATCTTCACTCAAATCCATCTAGCTCTTCTTGTCCCTTTATTCTTAAACCAGATTATCAGAATTAATATGATTTACAAATTAACTCCAACTCTCTGTATACACATACAATGGGATCATATCAATATTTCTCAATTTAACTTGTCAGAAATACAACCATCGCAATCTCATACAGCCTGACGTTATTTTACAATTGACGAAACCAACGAAGGCTGTTACAAATACATCATTTTACAGATAAGCATTTTTGGAAACAAAACATAAATATCTCTCTACCAAAGGTCTGTTTACCAATTAATCGAACACAGCGATAAAGTATTAGCAGCAGCTTTTTATGAAAATAGCACATTTTCTATCAGATTAACTGATGGAAGTTCCATGTTTACTATGGCTGGTTTATTGGTCCTGAAATATATTGCACACACTTTTCAGATAGTTTGCCTGATCTAAAGGCAACACAGAACCGTTAACAAACCGAGACTATTTAGATGCATTTTTAAGTCATCATCTGGACTTATCTGTGGCTGGTAGGAATATCGCGTTCTGTTGGCTTCTTAACCTCACCGGTATACATATCTCCAAAGCGGATTCTGGAGCTAAAACTGCATCCGTCTATTGTTGGAATTGCGTGTTAATGTCATTTTAATTTACTGGACTAACTCGTCATGATGACATTGCCATGCAGCGATGCCGTTTAGGACATGGTAACTATACACATACTCTTTACTGAAAGGGGAGGATCCTCCTGAATGCATCTCTTCAATCCCTATCAATCACTTTTTCTTGGTTGTGTTGACTTTGCACATGTCGGACTATGCTCAAAACATATCCGAACATTTTAGAACTGTTTCTAACAACGTGAATTGAGCATATTTGAAAGAAATTATTCGCTGTGATAAAAGACAGATCTTAATTTGAAGTGTGAGTTTCACCATTGAATGTGATTTTTTACTGACATTATAGTGATCTTTAACATCACTGTTATTGTTTCTATGTCGGTAGGGAAGGATATGTGAATATCAGTAAGATTGCTCATGCGTCGTGAAGCAATATATATATTATTATTGTCAAATTGACTAAAAAGTTGTCCCGCTGAACTTTTTCTTTTTTTACTCCAGTACCGAAATGTATCTCGACCATATCCAACTGACAACCTCTCCCTATGTTGGTCGAACCGTTTCTGTTAACACTGTATTATCCCGAAGGAAATACACGTCTTGAATTTATACCAGTCACAGCAAAGAATCTATGTTCGGTATGAGAGGTTTTAGGAACACATGTAGGCAATCAGTGCCTGTATCCAACAATTGGTGGCAACATAAAACAGATTGTTGCTAAGGGCTAGGCTAAATGTATGATATAATAAATTCAGGATTTTGTACTCCAGATTTGGCCAAATATATTCAACACGCTGATCCGCAAACAATATTGCCTGCAATGGACTTCGTTTTTAAGGATGTATCTAACATCAATATCCCATAGTAATGTCATTTTTGGACCCATGTTCATCAGTTTTTAAAGCTTTAATTGCTGCCTGGGAATCTGTATAAATGGTCATCTTTATCTACCTATATCAGAACTTGCAAAGTTACTAAAGGTTCAGCTGAAAATACTTCCAGACAATAAAGGAATCCAAACATCTTAGCGATGGGGTAATGAGGACAAACAATTAAATTGAGTGCCGAACGCAACCCAGGCGTCAGTTAAAACCACGTAGAGGTGTTACGGGGAGAAGAGGGATCAAGTCGGTTGCTGGTTTGAAGTCCATGATGCGCAGCTATTCTCAGTATTTTCAAACAAAAGGGAATTTTGTCATGGAATTTGTTTTACAAACATGTAATTAGTTCAAAAATGGGTAAAATGTTACAGTCAGATTATGAACATGTAAAATCTAGTGTCCAGCCTAATAATTATGTCAGATGCATTTGATCGTTCACTTACTTTAAGACAAGTCACTTCCTGCTTCAGTTTTTCTTCAATGAATTAGTTCCTGAGATGGAAAATGTGTGTCCAGTTACATCCAGATTCTACTTTTTTTTATTTGCTGATGAATTAATACTATATGGTGATACTGTTTCTAAAATAAAAAGCAATATATTCTTCAAAATTTCTGTGATACGTTTGTCGGTCAATATGTCTAAAATCGTATAAACTAAAATTTTAAAAACTGGTGGTTGATTGTCTCGTTTTGAGAAATGGTTTTATTAAAACAGTGTAGTTGAAGTTGTTCCTTGTTATTGTTTATCAAGAGGCTTGATCTAAAACGTCTGACAAAAGAGAACCGCAAGCCAAAGGTATTAATAAATATTTTGAGAAGTTTCACTCGTTGCAACTTTTTTCAACAAATTTCTTCCAACATATGCCAATATCATATGCATATCTTGTATGGTGCAGAATTTTGGGGGTGCAAGTGTTAGCACCTAAACGATGTTTTAGTTTAAAACTGTCTGCCTCGGGCTTCGCGGGGTTAGGTGAGTGTGGTGTATATTCCATTCATAGTGTTAAAAAATGTTATGATATGCTTGTATGAGCAAGGATGAATTGGAAAACTAAGTTTAGAATTTGTCTGTATATATTAGGATTTGGAGACAAAAAAAGGTATTTCTAAATATGTTTCAGCAACGTTTAAATGGCATCTTCCAACAAATTTGGTACATTGACCTGCAAGTCAAAAATGGCAAATAATGCAAAATTCAAAATTCTATACATTTGATCAGATATTTGAAGTTCGAAAAAAAGCAAATTCAAAATTGCTCTTTTTCGTTTTCGTTTAAGTTTGGGTATTGCGTGTGGGCGTCACTTCAATACAACTGGACATTTAAGTACATATAAACTGTGTAACATAAACTGCGTTGAAATTGAATTTCGTTTTCTTTTTGTGTGTTTCAGCACACGTACAGTTAATGAATACAACTATACATTAACACAAAGTTTCATCTTCATCCTAACATCCATAAATTTAACATTTTGATTATGTTTATACTTTCATACTTTCCTGCATAGTTTGTCTGTATGATGGCATAGGTGGAGGTACAGATTGATTTTACACCACTTCCGGGGGACTCTGATACGAGGGTTGACTGAAGTTCTCGGACTCATATAGAACTACTTCCACAGGTCCTATAACGTAATAGTTCGAGACTCTACCTGGTGCTGAAGGAGTTCTAAGCAACACTGGTGGATTGTACCTATGGCAATGACTTAGTTGTGCAGTCGTGCATTGTCCTGTTGGAAGAGCGCACATTTTCACAAATTGCCACGTTTCTTAGTGTTCATTTCATCAGGTAATTGTCTGAAAAGAGCGTTAAATATGCCCCGTCGTTGTCTGGCTTTCTGGAAGACAGTCCACTATAATGACACCCACAGTATTCCTGAACAGTCTTCCGGGACAGTCTTTACTCTCTTTAGTGGTGGTGATGTCAAATGCTTCTACTGATTTGATTGTTGTTTAGGCTCTCTCTCCTGCGAAATGCCTATTGCACTGGATATAAATTTGGCGGTAGGTCATGGATTTTCTGGATTATTTCTTCCAGGACGGTTATCCTCTTCAAAGCTCTCCCTGCTACGCTTAAAACTCTGCTACACCCCACTTTATGGCATAGGAAGGGGCATCCCTCCATAGAGGTGTACTTTTCTGCAAGTATATACTTGATCACTCCCCGTTCCTCACGTTTGTCCATTTTCCAAAGAGCACAGATCCCTGCTTATTTTACCGACTTGTCACAGTGACACAATTGGCTCAACTGTCTCAAGTGTTGTGAATATGCATGTATGTCCACAACGAAAGAGTTCACTATTATGCAATACCTTTTATGTGAGGCTCAGAACTTATCAGTCAACCCTTGTATTCCCTAAGCCAATCATTCATGTACTAGTTGCCTCGGATCAGCTGGAAAAAACAAAACTCATTGTGTGTGCCATAAAACCATGTTTGATAGAGCAATGAATACAACGTTCTGAATGTTAAACCTTCTATCTGTTTTATAGAAAGACTACAGTTGTGTTAAAGGGGGGTTAAATATTTATTTACCATTGAACCTCTTATTAGTCTTCACAACGGTACCAGTGTCAATGACACAGTAGATATGTTAAATCTGTCTGAAGCTGAAATTGAGCTTTTCAAACATTCTAGGAGACATCTTTCTTTTAAAAATCCTAGAAGAATTGTTGAATATATATATATATATAAATATACTGAGTCAAAAAAAAAATTCACATTTTTAAAAGTAATCCCATATATGATATACAACGGACAAATGTTTCAGAGAAGGTAATTTTTAATCATTAATGTCCATAGAAGGATTTTAATTAACGGTGGTAACCATAATTTGTTCCAAGCACCTACGGTATTCGGTAATAACATCAACAGTTTAAATCATAAGCCCCAAGCACGAGAATCTGATGGCACACAAGTTCAGTAGCGGGTATGGCCACCGTGTGCGTTGACAACTGCCACACAACGCCTCCGCATGGACCTTGTGATGCTTGTGAACACATGATTGGGAAGACGACGCCATTGTTGCTGCAAAATGGTGCCAAGATCTTGCAAATTCTGTGGTTGGTTCTGGAGTGTGCGCAGACTTCTGCCAAGAGCATCCCAGACGTGTTCGATGGGATTGAGGTCGGGAGACCTTGACGGCCAGTCCATGACGTTGACTCCCACATTCTGAAGGAAATTCCTTGTCAAAATTGCTGTGTGGTGTCCGGCATTGTCGTGTTGGAAGATCAAACCGGGTCCATGTGCTGCCATAAAAGGCAGAAGTTCTGGTGCCAGTACCTGGTCGCGGTAAGCAGCAGCGTTGAGGTTGCCACGGATGACAAGAAGCCTGGAACGTGCATTGCCACAGAAAGCACCCCACACCATGACACTTCCGCCTCGAAATCTGTCAACTTCCTGTACACAACACTGGGCGTAACGTTCATGACGGCGCCTCCACATCATCGCCCTACCATCAGCAAATCGAAGATTAAATCGGGATTCATCACTGAAGACGACTTGATTCCAATTCCTCTGAGTCCATCGTAATTGTCGCTGTGCCAACAATTGACGTGGACGTCTGTGTAATTGAGTCAGAATCGGCCCGCAGTATGGCCGTCGTGCTTGAAGGTGGGCAGTTCTCAGACGGTTTCGAACAGTTTGCGCACTCAGTCTACCACTAAACAGTTCATTTCTGGTTGATGTGGCCGTCAAAAATTGGTTACGGAGGTGACGTAAGACAATCCATCTTCCCGAGGCAAGTGAGTTAACTGACTATTAAAGTCCAGTTTCCACCCTTGCCGAACTAGGAGTTACATTTTGGCTGGACTAACGAGTCTATGAATAGTCCAATCAAAATCGCGCACCGAAATCGAAATCCGGTTCCTAAAGTGTCATGCAGATTTCGGTCGACTGCAGCATTTGCAAAACATGTGCACCGCTAACTCGTTGTCAACAGATATTTTCTAAATCTTTTCATGTTTTTAATCAAGGTGCTCACGTGATTTGATGCACTTCGCGATGTAAGACTCGTTTTATCAAAATATAGATCTTGATTATCGATCAGATCGTCTTGACTGGGCGCCACCGTTTTGTTTGAAGCAAATGCAAGTGATACGAGAGGTGGAATCTGATTGGTCAGTAGGAGAGGCATAGAAAGGACATAACTCGCAATAGCCACTGGTGGCGCTACGATCGAGCCCAGGAATTCCAGCCTAGTTCGGCAAGGGTGGAAATTTGACTTTTAAAGTCAGTTAACTCTCTTGCCTCGGGAAGATGAAAACAATCTGACGATCCTCTGCATGTGACGTCACACGTGGTCGACCTGGCCGAGGGCGATCAGCGGTGGTACCCGTTTGCCGTAGACGCGTCTGTAAATCATAAACAGTCCGTCGACTACAACCCATCGTCCTTGCGACTTCGATCACGGACGTTCCCGTCTGCAACATGCCGATGGCACGTTCACGTTGCACATTTGAAAGGCGTGGCATGACAAATGGCCGTAAAGACTTTTGTTTTCTTGTGTGTGTGTTTTTTTTTTAATGACTGCTAACTAGTATGGCTGAAAACACGTGCGGTATTATGGCCACGTGACCAGTTGCACGTGAAAAAACACTTTTGCCACTATAGTGCTGTCCACATGATTTTGATCGATTCACCAAAAACGGGAGTTATCTGAAGACAATACGTGGCCATTACTGTTTAAATACACAATAAGGGCCCACAGTGATAACTGGTCAAAATGTTAAAATTTTAGGATTGTGAAGTTTTTAATTTGGTTCAGTATATATATATATATATAACAAATCACTATGACAACACTAGCATTCTTGTACACCAATTTGTTTTATTTGAACACATGAATCGTTTAAGAATCTTACAAATATGAGCTTAAGAAATTTGATTTGTCCAAAATGGCGGACAAAATGGCCTCCAAGATTGCCGCCAATACAGGTAAATGACAATATGTCGTCTTCACTTGGGACTGTGTGAGAAATTTAAATGTCACAGTTTAGGTTTCGACCAGGAACTCCATCTATCGTGTTATTGTCATATATAAAGATAATTAGCGCCTATGTTATGTACTATAACTTGTGATCATATTGACTTACTTTGAAGTATTTCAAATATGCAACTGCGTCAATATTGTCAGTAACTCATTAACAAATTCATTATTTTACTCCACTACAGTAGTGAGCGAGTATTGTTTCATGCCGCTTTTAGCAATATCCCAGCAATAACTCGGGGGGGGGGGGGGGGGGGGGGGGGGGGGACACCAGAAAAGGGCTTAAAACATTGTACCCATGTCGGGAATCGAAGCCGGGTCTTCAGCGTGACGAGCGAACGCTTTAACCACAAGTACATTTGTCAGTCTAGTTATACCGAACTGTACGCGTTATGTGGTTCAAGTGACTTTCTCTGTATGTAATTACAATTATAATTATAATAGTGCACTCCTTTGGTATTGAGAGCAATAGTGTATGCATAAATATTCTGATATATATGTCAGATTATGATGTTTAGATACCTTTATGTAGTCTTTGAATGACATTTAGAAGTGACACACATAAAGAAAAGAATTTATGGATGTAAACTTCTTTATTATGAGGAACATTTCGGAGTATATACTTACTCCTTCATCAGGTCAATTTATGCTATGAGGCAGAGAACATAGATATGTACCTGTACGAACAACAAAAGTAATAAGATAACAAAGGTGGAAACTAAACAAGGGAGGCCAACAGTGTCGCTGATGGATGATTAGCAATGGACAAATGAAAGCCAACACTTAGCAGTTAAAAAGCGCTGATAGGTGACAGCATGACTTAAATTATCACTGATTGGAAATAGGCAATGGATAATGGGCAAACGGGGAGCAGGGTGTAATTAGCACTGACAGGTAATAGCAATAGGAATGGCAATGGACAAATGGAAGCCAGCTGGATAATTAGCACAGATATTAATCAAAGCAAAAGTCCCAAGCACTGAGCAGATAGGTTCCCTGGTCACGGCTGGTGTCTCCTGATGTAGTAGTTTCTTCTTGTAGTTTTCGCCAGTTGTTGGTAGACGGACTTTGGTGGCTTCCAGCATGATATTATGGTCTTGGCTCTTGATGATGTGTTCGGAAATAGTGGATTTAGGTCTAGTCTGTTGACAGAGGTCTGATGTTCTTTGAGTCTGGTGTTGAGGGATCTGAGGGTTTCTCCAATGTATTGGTTGTCACAATTGCAGGGGATCTGGTATATACAAGGGTTGGGACTCGCTTATCAGCGCCAATTATTTGTTGGCTTCCCTTGAGAAGTTTCCACCTTTGTTATTTTATTACTTTGTTGTTCTTACAGATACGGGGGCACGAGTGGCCCAGTCGTCTAAGGCGCCGCGATTCGCTGCAGAGTTGTACGCCAGAAACCTATGATTGTGAGTTCGAATCACGGTTCGAATGATTCTAGGTTTGTCAGCACAACACTCGTGCTCGTGCGTTATACCAAAGTGGTAAACGTCTTAGACATGCATCACTTTGGGCTTTCCTCCCACATTAAGCTGACACGCCGTGATATAACTGGAATACTGTTTAAAGCCTGTTGAACCCAACTCACTCACTCACTCACTCTTACAGGTAAATATACTGAACCGCAAAAGAGTGAGTGAGTGAGTGAGTGAGTGAGTGAGTGAGTATGGTTTTACGCAGCTTTTAGCAATATTCCAGCAATATCACGGCGGGGGACTCCAGAAATGGGCTTCACACATTGTACCCATGTCGGGAATCGAACCCGGGTCTTCGGCGTGACGAGCGAACGATTTAACAACTAGGCTACCCGACCGCCCCGAACCGCAAAAGAAACGTCACCCCAAGTAACATTGCATGAAAAGTTGTCATTTAAATATCTATCTGGGTTATTATTGTCAAAGTTTCTAAAATTTAACATTACCTTGTCTGGAAAAATGAAATTTGATGATAAAAAACCCCAAAGCTGATGACAATAAAACCGATCACCCAAACGCATCACGGCAACGGCCATGGTAACCCGATGCACGTGAGTTCCGCGCAAATTGAAATGCACATGCGATCCCCCATTTCTTGCCCAATAAAATCCACCTAGATCGGATAACATTCATTTTTGTTACTGAATTGCTACCACATGCCATGATTGACCAGAAATCAGAGACACCAAGCCCTTGGACGATTGCAAGCTGGACAAACCGCCTGGCAAATAGCCAGTGCATTTCAAGTCCACGTAAGGACCATATACAGGCTCCAGCAACAGTACCAGACCACCAACACTACAGATGACCGACCACGTAGTGGAAGACCATGGGTTATCACCCGACGTTAGGATCTTCAGATTGTACGACAGCATCTTCAAGATCGCTTTGTTACTGCTGCGGAAACGGCTCGACAGACCATGGGGACACACCAGCGACACATTAGTGCGGAGACCGTGCGTCGACGATTGACGAGCAGCCACCTCCACTGTCACAGGCCACATCGAGGACCCATTCTGACACCACGTCATCGCCGGGACCGCCTTAAGTGGGCAACACAGCACCAACATTGGCGCCACCAGCAGTGGAGAAGGGTCCTATTCTCAGACGAGAGCCGTTAGTGTATCTCAACAGCAGATGGTAGAGAGAGATTCTGGCGATGCCGTGGGCAACGTTATTCGGATGCTTGTGTTGTTGAGAGAGACTCGTGGGGTGGTCCGAGCATCATGGTGTGGGGTGGAATTGGTCTTGCACAGAGGGTCGGCCCTGTGGTCCTACAGAACATCGGTCCAGGGAGAGGCAATGGTGTCACAGCATCTCGGTACATTGATCAAGTCTTGACACCACACGCCATACCTCATTTGCCACGTCGCCGCAACCACGAGTTTCAGCATGATAACGCCCGTTCCCAGACTGCGAGAGCAACAAGAGACTTCCTCCAACAGAATGGCATCAGAACCATGCATCGGCCTGCCCTCAGTCCCGATTTAAATCCCATTGAGCACTTGTGGGACGAGATTCAAAGACGGCTGAATGACGTCCGACCAACCCCGACAACTGCAGCTGAACTGCGTCAGGCGTTCCTCAGAGTGTGGGCTTACGTGCCTATGGTCTTCATCAACCGCCTCATCCATTCCATGTATCGACGTTGCACGGCAGTCATCAATCCACATGGCGGACACACGAGATACTGACTTGTGATGACATTTTCTCTGAGACTAGTCTTGTGTTTTCACTCTAAGAACATTTGACACTTTACTTTCAACCTTGATGATCAGTTTTGCCAAGTTTTATCTTTTTAATATATCTCAAAGTCTGTTTCCAGTATTTGGACAAATAAGGTTTCTCATATATCTATCCATGATGACGTTTCTTTTGCGGTTCAGTATATATATATATATTTCTCTGCTTCATAGCATTAATTCACCCGATGAAGGAGTAAGTTTATGCTCTGAAACGTTGTGTTCCTCACAATAACGAAGTTGATCTTATTTCCTTATACCTTTATGTGTCTTGAGATTGTATCATCTGCTTGTCTATTTTGAGAGGAAGCAGTTATTTTGATCTTCTTGTGCACAATGTTTTGTTTGTGTCTTCCTATATTCTACAGGGGGGCACGGGTGGCCCAGTCGTCTAAGGCGCCGCGATTCTCTGTGCAGAGTTGCGTCCCTTAGGCACGCCAGAAACCTATGATTGTGGGTTCGAATCCTGGTTCGCCCCGATTATGTTTCTAGGTTTGTCAGCACCATACCCGTGCTCGTGGGTTTCACCGAAGTGGTAAACGTCTGAGACCTGCATCACTTCGGGCTTTCCTCCCACATTAAGCTGACACGCCGTGATATAACTGGAATATTGTTAAAAGCGGCGTTAAACCAAACTCACTCACTCACTCGAATATTCTACAGGACTTTACCAAGCATACCAAGAACCAGTAATTATAGTTGTATGTGCATTTGTAGCATTTTTATTCCATTTATGTATTAATTTAGAACTTGGCCTTCAAAGTGACATTGACCTTCAAATGTACCTCCTCGGTGGTTTAAACAATCATTTATTTTAGGCAAACCTTTAATCCTATACAGAAAAAGGTATTTGCAAACGGTGATAGCTATGTGTTGTATAAATCTATTATAATGAAATTAACAATGTAAATTTTTAAAAATGCACATTTTGACAAAATTGGGGGTTTGGATAACATGTTACTAATTGTTTGAAAAATCATAAACGTTATGTGGAATATGAACACTGTCTTCTCATCATAAGACGTGGCGGCTGATTTTGAAAGCGCAAATGACTTGGTTGATGATACTAATAATTCATTACGGTTCTTTTCACAATAATTGGAAAATGAAAATAGAGCAAAATTCACCATATTTTGGCTTATTTTGACTCATAACTCAATTTGTGAGAGGCTATAATTGAAATAATAATAATAATTCAAGTCTGCTTTGTGTAAACTACCACATAAATGATACAAATAAGGACTTAATGCATACACTACCTTTTGGGGGACTTTATTTGATTTTCTCTGTGTTTAAAACAGAAAAATTCATTTTGACCCCAAAACAGTATCTGCCACCAAAACATTTGACCACGACCATTTTCTAGTCTGTTGGATACACAAACATCAGGAAACCCCAAGTCTGCTTTGTTCTACAACGGGGAGGGGTATGTCGGCAGTTTGAGGGTCTTGCCAGTACTCTATAAATGAAGACAATACAATCATCTTAAAGTAAAAAATTGACTATGAGCTACGAACATGCTCCTAGTTAGATTGTCTCTTGAAAAATCACCGCTTTTTCAATGTGTGAAGCTAGTTTGTTTTGTACTTATTTATTATAATTGATTATGCTATCATAATTCACAATTATAATCATATCAGTGTTATCAGAAATGACGTATTTCAGCAGTGGAGATATTGTTTGTTTCCTAGCGCTTTAAGATTTTTGCAGAGGCGAGAGCATCTTCACGTGCCATCTGAGCCAAAAGCATTTTCAGTCACACTCATTTTTATTTCGGAGATTCTTCACGTTCCTGAAAACGGCAGTATGTTTCATTTCGTACTTTGTGTATTGCTAAAATCCTGAAATCTTTGAGAAAACCAATTCTACATGATTTAATACAATAAGATGGTCGCCAACCTAAAACTGTCCTTAACTGTGACAGAAATATAATGTTTCCAAAGGCAATGTTAATGAACAGATCTTTGGTAAATGAGACTTTCATATACAATGATGAGACTATACTGACATGAATAAGCGTTATCCTTTGTTTAGTAAGCAGGGGAAATATGAAGTTACTTTCTCATTACATGGCCACCGAGGGGCGATGATGAACCGGAATGCCAAAACCCGACTACCTAAGCGAATATACATGTAAATGTTTTCCTCGGCGTGGGCAGCTCATCTTCCTGCAAGTCAAATACGTAGACATGGGATATTGTCGGTATCGCATATCACTGATTTGCATAATATTCACAACCGCACAACTGAAACAGTTGAATATGCCGAATAAACACAAGCCTGGGTCTCGGAGTTCCAGCGCAATGTCCAAAAGGGGACCTATCAATAGTCTAGCCTAGTGTCTCGTTCTACCTACAACGTCCGTTGGGGCAGCCAGAAACCTATGATTGTGGGTTCGAATCACGGTTCGCCCCGACTGTTTCTTTCGTTACCATACCCGTGCTCGTGGGTTTTCATCAAAGTGGTTAACGTCTGAGACCTGCATCACATCCGGCGTTTTTTCCACATTAAGCATACAAGCCGTGATATGATATAATACTGTTAAAAGCGGAATTGAACCCAGCTAACTCACTCGTTCTAAGTTGAAATCTGATTAAAAAAGTGTATGTTCGTCTGTAGCTTAGCGCCTCTTTAATGAGGCTCAGAACTTATCAGTCAACTTTCGTGACAATGTGACCATGTGATGTCACTCAAGTCAGTATTCTAAGAGCTGTTCAAAATGTAAATGGTCATTCTAGGATTGAAAATATACTGACAACAGTGCAGATATAATATTACTGAGTGGTGAAAGTCTTGTTTGCTGGGTCTACGTTGAAAGAATCCCTCGGTAGCTACATGTACCAAGAGCACTTGTTAATGACCGTCCATGTTTGTGGCATCTTCCCGAGGCCAGAGAGTTAAACTGACTATAAAAGTCCAGTTTCCACCCTTGCCGAATTAGGCTGGTATTATGGAGTTACATTTTGGCTGGACTAGCGAGTCTATGCATAGTCCAATCAAACTTACACACCGAAATCGAAATCCGTTTCGTAAACTGTCCTGCAGATTTCGGTCGACTTCAGGATTTGCAAAGCATGTGCAAAACTCGTTGTCAGCAGATATTTTCCAAATCTTTTCATGTTTTTAATCAAGGTGCTCGCGTGATTTCGCGATGTAAGACCCGTTTTATCACAACATAGATCTTGATTATCGATAAGATCGTCTTGCCTGGGCGCCACCATTTTGTGTGAAGCAAATGCAAGTGATACGACAGGTGGAATCTGATTGGTCCATAGAGAAGAGGCTCAGGAGGGACAAAACTGGTAATAGCCACTGCGCTACGATCGAACCCAGTAATTCCAGCCTCGTTCGGCAAGGGTGGAAACTGGACTTTTAGAGTCAATTAACTCCCTTGCCTCGGGAAGATGTGTTTGTGGTGAAAACATGGATTTTGGCGGTCCACTTCTATTGTCGGAATGGGGAAATAGAGTAATATTTGTCTCACAGTATGTGGGTAGGCCTTTGCAATACCAGACCAGTAAGCAGAAACCACAGCCACCTTCATTTTCAATGACTTTGTCTGTAGCTAAAGAAGCCCACGGGGCGACAATCCGAGTAGGTAAGTACTTAGTCCAATTTTTTCAAGTTCTCTGCCAAATTCTATTCTAAGCATTCTCATTCCATGTTTACACGTGAAACAGATAGACGTTATTGTCAGCTTTAAATGTCAAGTCAAATGGGCAAAACCGCTGGCATGCCGTTGGTCCCCACTGAGCTATCTTTGGCTGCCATTTGGAACATCCCCCAGGCTGTTGCAAATGGTCACACACGATGTTGACATTGTTAACCGAGTTGTTACACCACCCCTCTTTCAGGGCGTGTTGATAAGACGAATGACCAAAAAGTATGATGCTATTATTTTGTAATTTAGATATACAATTTAATGTTAGTGATGAGTTTACATTGGTGGACAGACAAATAATCAGAATTCTACAATCCTATTGAATGCAGAAAACCAGACTCACTTATATTCATTACCTTGAAATCTTAGCCACTTTGTATTACAGTTAGGGTGCAAAGTCCAATGTCTTAATCAGAATAATGAGGGCCATTGATACAGCAGTAGCACATGACATGACATGACATGACAATATGGGTGGTACAAAATATTTGTGTTGTGATGTCACAAGGAAGCTATTGTTGTGTGTAAGGTGTAGGAAGTCACGTAATTTACAGTAATTTCATAGCAGGGACATCGGGTGGCTATTTTAAGAACCTGTAAGAAACATCATAACAATTTAATACAAGTACGTCTGTAAATTGTATGTACTCACGTTTTGACCGTAAATTGTTTCCATTTGGTCGTTTGGGGTGGGGTGGTGGTTCCCTACTTGAGTGCTCGAGCTGCGTGTTGTATGTGCCGCCACGGATTATGATGCGCCCAACACAGTATAGATTGGTCGAAAACAGCTTTGCTGGCCAATGGCTGTACGACTGGAGTTTACCGCTGATCGGTTCAAGGGTCAGCCTGGTGGCAAATAAGAAGGTACTGCGGAGACCGTCAGAGACCGTCACGAGTATCAATCAACGCATCAACCAAGTCAGCGATCCTGACCACCCGATCCCCTTTGTGACCTTTTACGGGTTTCCTGAAGACCTATTCTACCCCTCTATCTTTAGTTGTAGAATATGGTGTCATGTAGCTGTGTGGGGGAGAAATTCTTAAGTAAGTAGAATCGTAAGTATGTTGGGCAATTTGTTAATATAGTTTGTTTAGAGTTTCCTTGGGGGAGAGGTAGGCTATCCCCTGGATTCGTACAAAAAAGAATATATAGTAAATAGTCGACAGTGGTTAGGCTTTCTGAATTGCATTTCTGATTTTATATATTTTTTTTAACATTTTACTTTCATTTATTCAAATTCATCATATTTTCATCAAGCCTTTTTGTTCACCTGGCCAATGCATGAACTATACAATGGTCCCAGCTGACTGACTCACGCTGAAACCCGCACATTTACCATGTAAATAAAACAACGCAAAAGGCCGTGAGTCAGCAGTGGGATTCGATCTAGACACTCACAGAGCAAGAGAACTCTGCGGCCACTGGGCCGCCTCAGGCAAGGCAAGGCCTATTACAAAACCATGACATTTGAATTTTAGCTGCAGACATGTGTTGAACATTGAAGCTGGCGACTGCCGTGCAGACTTGCAGAGCATATGTAACGTCAACTGGGCGTCTACAGATATTTTCCAAATATAGGAGGGACATAGAAGGGACATAACCGAAGATCGGTTCGGGGGGCGGCAGCGTTAAGGTATGGGGTGGGATTACAAGACAGAGGACCCTTTTGATAGTGGTAGAGGGAAATCTCAATGGACAGGGCTACCGCAAAGAGATCATCAGCCTTGTTGTTCTACCGTTTTTGCGTCGTCATGGCCAAGGCATTACTTTTCAACATGCCAATGCCTGACCTCCTATTGCTCGACTTGTTCAGGATTCTCTTCAACAAAACAACGTGAATGTCATCCCCTGGCCGGCTCGCTCCCCTGATCTTTCACCAATCGAGCACATGTGGGATAAGATGGATCGGCGCCTTCGACATTAACCACGTGTTCCACAGACACTCCAGGAACTTCGAAACATGCTCCAGCAGATATGGACAGATATCCCACAGGACTTTGTGCGACGCCTGGTCCATTCCGTGAGACGAAGTTGTTATCTTGCATCGCAACCAGAGGTGGACACACGCTATTGATTTGTAAATTGACATTTTGGCATGTTCATGTTTTTTATGAAATCACACACTTTCTGAAGTCAGTATGGCAAATTAAACCATCTGAACACTTACAGGAGTCTTTTATCTGTTGCAAACCGACATTGTTTCAGATTTGGTAAAAAACTGAACTTTGCATTAAATCTTATTCAATGTCACAGGAACCTTTGTTGTTTAGTATATATGTGATTGATAAATGTGCTCAAGTTAGTATAATATGAATTGAATACTTGCCTTGGGATGCTCATTTCATAGCATGAGTCGTCAAAGAGGAATGCGCAAATGCCACAGGCTCAGGTTACATATTTCACATGCATCGTACAGAGCCAACTCACCTGTGTTCTAAAAGAGTTCTTGAATATTTTCTTAAATACAGTTATAAAAACAATGTTCAAACATTTAAATGCTAAGGTTCTTCCAAAGGTGGCCATGGTTTAAATAGGTTAGAGCACTGGAACCCTGGTGTCTAATCATACCTGGTCCTCATGCTCTAACCTAATGTCAAATTCTAACTTAATGAATCGCCATTAAATACTCTTTACTGGTACAGATATATCCTGTATTTTGGACAAATGTATACTTTACTCCAAACAAGTCACAGAATCTTTAGGTTCTGATTGGGTCGGTGAAATTTACAGATACCTGGGACTTACCGTATACAGCTGTGCATAAGGCGAGGTTTTTTTTGTACCTCGAATGAGGGGGCTTTCAAGGGGGGTCGTCTTACAGTTATACACAGGGTTGAAGAGTTTTGATGTTTTTTCTCCCCCAACACAGACATTACTGTGAGCACGTAACACCGGAAATACCATGTCAACAAATTCGTAATGAAGTACCCAAACTAATCATGTAATTACACTGTCTGGTATATTAATTAGCATCGATTTTTAAAGGCTTGTACAGGGGGGTCGTCTTGTATGTGGGGTTGCTTTAGACGGCGATATACGGTACTTGCAAGTTATTGGTTGACTAAATTCCACCAACCCTTAGAAGAAATGATGGATTACATGCTCACCCTATACCCAACCAGTATGTTCAGGTACACATTTATAGCTATATCATGTCCTTTCTATGCATGCACTAAAGATGGTCATCAACAAGTTTTTGGTTAAGTTTCACTCAACTGTAAATTTATGGGTTTTCAAATAAGTCTGCCGAGGTGGCCATGTTTAACATCAGATCAAAATCCTGTGAGCACTTTAACAGACACCATAGCTAAGATCATACATGCAAAGTTTTAGCAACATTGGCCTTGTGGTTTCATAGGAGATTGACGGATGGACAGATCGACAAAGTCCCCCAAATACAACAGTCATCTTCAGTTCAAAGGAGTCATCAATGTGCAACACCTAGACATGTGTTTAGTTTCACATTTGTATTGTTTTAGTATGTAAAATTATTAAAACTGTAATTCAGTGACAGAAGTATTACAAGTCACCCAAGAGACCGCCTCTGTAGTCTAGCGGAAGGTCTGGGGTTTGATCCCCCGCCGCATCATACCAAAAGATGGTAAAAGATGTAACTTGTTGTTACCCTGTCAGGTGCTCGGCATTACAAGGACTGGTCATTACAAGTCAGTATACTGTGACTCAGTGGGGTATTCATGTTAAACTGAGGCATGGTATCTCAGTGGGCTAGCACTTTAAAATGGCCATAGTCCGGATTAGTACATGTCGCTATGTAAGTGCAATAATCTTGGATGTGACAAAACTCATTTTTACCTCACCTCAAATGTTACACTAGAGGCAACATTCATCATTTCATACAGAATTTCTTCTTTGACTCAAGTGACAAACAATATGGGATGCTTTGTTAAAACATGTAACACTTTTATAAGTCTCTTGAAAGTGTTGCAACTGCCAAACAAATCTGATGAATATTAAATACATAACATCAACCGTACATCATCAATTCAAAAGATAGCAGCAGGACTGTACAAAACATTGAGCAATAGTCATGCACTTCATGTAAACAATCCATTGAAAGCAGCTTATCATCAAAATACAGCTACAGGAAAAACTATATATCTGGTCAAGTCTCATTAATCCAACACTCGTTGATCCGACAATCGGCTTTACCCGACACTAATGATGGGAACCGATTATATCAGTGCTATTTAGACCCATTAATCCGACATTCTCGCACTCCGACTGTGACACACCTAATTTGCAACAAATTCTCGAAATAACTCATTAATCTCGTTAATCCGACACAGTGATTTGCGTACTCCGTGGTCATCTGCCCGCTTGTGTTGATGTTAGACACGTTGTCTATCTGCATATTACAACAGCTGCAGAGATAAACTTGCTTAACAGTGGACAATCAATGCTTTAAATAAACAAAAAAGGATTAATCACGTTAAGATTAACTCAATCTCATTAAAATCAGATATAAGTTATTGCTTTCGCTAAGTTTGTTTGTTGTTTCACGCTGAGTTCAGCAATATGACGGCGGTCTACATAATCGAGTCTGGACAAGACAATCCAGTGATTGACATCATGAGCATCGATCTATGCAATTGTGATACGATGACATGCATCAAACAATTTAGCAAGCCTGACCATTTGATCCCATTAGTCGCCGCTTATGACAATCATAGTCGCCTCTTACGGCAGGCATTGGTTGCTGAGACCTATACTCTACTGGGATCTTCATGGGTCTGCTACCACTGAGGACATCCCATTACAGATCACATCAGAATGACCTTTCGTGAACTTTGACTGAAATGTCTACATTAGCCACTTAAAAGTAATTTTCTTGAGCTTTGCGGCACTACTTTCAAACTGGCAACTTCCATTCCAGAGTATGCTTTCAAAAGTATTTTGAATCAGGCATACAGCCTGTAACAGTAATTCAGAATACCCTATGCAAAGCTTTCGAGGTTGCATGATAAGAAAACATATTCTACTAACTATCTAACATATCAAAATGGATATTTCCTTTTTCATAATTTTATTACAAATGATATGTATCGTTATCGATCATGTGGTTGTCCAATTTTCGATCATGAACGTTGATACTACTTAATTTCATTTATCTGGCATACTTGTTAATCTTACATAATCATATGCAACAAACCATGTCAGATTAACAGGACTTGACTGTATAGCATATTTCATACATGCCAAAATTCTACAACACTCAATTATTATCAATGCCACTTCAGATATTGTCTCTAACCCATCAGGTTGTATGCATGTCACATTACATAAGACAACTGAAAATACCTCCACCAAGAGGATCTGAGATCATATCTTGACTCAGTGTGAAATATTCATGAAACAATACGTAAATGCTCAAGTGTTGGACTCTCTGAAAGACACATCTGGGATAACTACCATTGGTAACAATCAAATAAACCTACAAGGCACTTTGAAAAATTTAACATCAAACAAATCTATTATACCATTACTCTTTATACATGGAAACATCATAAACAAGAAAACAGCTTTATCACTATCCCCAGGCATGGGGCACATTAGAATTTCAATTGGTGTTCTAAGTTGGACAACTTGTACCCAATCCCATTCACTTTTTGTGAATAATTGTTTCAGTCAAATCAGTGTGAAATAGTTTTAGAGAAAATTTGTCCCCTTTGAGAAGCGGACGGACAAAAGAACAGATGAACTCCGTTACTATTTTGTGGTGGAGAATAATAGCTTCTAAAACCTAATAACACTGAACACATAGCATATAAAATGAATGGGTGTTCAGTAATTCAGTTATTCTTATCTAGCCACTGAAATAATTTAAGAAATTGACATACTATTAACAAATAAAACACAATCACAGGTATGCTTTTGACTCCTTTCATGAATAGAGAAGTATTATGGCAGCCATATGAGGCATTAACAGCTTAAAACACATACACATGTGATATCCACATAGTAAATACTGAGGGATAACAACCGACAATGTTACGTTGACTACATCAAACAGTAAAACCACAAGAAGATCCAATAAACTAAAGTAATGCCACAAACACACCTTTCCTTGTTTGTCAGCAGCCTACTGAACGGCAGCATGTCACAGACTATAACAGGCCTTAGTTGGTGTGTAACATTGGTCAATGCTGAGATAAAAACATTGCATATATATAATTGCACCACATCAATTCAAATTAACAACAGACTTTTAAGATTATGGAAAAACAATGACACATTTATATACCAGTCCTCCAACTTAATCTCCACAACTATGTGTGTAATGCAGCTACCCTTCGAGTCTCCAGACCCTTTACATATGGCATATTTCATCTTTCCCGGTGTTTTGGGTATTCAGTCTGATGTATGAACAACACTCATATCATTTGAAGCTGAAGTGTTTTTATCTATTTATCAAAAATGAGCAATCTATGAAACATCATATGAAAAGTGGGTGAGTGAGATTTGAGTCTCATCATATGTGATCAAAATATGATGGTCTGTGACATTATGAGCTCTTTCATTGAGAGTACTGACAAGCACATAGGGTATGCTATTGCATGCTGTACTACAATTATATCTCTGGGCACACACTTTTCACTGTAGGAGTTGGCTGTTCCATGTTAGGGACACTTAGTCTTTCTGCTCTTCAACCTGCTCCTGTAACAAAAACACACAAATCATATTGAAAGGTTAACAAAATATTGTAAACTCTGCACATGAAAAAGGTTTTGGAAGGCAATACATAAATATTAGTAGTGGGACAATACACTGATGTATCGGTGGATCGCAATTGTTTCCTTCTCGATACAAGTTTCGAACACAATAATACACTAAGTAAAAAGAATTGATTCTTACTTAAAGTGTATCCTTTAATAGTGAGTGAGTTTGTTGGGTTTAACGCAGCTTATAACAGTATTCCAGTTATATCACGGCGTGTCAGCTTAATGTGGGAGGAAAGTCCAAAGTGATGCAGGTCTCTGATGTTTACCACTTCGGTGAAACCCACGAGCACGGGTGTGGTGCTGACAAACCTAGAAACATAATCGGGGCGAACCAGGATTCGAACCCACAATCATAGGTTTCTGGCGTGCCCAAGGGACACAACTCTGCACAGCGAATCGTGGCGCCTTGGACAACTGGGCCACCCGTGCCCCCGTATCCTTTAGTTAATGTTACCTCAAACACTAATTACTGGTGAAAACTAAGTTGTGAAAACGTAATTATTTTCATCCATTGCGCCATATTTGACACTGCCAAATGCAAATCGTTAGTGTGCCAGGTATTTGGCCATCCTTTCTATTGAAAAGATGGCTCATGCACCACAGATAAGAGCACACGTAAGTATCGTGATACGTATCGGATCGTGAGAAAGGTATCATCATACGCATCGGATCGCACAGTTGGTCCCAGCCCTAATAAATATAATACATAATCATCCATCTATCCATCTAGAATGTCTGCCCTGAGAGCAGAAGGTCGGGTTTGATCCCCTGGTCACATCTTTCCAAAAGACAGTAAAAAGTCGGTACTTGCTGCTACCCTGCCGGGGGCTCAGAATTAAGGTTATCAAGCAAGGACTGGCCATCTTGGTTCAGTATCATGTGTGTGAGAGGGAATATGCTTGTTAAACTGTGGCAAGGTATCTAAGTGGACAAGCACTACTTAAACCATTATGATGACATCTCTTCATTTACGGGTAGGTTGCAGTGGAATCTGAGCCAGGAATTCAGTGGCCATTATGAACGTGCATGAAACTGATACAATTATAGGTCATTATGCAAAACAAAAGAGAAATAATATATGAACCCTCATAGGCTTTAAGCCAGAGAAATCCCTTATATGTTCTGATTCTGGATGTAGAATCTAATATCCCCATCTACTTACTCCTTCCAGAAAAAACCAGATTCAAATGATTTTTCCAATCTTGAATGTGATTGTTGATTGGTTTGTTGTTTGATGCCGCACTCAGCAATATTCCAGCTATATGACAGGGGTCTGTAAATAATCAAGTCTGGATCAGACAATCCAGTGATTGATATCATGAGCATTGATCCACGCAATTGGGATCGATGCCATGCTTCAACCAAGTCAGCAAGCCTGACCACCCGATCCCGTTAGTTGCCTCTTACGACAAGCATAGTCTTGAATGTGATGTTAAACCCCATTTCACCTCGCCTCAACCCACAACAACTAATTAAACTAAGAACAAATACAATAACAATATCCCAAATAAAAGGAAACTTTTATCTTATTTACTACTACAAGCACAGTGATGAGAGAATGACCAAACTGTCTGGTGTGGCAGCAATGTCCCAAAACATCCCAACATACCACCATGCACTTCAGGTTCAAAAACAGTACATCCAGAAAAATATGCCTTCTACAGAAAAGCTTAAACCAGCCAGCCCAATAAGGAACTGAAATAACCTAACATGATAACAAAGTTATATGCACTTCTAGTTTTATTACAGCACTTCAGGTTTGGAGAAACACACCCAGTAGTTGTTTTCAGTAGTACTTGAAAGCAATGCCTCCCATACCTCTAGCTTATTTCATTATTTCATATTGATGCGCTTCCTGTCTGATGACGTCATGTCCTGTTCATGAACAGATCAACCTCTACACGTGTGACTTGTAAAAGGAACCAGCACTGCTAATCAGTTATTGTGAATGTACATAAATAAATAACCACTGTATTTAAGTCACCACCATATATGTCTCAATGACACCAACATTGCTGTGAACAATACCCAACAAAGACAACTTTGGTTGCAAAGGTGCAACAATAAAGGCTGATGCAGAAGAAAAAACAATATAAGACGCACACTGGCATGCGCAGAAGTAATAGACTTTGGAATCTGGCATCTAAAGTTTGTCGAATTTTTTACAACACTGTGCCTCAGTGTTGGATCGGTAAACTGATGACTGCTAGAACCTAAATCATGTTTGGGGAAGACAGTACAATGCTGTTGCCATTTCTCCTCTATGTATGCTGATAATTTGTTTAAATATGGTTGCAGGCTAGTGTACGTTTGGTTCTAAGATATGCTTTCCAATTTACACCAAGTTTCATCTTAATTTGACCAGTACAGACTTTCAGTTTGGCAACATCAACTTTTGTTCTGTTAGAAAGTTTAAATTCACATCACAAAAAGAATACGCAATTTTCAGAAGAAATGTCACTTAACATTGCTAGATATTTGCAGAAATAGCTGTTCATACAGTATGGTAGGGACCCAGTCGTCTAAGGCACCACAAAGAGCTGTGTAGCCTTCCATCCCTCATACATGCCGAAAACCTGTTCTTAGCTTCTAATGCCTGATTTGGCCTCAATGGCCTGATAACATTCTGAGTTTTGTCAGCACTACACCCGTACTCATGGGATTCACCTGCATCACTTGGGGTTTTCCTCCCACATCAAGTTGATACACAGTGATACAAATGAAATACTGCCGAAAAACACAAACTCACTCAAAAGTTGTAGTCCAATCTCAAATTACAATACTCCAAACTGATTCAGTTTTGAAACTTTTGATCATGTAATCTCAGACAAGATGTATTAACCAGTCACTTCCAAAGCCAATATTTGCTAAATACACAATATATTGGGGCATGTCAGTGTTTTCATTCTTAATTCATTATCAAGGGTCTAAGGAAATCTTGGAAACAGCACCAAGGTTGATTTAATTAATTGATTTGATTTAACGCCAATCAGCTCAACATAGGATGTGCAATAACTATGGCCATGATCATATAAATTTGTATAGCTTTTGAATTCTATCCATGAATATCAAGGATTTGACCATCACCTAACGGTATTTGATTCTGATACCATTGTCAAGGTTGACCTCTGAAATTGATTCGAATGTCTGTCAGGAATTCCTGAAATGAACAGTATGGCCTGGATACTTACGACCCTCCTCATGCAGAGAACAGGCAGCAAGTGAGGCATCAACCACATATGCTTGTTCCCCCGAAGTCCAGGGCAGATAAACAGAAATAAAGTCACACTGCCTCTGAATTCCATGAAAATCTTTGGCATGAAGCTGAGCCTCGCCTGAAAGCCAAACATTGTACTTGCAGAGCCACATCAGCCAGTGGTCTTACCCTTGTTAAACCTGTCTTGCACGCATCAGAAAATAGGAAGTGCAATGGATTTCATTGGGATTGAGAGAGCTTCACTGACAAAGAAAAAACTCCAAAAGCTATTGAAATGGCAAGTACTGCTGACCAAATTATCTGTTTTGCACCCATAATATATATGTCAAGTTCCCATGGCCACTACAGTTACTTACATTACATTCTTAATCTTGACTGCTGCAGTATACTTGTATTCATTATTGTCTGTGCAACTAAACATTTCTGTTCGTGTGGATCATAACAATGGGGCAATCTCATTAAAATCAGAATCTAAGTTCTCACTCCGCAAAACAAAGATCTGAGGACATCCCATTACGGGTCACGTCAGAACGACCTTTCGCGAACTTTGACCGACCTCTGAAACGAATAACCAGAAGTCGGTATCAGCCACTGAGATTGCAGCTTTCTCGAGCTTTACAGCACTCATTTCAACCTGGCGACTTCCATTTCAGACTACGCTTGAAAAATATGTTGACACAGTTTTCTGATGGGCGCCACTCTGCCTCCTCAAGATAAGATATGAGAAGAACGAAGCGAATTGCAAGCATGAGAAGTTGAGCCATATCCTCCAGAAGGTGAATATCAATCATAGCTAAGAGCAGTTTCCTTAGGCCAATTCTCGTCACCATGGTGAGGTGCCTGAAGATGAGCGCCAGACGAGCTGCTTTAAGATTCAGCGCCTGGAAAGGCTGCAACTGCTTTGAGTAATATGGGGCAGGCAAGGTATAGAGGGGCCTGATAAGGTTGTTGATAGGCTGTGTAAAGCCCAAAATCCAATGCTGGTAGGTGTGATGCCTGGAGAGCCACATGAGGCCTGCGCTAGGGGAGGTGCCTGGTGATGAAGCGCCAAGTAAAGGGGCTCCAGATCGGGGGACTCAAGAGGATGCAAGGTGGAGCTTGTGGCAGATGATAATAGCTGTGGCGACATCTCTGCAGGAGACGCACAGGTAGTGAATGCAGGCATCATCTGCCAGGGTGATGCCTGAGGTGTGAGGCACTCCGCCCACGGGGTGGTGTAAGAAGCAAACAGTAACTAGGAGTGGTAATCCCAAGTTGGTGCCAGTGAAGAGGTCGGTAGACAAGTGAGTGCACTTGAGCAATGGTCTCGGTCACATGGCATCCAGCTGTCAGTGCAGAAAACATGGGGATCCTGGACTGATTTCTTCCCATGACATCCCACACACTGGAGGGGAGGACAAAGGGTGTCATCGTCGATCTCGGCCACAGCGACCATTGTTTCCCGATATCTACACCGATATAATGAGAAAGAAGTATGGATGAAAGCAACTTACATTAAACCAAATGTAACCAACCCTGTGAAATAGCAACAGAGTTGGAAACACAACAGCAGTGTACCAAAACAGAGCCTTTACATGCAGAATTTCACAAAGGTGGGAAAATATGTGTCAACATGAAACATACTTTTACATTGGAAATGGACAATAACAAAGACACAACTGGCCACCATGACATTGGTGAAACATGATATGGACTGGAGAACATGCAATGAACACACTGTGAGGAAGCTAAGTAGCTGTTTATTTACTTATTCATAAAATTTGCATGGGATACTTGGGTCTGGTTGGTACTGAGCAAGACCCAGGTCCATGGTTTGTCACATCATATTTATGACCAGATTGTCTTACACATGTATCTATATACATTTTGCCAGGGCTACGGTAAAACTGGGTACCCGGTAAGGGTTGGGTAATAGCAGGGGGTGGGTACCCGGGTAGTGAATTTGGGCTTGTCCCAACCCAAATCTACACTGTAAATGATCTATGCAAGAAGGAATACTGCATACTGTTGTGAAGGGAAATATGCTTTTTAGTGAAAATTTGAGAGCAAGGTAAAAACAAGGTAAAGATCTATAATACTGCAAAAAATGGATCACATGTATTGAATCCCACAACCAAACAAATACACAGAATTAATTACATTTTGGTAACAAATGGCACAGTAATAGACATAAACACATTTTGCTATAATGGCAGCTCTCAGTTTCAGGGGTGATGTTGGAGATGTAAAAGCAAATGTCTGTCATTTATAAACAGTTAGTCAGTTGGACAGACAATGCATCCCAACATATGCTCACTTGAACTACTGGGAGATGATGATGATAACTGGATCGATGGACAAACTTACCCCGGTAATCTATAAAACATATTGTTTCAAACACAGCCTTATGTTTCCTGAAGAACACTGTGTTAGGATTATATTTGTATCTGTGTGTTACATACCTGTTTGAGCAGTGTAACAAGACTGGTTGGTTCTGGCTTGGCTGTGACACCATGGAGAGTGACACCTCGAGCTTCCACCTCCAGCTTAGTGGCAGGGCCCAGGGCTATCACCTGACACAGACAAGCTTGTCATGATGGGGAGTCACCTTTACATGCCACTAACACTACTCCTACCTTCTACTCACACAACTTTATTATTACATCGGAATGTTCTAGAAAATAACATGTTTTCAGACTTTACAGGCATACCAATTTGAGATTACAACAAATTGTTCATAATGATCAAGTTTGTATGTCGATATAGAAATCTACACATTTAACAATGTATTTATAACTTTTCGAACATAATAAAAGGTTCGGGTATGGTGCAAACAAAACCATGGCAAATTTGTGATTTGAACTGGTAATTATCAGATCCTGGCAAGGGTAAAGTGGGAGAGGTGATTGATAAGTTCTGGGACTCACACTTGACCCAAAGACATTAAAATGATGTATTTTTCAACATAATCCCCTCCAGCATTGATACACTCTTCTTCACTGTCCAAAACGTTCTCCATATGACGGCAATATTTGAGTCGAAATAGGTTCCAGTAAGAGCTTTCTACATGTCTAGGAGCAGATGGAAGTCTGACAGAGCCAGATCAGGAGAATGAGGCGAGTGCTGAAGGAGTTCAAAGCCGAGGGGTGTAGCCATGGCAATGACCGATGTGTACACTGGCACATTGTCCTGATGGAAGAGCACACATCTTCTCAGCTCAAAGTGCAGGATAATAAATACTCCCTTTATTGCCTGGCCCTTTGGAAGACAGTCCACCATGATGACACCCAGAACAAGGATGCCATGGTGCAAAGGTTGACAAATAGACTACACATGAATTCTTTGAGGAAGAAATTACTTACTTTTATTTTGTCAAGTGGCAATAGTCCTTTCTTCACCAATGGCTCTGTGTACTGGACACCAGAAGGACTGAAGAATACAGCAAACTCAGGCAAACCCTGCCAGAAAATACATTTTTAATTAAGTTTTAATAATCCTGCTTCATTAGAGCCATTTCGGCTGAAAAGGTGACCCCCACCTTACATGTTTTATAATCAGATTACCATTGAACATGTCCTGTTGGATGAAAACAGTACTGGATATACTTTAACAAATGTGCTCAACTGTGTGTCGGTGTGGGTCCCTACAGGGCTTGAGTTAAGGAACTTGATTTAACTTGCATAAGGTAGACTTAAGTATCAGGCTGCACATTTCAGGAAAAGGTTGCACTGATGAATGTTTTACTTAGCTAAATCGATCCCTGCCCTAAATATGCATCTACTGACCAATTAACTTAAGTTTCTACATATTTCAATCCATGAATATTTGTCACAGTTCTTGTCCAAATTCATCCTCATTTGTCATATGTTGTTGGACCTCAGCTATCTTGCTATCAGGACCGTAATAATGCACACTGCTGCTAAACACACAATATAATCCATAAACACTCCACACCTGCCATGCTTAATACATGCATATCCTCTTAAAAGTGAATGACATATGAAAAACTTAAGTTTTCTTGAAACTTATCAACAATTGTTCAAAAACAAGACATCTTTGTCATTCTGTTAAGACTGACTGACATGAAAGGAGGATTGAATTTGACCTGTCTGTCTGAGCGACCATCTAAATATCAAACTTGATAAAATCATTATTATTATGATAATAATTAATGTTTTAATCAAGAACCCAGATTCTTGTCAATGCAAGTCATGTTACCATAGATCTTCCAATTACCTACTATTCAACCTTTCTCTTATGAGGACTTATAGAAACCCATATATTGTAAAAGTTCATTGATATTTGTTTGAGATAGGAAAAATTAAAATGTACATGGTGATAGGACAGATGCCATGCCATTGAATAAGCTGTATTGGTCTATGGACATTTTAGCTAACTAGTGTTGCAACAAACAGATTATTAGTAAATGTGAACACCACCTACCACATTACTGGCGAGTATAAACACACACAACAATACCTGGTTATGCAGAACCCCCTTGACACTGCTCTCTAGGGCGTCATTGGGGTTTGTGTTATACACTGTGATCTCCTCAACAGCTAAATCTACACAGGAAAAAACATTTATCAGTTGCCTTGTACACATTTGTAACCATCAATGGTCATTTAGACATATGATATAGTGGTGTTCAGCACAACACTTAATTCCAGCTTGCTTGTGTATACATGGCTATAAAAGAACATACAACATTTACTCACATCAGGTAAATCGGAGCAAGTGTGTCTCACAACAAGTCAGAGGCTGCTTAATAAGAAGTTTGGGACAACTAATTTCACAGAACTGTCTGGAGTTTATATATACCATTTTAAATCTCCAACATTCATGTGAAATAGAGATTACTACGCTCGTGCCTGTCAGACACCATTTATCCTACAAAACGTATCTAACGAGCGAAAGTGAGTTAGATATGCTTTGAAACAAAGAGTTGTAAGATAAAAATGGTATCTGACAGGCACGAGTGTAGTAATGTTTCTTACACACCCTAAAATTTCATCTTTTTAGCATCGAATCGTTGCATTTTGTCTGTTCTCATGATTGCAGTGGCGCATTAATACTTAAAACAACGGTTCTCCAACATACTGCTTACTATTCACAAATAATGTGACCCTACACCTAAACCTAAAAACGTTTGGCGATGATGATAGTGCAAACTAGATAAGATCAGAGAACCCACATGATGCACAGTTAAAAAATTCACCTCAAAGAAATTACCAAATATGTACAACAATGTTTACTACCTTATGACATCAGTGCCAGTGACTGACTTCTACAAAATGGTGTGTTCACTGACAACACTACTCGGGATTTTCAGAGGAGGATTTTCGTTGATTGAGGGATGGTCTATACATAAATGTGTCATGTAAGTAATCAGAAACAGTCAGACAAACTGCGTACTGTTATTTGTTTTTATGTTTTCCAATCTAACCAAGAGAATTTGTCAGAAATGCAGATAACTACCGTTATCGTTGTGCATGCCTTTACGCCAGTCGTGGCGTCACACAGGACGGAAACTTTTACGATTTCTGTTGAATTTACCTGATCATTGTAATGTATTTATTTTTAATTCCATAATTTGTGCTACGATACTCTTCCCACGAATATTCTCAAATGCTTCAGCCAATGTATGCAACAATGATCTCTAAAAAATGGGAGAGTGTAAGATCTGAATTTTGCTTTGTTTACATTTCAACAAGTAGTTTTCCCGAGCACAATGTTCGTTTCCACACCTAATTTATTTCGCTTGATGACATCTCGATAATTTTGTATTAATGAGAAAGACCATTTGTCATTTGATTCTAAAATGTATGAGGAATTCAGGGATGCATGTATGGCAGCTGAGTTTGAAATGTAAGTGATTTAATAGGCGTCTCATAACCCGCACATGTGAAACGTGATTTGTAAACACTATCCAATATGTTGGAAAGTGAATTTCGGCGTTCGTAGTTTGCGTATTTTCCAAAACATTCTAAACGATTCCAGGTTCCTTGGCGAATTTTCAGAATTATCATTGGTGTTTTGGTGAAAAACAGATTCCCGTGATCACTAATGTGCTATTTTTGAAATTCAATCCTTTGACTAAATATCCGATATTTAGATTTCTAAACACACAGTAATTTTGCTTTGATGAAAATGATGGATGATATCACAGAACAGGAAATTTCCAACAGAATTCAAAACTTTTAGTGTGCTTTTAGTATTTCGAATTTTAGTAGACTGCGAAGTGAGTGTTGAAGAGGAGAGACATATATATCGTCGGATCACATATTTTCGGACATCATACGTTTTCAGACGGCCATGTTTTTCGCGAATTACTCCTGCTATGAGGGTTGTGGTGTCAACAGACATTGTAAATGGCTTGATTTTCAAGATAAAACTGTCTTTGATAAGTGAATGAGATATTTCACAGTTCTTGTGATTAGCGAATGTTTCTTAAGCGTCCGAAAACCCATAACACGGAAATTTATCATTCTATTAACACTCTAAAACCATTATGTTCAACACTGACGTAGATGGACATTCGACTGAAGCACGAGCAACTTATCAATGACTTATCTGGAAAGTAATCCGTCATAATCTGACCTCAGGTCATCACCATAGAGTAACCAATCACTGGCCTGGAATTTGATCTCACACATATGTTTGATACTAGTTATCTCAAATGGGTTTCTCACCCACAGGTGTGTAAGAAACCAGTATCTTTCCTGCCTTCTGAAATCTGCATAATATCGGCTCTTCCAATCCTTCAATTATGTTTGTACTTTCAAATTCAGAAATTTCTCTGTGAATTTTGTGAAAATAAAGAATTACAGTAATCTAATATTAATGATATTAGATACTTAACCTGCAATTTTCTACTTGTTTTTACTTTTTCCTGAATCCTATAACACAGTGCTAAAACACTCCTCCACTGGTAGTCACCACCGCCCATGCTCCCCTCATGCCATGCAACTTCCTCTTCCTACTTCGAACACCATACAAAGTGACCATGACAGGGATGGAAGGGCGGTCCTCGAAACTAGTCTTAGCAGGAGGTGGGAACTGTCGAAACTGCAAACAGAAACCCAGGTGTTGACTGCCGAATGTTACAGACTAGACTATCTTCATCCGAGGTCCAACTGTAAGGCGTTCTTCACTAGTCTCCATCTAAACCCCCTGTACCAGTGTACTAGGGAGTAGAGATGTAACAAACGGTAGGCACTACAATGAGACTCGGGGTTGTTATCAAGTACACACCACAGCCCTAACTCAGTAAATAATCCCTATCAACTCGCCCAGATAAGCCATGAAAGGTATAAACCGAGTGCAGCGAGAGATGGTAACAACTCCTTCTAGGATAAGTGAGTTGTTGTGCACACAAAACAGTGTATACCACTGGTGTAAACCATTGACGTCCTCATCTGAGATGTCCCAGATTACAGGTTGGTGAAGGTAATGTCGGTAGGCCAGTGTCAACCCCAGACAAGAACTGTTACCTAACAGTTGGTGTGCAGAGCCGGCGTAGATGTCTGAACCAAAAGAGTCGTGATCTCAAGGTGGCAGTAGACCAGCATGTTCATATGCCACCAGATTAAGAATTCTGAACCAGGAATCCAAAGTACTCCTGGAGAACAATAGATGACCGTGTTGTGGAGAGTTACAGAGGAGGTAGTCATGGTACTCCGAAAATGAAAACAAAACATCTCAGTGGGATAAGGTAATGGAGCAACTGTCTCCAACAATAGATGAAGGCTGCCACCTACCAGTCCAGGGGTACTTTCAGGGGACCATGACCCAAGTCCTAACGACGATAAAGCAATCACTTCTGGGAAAGTTGAAAAGTAAGACCCTGGGATCCTCTCTGTAACCTTCCCTTCTCTCTATAGGAGGGCCGAGGGGATCACGTTGTAAACAGCGCTTTTCCTTAATGCCTGCTCACGGACACATTGGTCCACCTGCAAAACCATCATCGAGGCCTCTACTTGTGCCTCTGTAAGTAAGACTCGGTGAACGTCCAATTCTGGCAAATGAGAAGTGTAGAGGAAGACAATGGCTGATGAGGCAACGGCAGCTGAAAGAGCCAATCCCAAGATGACTCTGTGATTAACTCCAACAGACAAATCACTGTCAATGACCCCATCATGGGCGATGCACTGATGAAGAAACTGAAATGAAAGAGAAGTCATGCAGCAGGTATCTGGTTGAAGAGGCCCTGGTCCTGTCCAATGATACTGCTATAAACAATGACGCAAAAGGCGAATCCAAAAGTTCAGGAACTTACAGCAGGAACTTTGCCGGTGATACCAAGAAAGGTGGACTGAGTCAGTATCTCCTCCATAATATCAAAATGAACCTCTTTGGCTTCACATGATCCATTGACTCCAACTGGACAAACTCCGCCACCTAAAGATACAGTCTTGAACCTTTTGTAGTCCTATGTCATGATCACCATCCGAAGGGGACTGACCACTCTTGACTGATGACCCACTCTACGAAGAGGTGACACATCGGGAAAGCAACACCTACCACAATCACCATCCTGTTATCTGCAGACGTAAAAAACCTCCTGTCACCCACCAAACTCCAGCTGTCCCCCGACTGTCAGCTCTGGATTGGTGATGTGGATCCTGTGACCAAGTAGGAGGCGAATGACGATTTACAATGTGGAGCCCAATCAGATGAGCTGCAATGATCTGGCAACCTATTAAAAGGACCCTGACAAGACCAGCGACCCTCAGACACCATGTGATGTTCAGGGGACACATCAGGCTGAGACCACTCCACATGCTGCAAATGATGACCACATGGCCAAACACAATGCACTGCCACAACTCAGACTGCAATAGATTCCCACATGACAACAATAACTGCTCAGAAAGCTCGCTGGACTTCCGCCACTCCTCAGGCTGTAATAGCCGGCCAGGAGACGATGGAAAAAGTCCCGACAGCACACTGGACTGCAACCCATCAGGCAGTAGTTCATTAGGCTGCAACTGATGACCAGGTGATTGTGGACGTCTCGACAATTCCTCTGTCTGTAGCTGCTCCCAGCCACCACACATCGAAAATTGCTCCAACATAAAGTGGAAGAACTGCCTCAGAACCCCTGCGGTAGATGGAGAAGGGACTGATACCGTAGACTTCATTCACGTTGGCAGCCCCCAGACAGAAAAAAATCCAGGTATGTCGGCATCCAACTCAGAGCCAGACGCCTGAAGGAAAAGTTCAGTGTCCGCCATTGTCAATCACTGAAGCAAACAGAAAAATATGTGAATTTCACAAAAGGGACAAAACTTGCATAAATAGCCAGATATAAATTTTTAGGGGTAATTGCAAAAACGACAAGGCAATAATCAAAGCCTAATTGAAAAAAGACGGAAATACGACAAGAGTTGAATGGCACGTGAACAAATGGCTATTGCCAAGCACTGAAGCATATGGAAAAAGAGACAAATGCATAATAGCCAGATATCAAATAAGCACAAAAAAAGAACAGCAAAGGCAAAAGACTGGTGAAACATTAGAAGAATTGAAAAAGGCACGTGAGCAAAAGTACAATTACCAACCAAAGTGACCCCTAAGAAAAACCAAACAACAGAGTAGGAAGAGGAAGTTGCATGGCATGAGGGGACATACACGGTGGTGACTACCAGTATGGGAGTGTTTTGATGCTTTGTTACAGGATTCGGGAACAAGTAAGAATAAGTAAGAATGAGTAGGAAATTGCAGACTGTCTTAACAGGATAAGAAATAATTATAAGAACAAATAATACATCAAACATAGCTACATCTCTCATGAAACATTGTTCATGTAAATATGGGCAGAGTACAAATGTCAAATGAAGTAGTCCATTATTCTATAGATAGACTCATTTTACCCCTTTTGTTTTCTTGTCATAATAGGAGTGAACCCACAAACTAATTAACTAAGTGTGTACCATGACAAGCTTATCAGAACCAAAGGAATAAATGTTCAATGTGTCCTCATGTTACTTATATTTCTTTTTAGCATAAATTACTCAGCTAATGTGTATAACATAACCATTTTCAAAAACACCCATGAAGATCCGAATTATGTTAGTTATTAGGTTTGGATATCTGTTAAAGCAGACAAACCCGTGAAGATTCAGGTTAGAATAGGTCTTCAGCAACCAATGCTTGCCGTAAAAGGTGACTATGCTTGTCATAAGAGGCGACTGACGAGAGGAGTCGTCAGGCTCCCTGACTGGGTCGATGCATATCATCATATACCAAATGCATAAACTGATGCTTATGATATCAATCACTGGATTTACAGACCCCCGTGACAAAGCTGGAATATTGCTGAGTGCGGCGTTAAACAAGAAACAAACCAACTTTCAAAAACTAGGAAGTTTCCTTGTCAAGCCATGAACACAGCAATGGCTTAACTGTTTCCAGGGGACAAAAGAAAATGTAAACTGTCTAGTTTGGCAATACATTATACCTGTTCTGTAAAACCTAACATCAATTCTACACAATTAAGGGTTACATGTGGATTTGTACAAACTTTCCAAGCCAACTCTCTGCTACATGAGATTGTACAAAGCTGAATGTATTCAAGGAACACAATGAGCAGCTACCTTTCTCCTTCAGGTGTTGCACCAGCACATCTCTGCGGATGTCAGAACAGGGGTACAGGAATGGTTTGCCATCTTGAGAGGGACCTGCATCAGAGAAGGGCAACACATTAGCCTATCAACACCAATCCACATCATAGTGGACTGACAATGTATGTCATAAACAAGCATCACATAGTGATATCACTCAACAAAGGTGTTCTATCGAGTGTATAGACCAAATAGCTGCCCAAGACTTGTTCTAAAAGTGAGGTAAGGTGAAAGGGGGATAACTTGGTGTTTAATACTATTGCACTTATATAGCGACCTGCATGCATGTGTGTGTGGCTTTTGTCCTCACTTTATCCTCTTTTATACTGGACGCCAAGCGGGGTAACAACAAATAGCATCTCTTAGATCACCGACCTTCCGCTCTCCAGGCAGATGCTCTATACAATAAACCATACAGGCATCTACTTGTTCTGAAGAGTCAATAACACTGAATCATAAACTGATAAACATGCTGCTAGGTGACTGGTTAATTTAGCCATCTCAGAAGGGTGGCGTTAAATTGAGAAGATCACTGAATGCAGTGGCTATAATCAGAGATACAAGGGGTTTCAATTTGTTTCGATTGATTTAGAAAATAAGCAAAAGATAAATTCAAGAAAAACAAAAGTCAACAGTTGACAATTTGATGGATAGTGAGGAAATACAAATAGTTCAAGGAATATGCCCTCAAATGAAACCTTTATTGTGTTTTCCAAAATTCCCTAACAGCAATTGGCACAAGTTTTTGATTAGAATGATACCTGTGCAATCTGAGTTCTCTTCCTGAAATTAAACCTACCACATACCCTCATTTGAATCTATGGCCCATTTGTTGTCATGGAAACCAGAACAAAATGAACAAGTAAAAATTTATAACATTAAATAAAAAATGGCACCAGCTCAAGTTTGGACTGATAACTGTGCAAAGTTTGATCATTAAGCTATGATCAAGTCACAAAATGGGATGGATGGAAGGACAGATGGATATCACTCATTCCTATAATCTTTGTGGTGGTGGGTGATAATTTTTTTCAAACACATAAAACATGAAAACAGCCTTACCATTCACCCCCCCAAAAAAACACACACACACACACACACACATTAGGCACATTAGGATTTTGTTTATTCATATGGAAGAAATTAATATTGAAAAGCATGAGTCAGGGCCTAAACTCTGTAAAAATACATGTAGCAAGGGACATAACTCTGGAAAAAATAATATTTATGGCAGCAAGTTTTAAACTCAGTCTTTATAATTATCTCTCAGGCAGGCTTCCAAAGTTTCATTCATGTAACTTCAGTAGTATCTGAGATTAGTTGTCCCTATTGTAGACATAATGTATAAAGTAAACACAAAAAATATCTTTTCTTAGATATACCAAAACATCAATAGGCACCAGTTCAGCACGTGTTTGATACTTATGCAAAGTTTCATTTAAAATATTAAATGGTTGAAAGTTATGCTCCAGATATGAATGCAACACATATTTATATCTTAGTCAAGTTTGTTGCCAGGAAAACACACCGAAACCTTTTTTTAGAAATACAAAAACATCAAAGGCACCAGTTCAGCATGTATGTGATATATTTGCAAAGTTTCATAATAAACAATCTAACATTTTCCGAGTTCTGCTCGAAATGAGACAGACAGACGGACGGAAGAGGGATGGAAAACACCCATTCCTTTCTCCCCTCTCACTTTGAAGCTCAGTAACACACATGCCTTCTTTCTGGAATATTTGCAACATTAGGTCATTGAGGTCATCATACAAAGGTAAACACAGAGGAAAAGATACATCCAACACAGTTAAATACTCAAACAGAAAGTCAAGTGCACACTGCTACCGTAATAACAAGCTATGAGTTTAATGATTTCACTTCCTGTTTGGAAAACACATGCTCAATCCAGTCAAATAATCGTGTAAGCCAAGTTCAAATATGTCCATAGATAAATGCAGTACCAGCTGAGATAACTTTTGCAAGCTCTGTCGCACTGCCTGAGTCCTCTCCTGTTGTGGTGAATCCTGCTTTCTTAGCTGAAACACAACATAAGACATTCTACATACCAATAACTTAGTTTGTCATAGAAGTTGAATTCCACCTATCTGGTTTGACTGTTACAGGGGTTAAACGAAGTTCCACTACTCTTGTTTGAGTGTCCCAGGGTAACCATCCACATGGATGCCTTGGACATTCAAGAATGGCTGATGTGCATGTCGGATGTCAAGTGGTCTATATCATATTTTCCAAATAGTCATACAGTTATTTCAAGAGATCAATCACTATCAAAAGTAGACACAAATATTAGAATGGTCACAACAGACAACTCATCAACATGGCTATTTATTATCAACCATTTGTTTCAAACTTAACTTAACTTATATGATAGTTATAGTCAATTGAATTACCTTCCTTCCATACATTAAAAGTGCTATTAGACCTCAGAATAAGATTTTAAATAGTTCATAATAGTTCTGTTACAATATTCATTTGTAGTTTGTAACCTCATGTAAATAAGCTCACCTAAAACACCAGTAGCTTTTCCAACCACATAGCACTTCATGTCACTGAATTTCTTTCCCTTATCTGAAAGAAACAATCCATTGCTACAATTAGCAACTTTGTGGTGATAAGCTAGACATCAAATCCTCAAGATCATAAGTCATATGTTATTGTCTGGTCACAGCTGTTTCAGACGTATCAGAAAACCCCATCAAGGTCTGACTTACTAATTATAAAGGAAGAGATGAACCAAATTTATTTCTTGATTTCAAATTTTGCCACTAGTCTGGTGAAATTTCACTGGGGTCAGGAAGCTTATACAGAGCCACTATGACAGCCCATATGTAAGATTTAGAATCTAATGCATGATAGAAGCTAACATGTTTATTCCACTAGTTCTGATGATAACATAAAGCAAAACCCTTAAAAATGGCAAGTTTCCACCTGTCCTCATGATACCTCAACTTTTGGGCAGTTTGGCAGAGACTATAGGATTGGTGCCAATTTCTATTGTTGCAATGACAAGGATATGGACGGACGAGTCGGGGTAAGTATAGACTGGAAAGATATGTTTGCACGGACTGCCAAGGTGCATTGGATGATGTCACAACCAGGGTTTCAAATCTAATGTGAATACTTAGGTATTAGCTGTACAGGATATTAATTTGACTGAATTTATTCATTCAGTTATCATCCAAATTGCTGAAAACAGAAACGAATATCCTTGAAAGTGAGAAGTAATAAGACACTGTTTTAAAAGCAAAATACAAAATACCTATTCAAACAGTTTAATTTACCCTTTAAAGCTGGCCTCTTTCTATGTGGTTTTTTTTTTAACAGGGATGGATATTACCGGCACCCAAGAATGTCTCCAAGGCTGCAATACCCCACAAAAATGTTTAAAATTCTACCAATAATAATAATAATAATAATAACAGTCCATTCGTATGGCGACGTCAGGATCGTGAGATTGTGCGACAGCATCTTCGAGATCGCTTTGTTACTGCTGCGGAAACTGCTCAACAGACCATGCGGACACACCAGCGACACATTACTGCGGTCACCTTGCATCGACGATTGACGAGCAGACACCCCCACTGTCACAGGCCACACAGTGAACCCATTCTGACACCACATCATTGCCGAGACTGTCTTCAGTGGGCAACACAGCACCAGCATGCTTGTGTTGTTGAGAGAGACTCGTGGGGTGGTCAGAGCATCATGGTGTGGAGTGGAAGTGGTATTGCACAGAGGGTCGGCTCTGTGGTCTTCGAGAACATCGGTCCAGGGAGAGGCAATGGTGTCACAGCAGCTCAGTACATTGATCAAGTCTTGAGACCACACGCCAGACCTCATTTGGCACGTCGCCGCAACCACGAGTTTCAGCATGATTACGCCCATGCCTGCACTGCGAGAACAACAAGAGACCTCCTCCAGCAGAATGGCATCAGAATCATGCAGTGGCCTACCCTCAGTCCCGATTTAAATTTCATTTAGCACCTGTGGGACGAGATTCAAAGATGGCTGAATGACGTCCTCCCAACCCCGACAACTGCAGCTGTACTGCGTCAGGCGTTCCTCAGAGTTTGGGCTCAAATGCCTATTGCCTTCATCAACCGCCTCATCCATTCCATGTATCGATGTTGCACGGCAGTCATCAATGCACATGGCAGACACATGAGATACTGACTTGTGATGCCATTTTCTCAGAGACTAGTGTTGTGTTTCACTTTAAGAACATTTGACACCTTGATGATCGGTTTTGCAAAATTTCATCTTTTTAATATGTCTCAAAGTATGTTTACAGTGTTTGGACAAATAAGGTGTCTCATATATCTATCTATCTATCCATGGTGATGGATTTTTGTGTTTCAGTATATATATGTAGGAGATCAGCAAGATAGGATGGTGAAGACATAACAGAGAAGCTTGAATGTTCAACTGGAAGTCAATGCAGGCGGTATAACATTGAAGTGATATGGTCAAACTTGCTAGAGTGAGTACTATTCTGGCAACTGTGTTCTGCACCCGTAACTTGTTCAGCTGGGATCTTGCTGCACCCACCAGCAAGCTATTACAGTAGTCCAACCTTGTCATAACTAAAGACAAGACAAGTATGATAGATGACTACTGAGTAAGAAATTTGCGGATGTGCCCTATGTTCCTTAGAATCAGAATACAGGTTCTAACCACATCGTTGACATGATTGTTGAGAGACAATTTCGGATCTAGGGTAGCACCAAGATTTCATACACCTGCTGCCAGGGGAATGGTAGTGTCATTGAACTGAAATGATTCAGTGCCACATTTCGCTCTTAGACCCTTCCTACCAACAAATAGACTCTCTGTTTTACTGTCAAGCTTCAACTTGTCTTCACACATCCATTACTTAATGTCACTGCAGCATTTGCCGAGTAGCAACAATACTGCATTTCATCTGATGGTGTGGGTCTGAAGACATCATTTAGCTGTGTGTCATCAGCATAGAAATGACGACTAATCTGGTGCTTATCAATTACTGTACCTAATTCCTTAGAGTAAAATGTGAATAATACTGGTCCAAGCACACAACCTTGTAGGACCACACTTGAGCAGCTCTTTCTCAGACAGTGATGCATCGATAAGAACAGTTTGATATCGAGATGAAAGATTCAACTTGAACCAATGCTATGCTATTCCATCAATCCTGAATTCATTTCTGAGGCTTGTAAGAAAACTGTCATGGTCAATGGTATCAAAAGCCACATTTCAATCTAACAGAACCAGTAAACCAACGTTCTTGTTGTCTATACCAATTCTTAAGTCGTTGAGAAACTTGATTTGAGCTGTCTCATTGCTGTGATTGGAATGATATGCAGACTGGTAAGACTCATAGAGATTGTTGCTTCACAGTTGCTTAGACAATCTTTCACCATCTGCACATTCAATTAATTTGGAAACAAAAGATAGGTTTGATACTGGGAGTACAGGCTACCAGCTCTACCTGCTCTACTACATGGGAGTACAGGCTACCTGCTCTACTACATGGGAGTACAGGCTACCAGCTCTACTACATGGGAGTACAGGCTACCTGCTCTACTACATGGGAGCACGGACTACCTGCTCTACTACATGGGAGTACAGGCTACCTGCTCTACTACATGGGAGTACAGGCTACCTGCTCTACTACATGGGAGTACAGGCTACCAGCTCTACTACATGGGAGTACAGGCTACCTGCTCTACTACATGGGAGTACAGGCTACCTGCTCTACTACATGGGAGTACAGGCTACCTGCTCTACTACATGGGAGTACAGGCTACCTGCTCTACTACATGGGAGTACAGGCTACCTGCTCTACTACATGGGAGTACAGGCTACCTGCTCTACTACATGGGAGTACAGGCTACCTGCTCTACTACATAGGAGTACAGGCTACCTGCTCTACTACATGGGAGTACAGGCTACCTGCTCTACTACATGGGAGTACAGACTACCTGCTCTACTACATGGGAGTACAGGCTACCAGCTCTACTACATGGGAGTACAGGCTACCTGCTCTACTACATGGGAGCACAGGCTACCTGCTCTACTACATGGGAGTACAGGCTACCTGCTCTACTACATGGGAGTACAGGCTACCTGCTCTACTACATGGGAGTACAGGCTACCGGCTCTACTACATGGGGAGTACAGGCTACCTGCTCTACTACATGGGAGTACAGGCTACCTGCTCTACTACATGGGAGTACAGGCTACCTGCTCTACTACATGGGAGTACAGGCTACCAGCTCTACTACATGGGAGTACAGGCTACCAGCTCTACTACATGGGAGTACAGGCTACCTGCAATGCCAGCTATACAACATGGGAGTAACTACCTGCTCTACTACATGGGAGTACAGGCTTCCTGCAATGCCAGCTCTACTACATGGGAGTACAGGCTACCTGCTCTACTACATGGGAGTACAGGCTACCTGCTCTACTACATGGGACTACAGGCTACCTGCTCTACTACATGGGAGTACAGGCTACCAGCTCTACTACATGGGAGTACAGGCTACCTGCAATGCCAGCTATACAACATGGGAGTAACTACCTGCTCTACTACATGGGAGTACAGGCTTCCTGCAATGCCAGCTCTACTACATGGGAGTACAGGCTACCTGCTCTACTACATGGGAGTACAGGCTACCTGCTCTACTACATGGGACTACAGGCTACCTGCTCTACTACATGGGAGTACAGGCTACCAGCTCTACTACATGGGAGTACAGGCTACCTGCAATGCCAGCTCTACTACATGGGAGTACAGGCTACCTGCTCTACTACATGGGACTACAGGCTACCTGCTCTACTATATGGGACTACAGGCTACCTGCTCTACTACATGGGAGTACAGGCTACCTGCTCTACTACATGGGAGTACAGGCTACCTGCTCTACTACATGGGACTACAGGCTACCTGCTCTACTATATGGGAGTACAGGCTACCTGCAATGCCAGCTATACAACATGGAAGAGCTCCTTTACATGGGAGTACAGGCTACCTGCTCTACTACATGGGACTACAGGCTACCTGCTCTACTACATGGGAGTACAGGCTACCTGCTCTACTATATGGGAGTACAGGCTACCTGCAATGCCAGCTCTACTACATGGGAGTACAGGCTACCTGCTCTACTACATGGGAGTACAGGCTACCTGCTCTACTACATGGGACTACAGGCTACCTGCTCTACTACATGGGAGTACAGGCTACCTGCTCTACTACATGGGACTACAGGCTACCTGCTCTACTACATGGGAGTACAGGCTACCTGCTCTACTATATGGGAGTACAGGCTACCTGCAATGCCAGCTCTACTACATAGGAGTACAGGCTACCTGCTCTACTACATGGGACTACAGGCTACCAGCTCTACTACATGGGAGTACAGGCTACCAGCTCTACTATATGGGAGTACAGGCTACCTGCAATGCCAGCTATACAACATGGAAGAGCTCCTTTACATGGGAGTACAGGCTACCTGCTCTACTACATGGGAGTACAGGCTACCTGCTCTACTACATGGGAGTACAGGCTACCTGCTCTACTATATGGGAGTACAGGCTACCTGCAATGCCAGCTCTACTACATGGGAGTACAGGCTACCTGCTCTACTACATGGGAGTACAGGCTACCTGCTCTACTATATGGGAGTACAGGCTACCTGCAATGCCAGCTATACAACATGGAAGAGCTCCTTTACATGGGAGTACAGGCTACCTGCAATGGCCTCGGACGCCTTGACCACTGCTTCCACTGCTCGTGGACTTGTGAGAATGATGGCTGAGAAGTCACTTAGGTTCTGTAGATGTGTCTTCAACTGATCCGAGTTGACAAATGTAAATGACAACACTGGAATGCTCACTGCTTCATAGCCATTGTTTTTTAGTTCCTGTAAAATGAGAGAGCACATATATAGTTAACAATAGGGCTGGGACGATACACCAACTGTGTGATATGTATCACGATACCTTGTTCACGATATGATACGTATCGCTATACTTGCATGTGCACTTAACTGTGGCGCGTAAGCCATTTTTTTCATTGACTGTATTGCCAAATACCTGGCACACTAATGATTAACAGTTGGCAGTGTCAGGTATGGCACAATGGATGAAAACATATATGTTTTCACTACTCATTTTCACTTGTAATTAGTGTTTGGTGTAACACTTATTCAAGAAAACATTTAAGGTAGGAATTGATACTTTTTACTGAGTGTGCGACTGTGATCGATACTTGTTACGAGAAGTAAATAAATCGTGATCCACCGATGTATCAGTGTATCGTCCCACCACTAGTTAACGATGTTAAAATTTAAGCTTATAACCATAAACATCTACATAATCAGTTTCAGACAAATTCTGTGAAAATATTTGCAGAAAACATAACTTACCGCAGAACTACAGTAAACTGGTGAGATTTGTCTTCTTTTTTCAATCAATACACTAATTTACATCTTTACATTTACATTTTATTTTTAAGCTTTACTAATATGAATCCTATAGTAAAATCCAAACAAACCACATGAACTATACTGTGCAAAAAAACCCCGCAAAAGTGATTTTAGATGTATATTTTATATACCATATAAATAATCAACAGATGGTAATTAGTTGTTCAAAATTGGCACACATCATTGTTATTGAATCAGGTTTCATAGGGCACAGGTGGACCAGTAGATTTTCAAGGTCATCTGTTCTCAATATCTTGTATGGCCACCATTACATTCCAAAACTGACTGGCATCGTGGTCCCATGGAAGCAATCAGATCCTGAATTGTGAGCTGCAAAATGTTCATCCACTCTGCCTGCAGTGTTTGTGCCACCTGTTGGATGTTCTATGGTTGTTGCTGACATGCCCGTAGTTGTGGATCCAGTGCATCCCATAAATGTTCAGTTTGGTTTAAATCTGGGGACCTGGAGGGCCATGGCAAAGCCTGGATGTTGTCATAACTGAAACAGGCTGTCGTTAGTTTTGCTGTGTGAGGTCGGGCGTTGTCCTGTTGACCTATAATGGGACGTGTGGCCGAAGAATCTCATCTGTGTAGCTTTGTGCTGTTAAATTCCCAACAACTTGCACTAAGTCTGTGCTCCATCACAGTTTTGGCCCTACTCTGTGACCTTGACACCACTGACGTCGCAGCCGATGATGCAGGTCTGTCAAATTGATTATTCGAACTGGTTGTCAAGCGTGAATACCATCAGTGCATAAATGGTTCCTCAATGTTTGGGCTGATATCCTACGGAAAACCCAACGTTTCTTATAGCCCGACAAGTGATGTTGTACGTGCATGTCATGTTGTGTGTTTCAGTGCAAGGCTCTCTCACGTGGTTGTGTTTTTGCGATTTTGCATCAGATAGCATTTTTAAGTTTTGAGGGGGAAACGGTTGTTTTTACTGCAGAATTTACCCCATAATTTTACTGCAGAATTGGTCTGGTATTGACACAATATTTTAACTTGATAACTGTTATAGTCCTGATAGTATTTATTTGGAGATAAACCTACTGTGTTTTGAAATTTGATTTGAAGTAGGTACCGCTAAAGCGCTCAGTTCCAAATTAAAATAAGAGGTATCTACTCTACAGTGGGACTACATCAAATTTCAAAACAAAGTAGGTTTATCTCCATTCTACTGTGACGGCAACAAACAGTGCTCTCTTGCATGCATAACAACACAAGGTACGAAGGTCCACAATCTTAGAACATTCCGAAAAGTGATCACAGGTAGTTATATATGAAAAACAAATATTACTAAAGTTCTAAAAAAAACATAGTCTTGAGTAGTTCAAAATAAGTGTTCAAAACACATAGTTTTTCAAAAAGAAGTTGACAAATAACCCTCCAAACTTAGTCCAAAGACAGGTGTTCTGTGCACTGTTTGGACTGACCCCAAGTCAATTCTTGGAAATCGGCAAGAGGTCATTTCTTGGAAATCAAACATGCCATTTCTATTGTAGGGGTGACAGGTTGTAGAAATAATTTTTAAAATGCTAAACAAATATATTTCTCCAACAAAGTTTAAGAATTAACATTCTACTTTATATTTTGCATGTGTAAGTCTTATTAGTTAGTGAGCAATTACCCCCAGTAAATAATAAAAAATCCAAATAAACGCCTCTCCATTCCGAATTTGGATGTGGCAGAACTTGACCTACATCACAGTTACTCACACTTCAAAACTGTCAATATGCCTGCCAATCTTTACATTTTCCATGTCTCAGCAGACAGGTAAAAAAGCCAAATGAGAACACCGGTCTATGATGTGGTTCAACATTAACCTGTAGATTCATTGCGAATGAGCCTGCTGGTACAATGTGATTACCAATGGAACTGGAGTATGACTGAACAGCCGCTTTTTAGGCTGCAGACAAGATGTTTTTCAGACAAGCCGGCTATTTTGGTACGAGGAATCTGCATGATTTGACCTGTCAATTTGAACTTTTCACGGATTCACGCAAGCGTGTGAAAGAAAATTATTGTGACTAGTGTGGCCCGGAAACAGTGGTTCGTGTATTGTGTGTTCTGAAATGAATCTCATCAATTTTGATAAAATCAAGTGTGCTTTGACTTCAGTGATGTCAGGACATTGTTTTCATCTTTCGAAAGGAGCTAGAGAATCTAGGAGTGTTTTTTTATGGACTTTTAAATCCTCTCCTGCCAAATCCTTACGGTGGTGATAGACAGAGATGGCAATGAATATCACAAAAAGATTTGTAAACAACATGTTGTCATGAATAAAGTTTCTTCAAACATGTTTTATAATGTTTTATTTTACTGTCATTGTCAGTTGTTTCAATGAGGAAATAGCCTGTTCCAATTCTGGTCTCCATAGAATGTCCCTAACAGGTTCATAAACATTTCATTTGTATGGAAAAGATATGCCTTCGTTAAATCTTGTAATGTCATCAACATAGCAGTCAGGGTTGCGGCCTAGAACGCCTAAAACATTAGATATCAAACTACCGTATTTCCTCTGTTGGATGCCAGGCCGTCTATTAATTTCGCGAGAGCCCTTGACTTGATGTGTATTAGAGATCTGGCTTGTATTTAAGACCCAGCGTGTAATAGAGGAAATATAGATACGTTTTACATATGGGGGTGATTGATCGGCAGCCACTTTTTATGAATCGATATGTAGGCAATCGATGTATTCATACGCACATTTTTTGTGTGAAAAGACTTAATATATTTGAAAGGGGTTTCCGTAGCGAAAAGGAAACGTCTTTTTAACCAATCAGAATCAAGCATTCATCAACACCATGGTAGAATTTATTTTAAATACTAAGAATCATCCATGGTTGACCCTGAACCACAATGTGGCGCTGCACAATCTACCAGAATATCATCTCTCGGAGTTTTTGGTTTCTCAGATGATGTTTGCCATGTGTGAGGAATATTGATGTTTGATTTTCACAAAATTGGAAATTTTAGTATAAATTGTATATTTATATACTTATCCTACATCTCGAAGTCCTTCTCTGTCAGTGGCTCTTAATCACAGGAAACAAGGTGTTGAAGAACATTCAGGTCCCAGGAAGGAGAGGTGCAGCTTGGTCTGCTAATTTGTAGTAATGGATGAGCAATTGTAATTCCGCAACCGAGGAAACCTTTGCATCGGAAGTGGTGGCAATGCCACAAGGTAGATTGCCAACGTGGATCCCGTAAGTTTCCGTGATGTAAATCCTCGGCGATCTGTTGAGGTGAGGCTGGGGAAGGGGTTGAAATATCACGAGCGTGACAATAAGTCAAAGACTGTCCACTTGTGGTCATAAAACCACAGGGTGGAAGAACGATAAGCAACAGTGATGGTCTACGCTACCCGCTGGGAGTAGCCTTTGGCAATGAGCGACTTTTGCTGATGCACTAAATGCAGAGATGGAGCATTGCAAGGGACAGAAGGAGCCACTGAGAGTGAGTCTGAAGTAGTAGGTCATCGTGGAGCGGAAAATGATGAAATCATTCATCGGCGAGCCTCAGCAAGGTGGGTAACCAATTGCGCGTTGGCCAATAGGGAGAGACTAAAGTCCAGCGACCCTGCAGTGAAGGAGCCCTGTTGGGGGAAAGGCATAGGCATTGAGACCTTCCCCCGAAATTGCCAACGCATCGTGCTCCCAAGCCAGGATCGGGGATGGGAGATACGAATCGGGATAGCTGAGCATTGAAGTGGGTGGCGAAGAGGTCTACTTCTGGGGCCCAATAAAGTTGGCAAATGCACTGGAATGATGTTGGATGAAGAGACCACTCGGTCGGTGATGGTCTGTTGGGTCTATGATGTTGAAGATTCCTGGAATATGCCGAGCCTGGACATGGATGTTGAGGGAGTCAAGTCGATGAGTCGAAAGAACTTGAATTTGAGATTGTTGATGTGGGGGCAATGCTCTTCGTCGGACCACCGCCCTGCCACTTGCAGATCTTGAAAGTGCGCTCCCCAAACTACTGTTGAAGTGTCTACGAACAGACAAAGGGACAAGACGAATAGCCTCAAAGTGACCCCTCCGCAAACGTTCGATGTGACCAGCCATCATTGAAGATGAGGGCGGAGACGGAGAGAGATTGGCGTGTGACAATCGTTGATCCTGATAAAAAGGCAAGAAAACATTGCAGTGGATGCAGATGAAGTTAACCCCATACAGTGAGTGCCTGCGCTGACGTTAGGAGGCCCAAGAGTTGTTGCCATTGTTGAGATAAGAATCAAACACAATCCCATGAAGCACCAGTCTTCCGCCTACAGCCATGGCTGTAACAGAAACGGCCGGAGGCAGAAATTCCCAGTTGTGCTTTTGTGAAAAGGAGTCAGTTTCCGGCCGAACATCCCCCTCGGGAATGTTCACCGGAGCTCTTGGTAAAGGAGACGGATCAACCCATGAAGAGTTTCGAGCCTCGTTGTCCCTTCTACCTCTACCGTGTCTGCGAAAGGGATTAGGTGTGATGAGAGAAGTTCTCAAAGATCGTGCTGGGCAGGAACGAATTGGGGATAGTTCCGATCTTTCTTCTCCTGATCTTCCAATTGTCTCTTCTAGAGGCGCAAAAGGTCCACAGTGACCTGGAGGCTAGAGTCTCTTTGAACATCTTCAGTGACCTGCTGGATTACATCTGCAAACAGGGAGCAGGAAGACCAAAGCTGTTGACAGAGCTTAGCCTTGAACTGATCATCCCAGTACCCCACGGCAATGAAGAAATGTCATGGAGCCAGAATGGTGAGAGAGGAGGTCCAGGATCTGCGTGAGCTTATCCTGTATCAGGAGTATCACTCCTCGAGTAAAGGCGTCCTCATGAGAAAGAGTGGTGAGATAGTACAACTAATGTGCATTCAGCCTTAGGAATAGAACAAGTCGATTCCACACGTGGTATCTTGAACGTAGTGGTGATCGTGATCGTGAGCGTGATCGGTATCGGTGAGTTGGGCCGAACAGAGATTGACTTGTATGGAAAATGTGAAGCGTTCAATAGGTCAGGATCCAAAAGATCATCCGTGAGAAAAATGTCAAATATCGTATCATCCATGATAGAAAGTAAGGGTTTGTCTGATGGAAGTGAAGAGTTGGTCTTCGATTTCTTAGATGAATCCTTGGCCTTTGAACGCTGGTCTGATAACCTGCAATGACGACGTGAAAAGCAGAATCAAGTAAATACACGTCACCACACAGTGGTGATGAGAGAGAGAATGAGTTAGCAGAGGTATACACGTGGTCAGCTCAAGCAGGCTTGCCGTGCATTGGAAACACACAATTGACCAAGCTTCTGGACATAAGCATAGAGATGCAGGGGGTGTTCGGGTGAATGATTTTATTTCAGAAGCGGGAAACATGGTTCAAGCCTGTTTCCACATAGGATCGAAGAAGAAGAAGGAAGAAATGCAAAGCGTGAAATAGGATAAGATTAAAGATTGGCTAAATATTTTAATTCCATGCTATGTACAAGTCCAAGTCTTGTGAAGGTCCTACACACATTCTGTGTTTTGCAATTTCTTAGATGAAAATTAATATAAACATTTCACAATTTTATTTTCTCTAATATATATTGCCACAAACTAAGTATTATTGTGGTGTTATACATCCCCTAAAAGTCTCATGTTCTCCCCTTATTTAGCTGCTTCTGAGAACTCCAGAGAAGAAGCTGAAAGATGATGAAGGGATGATCGACAAGTGCACACATCCCATTCCATAGGCTCAGATGGATCTGCAGTCCGAGACAGTTACATTCATCTTACATAAATATATGCATACTTCTATTTTACCATGTCCTAAATAAAAAATATGAAAGTAATGAGAAAGGATAGTGGTCAGGATCACGATTATTGCAACAACTGAAGTTAAGACTGCAATACATTGCCAAAACGCAAGAGAAGATATCAAAATACAGTAGAAAACACAGACTCTGGATAAGGCTACCATGCATCAGCCTCAGAAATTCATTTAAGACTAGTACAGAGGACAAGTGTAAACCTTATTTCATCAGTCCTCTGGGTTTGTAGCTGGTCCTGCTTAAACATGATAAAATGTTTACATTTTCTCCCTGCAGCATTGAGAACTAGTTCAGAATTATAACCAGTGATAACCCTCAATGTGGACTATGATCATTAGATTTTACTTAATCTAAATATTTGTTTACAGTTGTATACTTATCCTGCATTACTCCTTATGCATCTACTACTTTCATTATGGCAAAAACAGAGTTGTGCGATTTTCCTAGGCCGTAGAAGAAAAGTTGTTCTCAACAAGTCAACTGTCTGAAGACCAACATTGCACAGCTGCCACGTGATCAACATAAGTGACGTCACGTATCTCTGCATTACTGCTTGTCACCCGTAATTATTTTCTGAAGCTATGGTGGGGAGGCAGGCATGCTATGGGTGGGCCCATAGAAGTAGTAATGCAGGATAAGTATACAATTGTAAAAAATATTTAGAATTTCCTGAATTTTTTACTTATCCTGCATTACTCCTTAATGCATCTGTATCAGACGGTATGGCAGTGAGAATACCTTCAGATTTAATCCTCAATATTGATAAAACCCTTACAAGACACACGTGACAACAACGCCAATCAGTATTACTCATTCAATTCTGTCTACGGAAAGAAAACAAGAGTTGAGGAGTAGTCCAGGTAAAAACAGTATGGAGAAATTATCGTGCGCTAAAGACTAAAGATTGAATGACTGAGCCAAAGCTAAAGCCTGATAATACCCCAAATGGATGTGTCAAAACACTGCACGAGTCAGGTAAAAATGGCTCTGGACAGGAGTTCATTATTTGCTTTGGGGGTTGGTTGCATGCTGGGCTATAACCCAGAGCACCCAAACTACGATTGCCTTTGATGACTTTAAGTGCCACATCTTTTAAATTATGGCTAGTGAAGACAGTGTCAGACCTCCTTCCCCGATTGCTTGAAATAGAACAATTGCTGTGTTGAGCCATGGTAGAGACAACTGACCTAAAAAGATATGGTATTGCGACTGACTTCGGTCATGCACGACTGGGGAATAAACATCCATTTCCGTGTACCAAGTCTAGTCTTGGAGCGGCGGAATTAAAACTTGTAGTGCACTCTCCCTACATACCAAGCTCGAAACGGACAGCGGTAACATCGAGTTCATATAACTCACTAAGCCTTGCCGTTGTGGTTGGAGCCAAGAGAAGAAATGCCTTCTTGCTGAGGTTGAAAAAGGATGTTGGGTGGAGAGACTCAAATGGAGGTCCACGCAAATCTCGAAGTACCACATTTAAATCCCAAGTCAGGGATGAAATTTGGTCTTTTGATCCTCAAGACTGATTGAGCGTAGGGGGGGTTCCTGAATGTTGGTCATGTTACGATCCTCCAGCCTAATGGCCAACTATTAATAATGCGCCACCAAGTATGTAGTAATGGTGAGGCCTTTCAAGTGTCGTTTGGTACACAAATGAAGAAGGTACTCGGCCAAGAGTTCAGGTGACATTGTAGTGGGATCTTGACTTATCAACTTACAAAAAGTTACAAATGATCGCCACTTATTATATCATCATATAACCCCCTGGTAGATGGGCGGTGCGCCAAGGCAATAGGATTAGCTGCCTGAGCCGAATAGCCTTTAGCACTTAGTGCTCTTTAAAGATGAACCAAGCGTGCAGACAAAATCTGCCTGGCATTGGGTGGAGCAGTTTGCTGTGAGGGTGGATAAGTAGGTTCGACCACTTTGCCACTGGTAGTGGATTGTTTTCTGTGCGATTTCTGAGGTCACCTGGGTGCAGTCAAAATCAGAGAGAGGCTCATGGTTGCCTTTATTTTATGTAGAACAGGAGGCAGAAAAGTGTATGCTTTTTGTTTTAGCCCTTCCCAGGGCTAAGCCTGTGGATCTGGGATCAGTGAGACATACATCATTAGCTGGTGGTTCTGATGTGTGGCGAAGAGGTCGCTATTAGTTTGATGCAAGCCTCTGGATGGAGTTTCCACTGTGGGAGCCACCCTGTCTGGTCTGGATAATTCAACTGCAAGAATATTCCGACATCTGGGGATGTGCTGGAATAGATATTGTAGACCCATTCAATCCACGGGATGAAAGAACCTAAACGTCTGTAGCACCAGGGAGTGAGAGTGTGTTTTCCCTTGGTTGCGCAGACACCAAACCATAGTGCTGTTGTTGGTAGAGATTGCAAGTTGAGTGTTCCATAGACGTTCCTGCCAATGTGATATTGCCAGAATGAGCACCTCCAACACGAGCTTGTTGATGTGAAAAGTGCGTTGTGTGCCGGACAACAGCCCAAAGGCTGTCTGGCCCTGTAAATGAGCACCCAACCCCTGTAGAGAGGTGTCTATGAACAGGTGTAGTGTAGGGGTTAGCCTAGGGGTTAGGGAGATGCTTCCTAAAACATTAGGCTCTATCATCCACTGACTGAGGTGTGTCCTCTGATAAGGTAGAGAGATGTATTATTGAACTGGAACCTGTCTGTAGTCAGAAGGATAGATTGGTAATTGCAGGTAAGCATCCTGCAGGTGGAGACTGATCAGGGAATCGTAAGTGTTGATACTGGTCCTGAGCAGTCTCAAGGTCGTATGGCTGACACTCCATCAGTAGCGCTTGTTGAACACAGAGAGTTTGTGAATCTTCAACATCTTGTCCTTCTTGGGTACTTGAAAGAGAACAAAAGCCTGTTGTCAATGCTGGTGAGAATACAATCTCTATGGTTTCCAACCAGATGTCTATGTCAGTTCCCAGTACCTGACGTTGCTTTCTTGAGTGGAGCCAAGGAGGTGGAGCCGTGGTCGTGGGTCTACCACTACATCAAGGTGGTATCCGTAGCGTAGTACATTTAGTACAAATGCATCCGCCAGACCGATCCAGTTTTACCGTCGCAGTGGAGGCCAGTGACGCCTGAAAGTTTGAGAGAGGTAAGGAACTTGGTGCGTGGGGACGGCAAAGGTATGTCGATCATCACAAGAACAGTAGGTAACGCCCAACCGTAAGTGCATCGCATCAGTTGATCACGTGGCAGCTGTGCGAGGTTGGTTGACAGTAGATTTGTTGAGAACAACTTTTCTTCTTCAGCCAAAGACCATCTCACAGCTCTGTTTCTGTAATAAGGTACACAGTAGATGCATTAAGGAGTAATGCAGGATAAGTAAAAAATTTACTTTTACATCAGCACAATTTAGCAGCCTCGGGCTAGTGGACTAGCGTGAATTTTTATGTTTAGACACACAGACAGTATAGCGCAAACTGCGACTCTTCCACATCGAGAGCTTCTTATTACTTCACAGAGCAATGAATATAGTAATAGTAGGGAACCTGTGGTAGCTGTGTAATTATTGCCAAATCTCAATCCTTGTCAAAACATATCCCTATACATATTGTGACATGTCATATTGCAATTCTTCACTACTACAATGTATTGTTGCACTCTTAGTATATATATAAATACAACTTGTTCACTATGTTTCATGATGTCAAAACAAAGTTTTCTTCAAATTGAACATTGGACATATGCCAGCTCTGGGCTTGAAATTACTAGTGTCAGTGCTGGTGCTAGTGCTAAAATTGAAATAGAAAATATACCTGAGAATGTCTGAATGAAAATATACCTGAGAATGTCTGAATGTAAAAAGTCAATCATCATTATGAAATAACTGAGTAAGTATATCAGTGTGTATTGTACTCATGTGATTATCTCCCTGTTTGTCTAGACAATATAACAATGTTTATGTCATTAAAAGTTTGGATCTAATGGATTAGCTGCCTTTTGTTGTAATTATTGGGTAATATACTGTATTTTCTTGAGTATAGTGCGCACTTTTTTTCCAAAAAAACACAGCTGTGTAGAAGGGGGTGCGCATTATACACGAATGAGTTTTGATGTTTTTCCCCCATGGAAAGACAATACCGTGAGCATGTAACACCGGAAATACCATGTCAACAAATCCATACTGAAGTACGCAAATTAATCTTGTAATTACACTGTCTGGCTATAAAAAGTGTTCTTTGTATATCTGGACTTATGTTTGTAACTTATTTCATTATTAAACGGTAAATCAACATGTCTGGTGATTTTTTATCTCAAATTTTGAATTTGTACTGACCAAGTTTCTCATCACCCTTCAGTTGCTGGACTTCGCTAAAGGGGTACGGTGTAAAAAAAAATCTGCGCTTGGTATTCGAATGTGTTTTTTTCCAAAATATTGAATCTGCTAGAGGGGGGTGGGCATTATACATGGGTGCGCACTATACCGTATTTTCTTGAGTATAGTGCGCACTTTTTTTCGAAAAAACACAGCTGTGTAGAAGGGGGTGCGCATTATACACAAATTATGAGTTTGGATGTTTTTTTCCCCCATGGAAAGACATTACCGTGAGCACGAAACACCGGGAATACCATGTCAACAAATCCATACTGAAGTACGCAAAATAATTATGTAATTACACTGTCTGGCTATAAAAAGTGTTCTTTGTATATCTGGACTGATGTTTGTAACTTATTTCATTGATTTTATTCAAAATTCCTTATAATATTGTTTTTATTAATTTCGGCGAAATCGTGTGTGAAACGATCGGAAGATCGCACAACTCACCGTTATTAACAGCAACCATGGTCAGAATACCGCTATTGACGCCTTGAAACAAACTTTAGTTGACAGAGAATGGATACATATATCATACCGGTAAATGACATACTTTGACTCGTTAAAAGTCATATTTGTTTTTGTTTGACGATTCTATGTCAACATGAAATTCTCGCGATCACGTGATCACGTGCGCGTGAGCCTTGACGGTGACTGGTCAGACATGTTCCATGTAAAAAATAATACCCGGGAATGGCGATCAGCTGCTTCGCTTGTTATTATTATTTTAAATATGTTTAGTAAAGGTTGCAAATAATTAAGAAAATAATGGAATATATTATTCCTGATAAATAAAATAGTTTCAGATACAATTGTTGCCGATCCTTGCATTAAAAAATCTTATAAAGTTACATCATTGGGTGTGTCTTGACCAGGGGTCCGGAAACCGTCATATGCGCCGGACATGTCCGATTGGGAATCTCAAATGTCCGTTTTAAAATATTGCTTACCGGACATTTTAAAAAGTATTGTCCGGACATTCTTAAATTTTGACCGGACATGATCAACAGTTAGGACTGATTCTGTCTGCAGTTGCAACACAATGAAGATTAACTACACTGACAAGCTTTGTTTGTTTTGATTGCTGTAAATACATGATAGTCCAATCTGTCAATCACTGTAATAGGCAATAAACTGAGTTGACACTGATTAATCGAGGATTAATTACTGAGAACATCTTGTTAATTTGAGTGAAAGGTGTTTACAACTGTACATTAATACTTTGCATCATCGATGTACCTCATTATCCTCACAATGCTACGATACGTAACCTCAGACAAGAAGCGAAAGCGTGACGACAGCCAGTCGACCGATGCAGATCAGTCGGGCGGATCTGCCAAACAATGAGGATTTGCAGATTTTATTGTTTTCAGTAGCTAGTCGTATATTGAATCTTGATTGACCGCCATTTTGCTTTCTCGGACGATCGATATCCAATTTTTTTATGGTCAATAATTAAGTACAGATGAAAAAAGTATTCAAATAACTATTGCTATCAACGATATTTTAGTATTTGTGATTAAAATATCTGTCTTGTTTTTAAAAAAATCTTTAGTTTAAAAAAAACCCTTTTCCCGTGAGGTCACGTGATAACCAAATATGGGATAATAGTCTCGATCCAAATGTTACAACGCGTACACTTGAGCAGACTCATGAATATAACTCATGAATATTAATTAGACCGTTCACTACGTTAACAGATCGTTATTATAACAGAAACAAACGTATTTTTTCCATGTAAATCTAAAATGATATTATTTGTTATTAATTGTCCGGTAAATTAAACAATTTAAATTGAAACAATTCATAATTCATCATATTATGAATACGTAAACTTGTAATGTGTGTGAAAAGTCGTACTAAAATACGCTATTTGAAGGGGGCGTGGCCTAAATGCAAATGTCCGATTGGGATTTTAAATTTTCCGGACCCCTGGTCTTGACCGAATCACCGGTCGATTCCAAGAAAACGTGTGTACAGCTGATTGCTGTTTCCAGCTTAGTTTACGAGAAAATACGCAAGGTAATCTTAATCCCTAAATTTAAAACAATGCCTAGCAGAACAATAAATACTATTTAAACGGTAAATAAACATGTCTGGTGATTTTTTATCTCAAATTTCGAATTTGTACTGACGAAGTTTCTCAGCACCCGTTCGTTTGCCGGACTTCGCTGAAAGGGTACGGTGTAAAAATTTTCTGCGCATAATATTCAAATTTCTTTTTTTCCAAAATATTGAACCCGCTAGAGGGGGGTGCGCATTATACATGGGTGCGCACTATACTCAAGAAAATACGGTACTCAAGAAAATACGGTAGACAAGGCTAGACACCTAAATTGAAAATGGCACACTGTACTGCCCTTGGGCACACCTTATTCATTTTTATTATTTCAAGCCCTGCAGGTATATATACAGTTGGCCAAAACAGCATTGTGAAGAATATTCCCAACCTTACCTTAGCAAACTTATCTTCTTCTTTCTCCTTAGTTGCCTTGAAAAGCATAACCAGCTTGGGTTTGACCTCCGCCATGATGGGCACCACCTTGGTGTATCTAAACATGGAAAAATCATATTAAATCAACATATGCATGTATGAGGATCTATGTTATTAGCACTCATGTCTGCACTGTTAGAAGCACCGACCACCTCACAACAATGTGCAGACACTGAGTGGAATCACTCATGCTTTGAGGATTACAGGGTCTTTGTGTTACCACTACAGCTTACAGCTAGGGTTACAGCAAGTGGCCTAATTATAGGTCAAACTTTCCATTACAAGTGGTCAACAAATTTGTAGGAATAACCAAGGTGGGTGGGATCTCATAGCCATTAAGTAAAATCAAAACTGGCACTCATGGAAACTCACAGAAGTTTTTCATTTCTTTACGTCAGTTGAAGCTATTGACAGTCTTGCGGTCATAAATGTCACCACCATAGGGAGTAGGGGTTAGCATAAGTCCACAGCAATGTGAGCTGTGCTTGAAGGGGACTAAATGGCTCAGGTCGTTTTGGACTTGCATGATTGCATGACACTGTATCTGGTTTAGATTTGTGTAATCATCAAAAAGCTGGAATATTTTTTAGTGCAGTGTAATAGACAACAAACAAAAATGTCAGATATTTAAGAATTGAGTGAGTGAGTGAGTTGGGTTTAACTCCGCTTTTAATAGTATTTCAGTTACATCATGGCATGTCAGCTTAATGTGGGAGGAAAGCACGAAGTGATGCAGGTCTCAGACGTTTACCACTTCGGTGAAACCAACGAGCACGGGTATGGTGCTGACAAACCTAGAAACATAATCGGGGCGAACCTGGATTCAAACCCACAATCATAGATTTATGGCGTGCCCAAGGGACGCAACTCTGCACAGCGAATTGGCCACCCGTGACTGGGTCACTCATGCCCCCTTACATCTTCCCGAGGCAAGTGAGTTAACTGACTATAAAAGTCCAGTTTCCACCCTTGCCGAACTAGGCTGGTATTATGGAGTTACATTTTGAGTGGTCTATGCATAGTCCAATCATAATCGCGCACCGAAATCGAAATTCGGTTCGTAAAGTGTCATGCAGATTTCGGTCGACTGCAGGATTTGCAAAGCATGTGTACCGCCAACTCATTGTCAACAGATATTTTCTATATCTTTTCATGTTTTTAATCGAGGTGCTCACGTGATTTGATGCACTTCTTGATGTAAGACTTGTTTGATCACAATATAGATCTTGATTATCGATCAGATCGTCTTGACTGGGCGCCACCGATTTGTTTGAAGCAAATGCAAGTGATACGAGAGGTTGAATCTGATTGGTCAATAGGAGAGGCATAGAAAGGACATTACTCGTAATAGCCACTGGTGGCGCTACGATCAAGCCCAGGAATTCCAGCCTAGTTCGGCAAGGGTGGAAATTTGGACTTTTAAAGTCAGTTAACTCTCTTGCTTCGGGAAGATGGCCCTCTTAAGAATTGAAGCTGACAATCATCAGCTGATGAAGACAGATACTTCCAGCAATTTAAATGTTCCACATACATTATACTGGATATTATTTAACTCAATCACTGGTGGATCATGTGAGAAAATTTGTACAGCTGATTGCTATTCCTATCTTATTATTACTAGACAATTACACGCAATAATCTTAATCTCAGCATATGAAAAAATGTCTAGCCAAAGAGTTTATCGCAAAATTCGCATTGTCATTGACCAAGTTTGTTTTTTCCTGTTCGTTCATCATGTAGCTCTTGACAGCCTGCACTATTCAAAGCAGCAATTTCTCTTACAGACTCCACAGCAACTAATGGGGCATGAACAACAGTGACAATAATAGTGTTTATCGAAGGGAGGTCACCAATTGACCAAAATATGACTGTGTGAGTCAGATAGGTTTAACGCTGCTTTGAACAGTATTCCACCTATATCATGGCATGTCTGCTTGATTAGGGAGGAAAGCCTAAAGTCATGCAGGTCTTAAACTTTTTTACCACTTTGATGATACCCACCAGCACAGGATATTGTTCCTTTATGTGGATATCTGTGGATACATTCCTCAACAAGGTAACTGACTGATATTATACACATAACTTTTGTCGGTTGTAATTAGGATACTTGCATTTTGTTTCCCTTTATTTGCGGTAGCAAAAAGGTGGGAAGCTTCAACAGTTACTGATGAAATTGTTCCAAATGTAAAACATATCCAGCAATAGCCAATCTCATTAAAATCAGATCTTAGTTTTCGCTACCGCTAACCAAAGATCTGAGGACATCCCATTATGGGTCAAGTCAGAACGATCTTTCGCGAACATTGACCGACCAATGAAATGACTGACAAGAAATCGACATTTGCCAATCAGAAGGCAGCTATCTCGAGCTTTACGGCACTAGTTTCAAACTGGCGACTACGCTTTGAAATATATTTTGACGTATTCTCGATTAAAACATTTAAAACTGACCAAAACAACATTCTGGAATGACTTATAGATGGCCTAGATTGTATGGATATAATCATAAAACCCGTAACTGTTGTTCGGAATACCCTCTGTTACATATTTCGAGGTTGCATGATCAGAAAACACATTCCGACTGTCACTTTCAGGATCTAGTAAGCGACGCTCTGATTGGTTGGATGAAAGGTCGTTCTGACGTGACCCGTAATGGGATGTCCTCAGATCTTTGTTTAGCAGTAGCGAGAACTAAGATCTGATTTTAATGAGATTGGGCAATAGCAATCAGTTGTTCCAAAGTGCAAGATACTATTCATCCGATGATTGCATCAAAATTCTTTGAATTCTTTGCATACAGCTGATTGCTATTTCTGGCTTAGTTTACAAGAAAACCCACACAGTAATCTTTATTTCTGCATATAAAACAATGCCTAGCAGAACAGAAAATATAATCTAAATGGTAAATCATCATGTTAAGTGATAATTTATCTGAATTTCACATTTTTAAGAATCAAGTTTGTTATCACTTGTTCGTTTACCGGAATTTTCTGTAACAAAACACATGTAATTTTGGCTACAGCTCTTTAATTATTGTGTACCTTTGTTAAGTTAAACGGCTTCTCCTTCTTCGAACCTCTGATAGGTTTCCCTTCGCGCAGCTAAGAGAGAAAAGGGCCGAACATAAGTCGATACTGTCAAAATTATAGTCCATAATAAGCAATTTTGAATTTGCAAAGAAAAGACCCATCCATATATATGTTGTTTCCATTAATGTACTGTTTCTTCTTGGAGGGATGCTGAGTGATTTATTAGCCACTAAGTTTGACAAAACTTACCTTTCCCAAACTCAAAGATTTCAAGGCTTGATTCTGATGTACATAGGGGTGAGTAGGCCGCCCATCTTCAGCTATCACACAATGCAAAGAACGTGAGTCAGCAAATGAAACACCGGTCGGCGGACACACTGACAACAAGTTATTTCCATCTTTGCACCATCACCGACAGTGTATGGAAGCAGCGTACGTCGTCCCGAGGCACCAGTGTGCTCCATGACTGGCATGAGTGTGCATCTGGTTACGAAAGTTGCATTTTGCTGGCTTATCTGATATCTCAAACACTCACAACACGTAAACCTACCTGTTTATGTCTTTTCTTTAAGGTGTGGGCGGTGTCTGTACTCGGCAGAGGCACATGGAAGGTGACGAGTGCCCCCAGCACACACTGTCAAGAGCAATTCCCCTTTTTGAACCCTGCTTCCATACTTGGCATGTACCTTCTGACTCCTCACCCTTCCGCATTCGCACATACTTGGGCCTATCCTCAACGCTCATTGGCATGGCGTTCTATGAGGAGCTAGCGCAACAATGAGTTAGTGCCAGAGAGTTTAAAAACCGGAGAATCTGCTGTCGAAACCGGACGAGGCCAGCATATAAACCAAAACCCTGGGGTGGGGGCAAGATGACTGCTCTAACTTTCAGTGTTTATAAATAACCATGGCGTTGCCCTTGTCAATCGGCAATCGATTCAGAATTAGTTCAATCAGCTGGAATCTGGAGAAACTACTCTGAAACTTAGTGTCTAACTAAGACGCAGCCAGGACACTTCACAAATTTTGCCAAGTGGAAATATAAATTGCAAAACAATTTAGTGTGGACACTTGCCGAGCCGGATCATTTTTAATATTTGTGCTTCTGTCCCCAATTTAAAACAGTTAGATCTAGATTTTACCGAAATATGTGCAAATTGTTACCTTGTTTCATTTTGTCGCTATTTGTACATATATATGCATTTGCATCACATAAGCAGCTGACCAGTACAGGCAGACGTGGCATCTCAATGACTAGGGTTAGAATAGCTCCCCTGTGATAAAGGGTAGTTAGCGGACCGATGGAAAGGCAAGGAGAAGCTAAATGCAAAGGCATTTGTTATTTTGTCTGAATGTAGTTGAGGGGGGGGGGGGGGGGGGGGGGGATTTTACGTGCGCTTTCCGACACGGGGCCCCGCCAGGCCATTTGTTACCCCCCGTCACACCAAACGGGTTATATAGCTAAAACGGCACCTCAGCAAAACGGCACCTGGCGATGCTACTGACTCGATATCCGACATTTGCAGCTAAATATAGCAAAAAGTGGTAATGCGGAACTAAAGCGGAATACAATTTCTTCTTTTTATGCATATCGCTCATGAAAAAATGCAATTCCTATAACAATGGTCGTGTTGCTTATTATCTGTCATTACTGCCCATTGCCATGTTTAATTTCTAACCATGATAAAACTCCCAAATGTATTATTTAATTGTCTATCATATCATAACCTTTGTGAGGTGGTGACATGTTTAATAACAGAGTAAATTTTCTGTTAAATAGCTATCTTGGCCACTTCTGAACACAGTGTTTTCCTACAAAATAGCAAAAGCCAAATGAAAATAAAATTATTCTCTAATTTATGTATTTTAAAGATGTTATGCCACTCATTGGTGGGGATACAACGTAATAATTCAAGTTCCTAGGATGTTTGTGTTATGCTATTTTTCAAGAGTTATGAGAGTTGGACATTTCTTCTCATACACAGTAACACAGCAGGTAAATGTCTAGGAATAAATACTCATGACATTGTACAATAGGCCATGATGTTCACAAAATATATGTGGGAGGGTATGTACATCAATATAATAATATTAATTATTTTGAATATTACTAAGTGTGTCATTAAACAAATAACAATGAATACTCAACATGTCAGAGTTGAAAGGGGTACAGTTATATTTGTACTATTCAAGGGATTTCTAAGCCCCAACACCTCATAGCCCTCTGGCAACTGATGCGTGTATTTTTGTTTGTATTCTCAAGTTCCATAGGACATTTTTTGTAAATATTACTATCATTATCATGTTAGATTTTAGTGGTAACAATTATTCAAAATCACTCTATTTGATTATTGTGTACATGATAATAAAAGCAACTATTTTTTTATATCAATGGCGGAGGTGCATGTAACTGCTTCCACGCATAGCAGATGCAGGATGTGAGAGAGTTTGTGCTTCATCTTAGAAGTCCAACTTAAAAAATAATAGAAACTAATTACGTATAGAAATATTAGAGTAGAAATTGTTGAAAAAGATTTCTCTTGTTTGAAAAGATTTCTTTAATGTTCCTTTGATTCACCCATCAACCCTATTCTTTTTCTCATTGTTTTAAAATAAAATATACCATATGTAATACCCGGTATGACAAAATCTCCTCCTGGTCAGCATTAAAATAACTGGGAAACTCATTGAACCATTCCTGGTAGCTTATTGAGATATATACGTTGAAGCTTTCATAACCGTTTTGCCAGCAAAATGTCCTCATATTTCTGGGGAGACCATATGGAATCTAAATGATATTATTTAATATGATTGAAATATTTAGAAAGGTTTCAAAATTACCAACTTAAGACAGATAACATATATTTAATAAACCCATTACTAATAGAGAACTGAACTTGTCATCTCATGCTCTGTCATCATTGACATTAATATTTGCAAGACAAAGCAACAGTAAGAGTTATCCTCCCTTCACAACTTGATCAAAATGGTCGTCTGGTCCTTGCTGTTGAAGGCCAAGTGGCTGAAGTTTCTAAGAAAATATTTCCTTGAAAGACGAGAATGTGTAGGTAAGTCATTATAACTTTACTTTTTAATTTTTTTCTGTGGTTTCTATCAAGGCAGGTACAGACCTAGCACAATGTCATACATTGTGCAGTCAGTCCCTCCATGATGATCAGTTAGCCTATTACAGCTGTGAAGGGGACGAAGCTTTTTTTAAAACTATGTAGTTTCATATGCAAAGCTTATTGTCAAAGTACATGTTTCTCAAAGGTTGTAAATGTGAATGACAATGTTCAGGAAACAAAACTCTCAAGATTCCTTTCATTCTTGAAAGCATTACATTTATGCCACTTCTGGTCGAGGGGATGTGAGTAATAATATAGTCAACAATCTCTTAACATTAGCAATATTGACCCATAGCATTCAGATTCTGCTCACAAGTTTGAAATGTTATATACTATGATCAGCCAAGATGAAATCTTAAGATTTCATTAATTGTAGATTTTAAAGGTATTATCCCATTTCTGGTCAAGGTGATGTGAATAATAATATAGTAAAACAATCTCTTAAAATTAGAAATCTTGACTCAGTGTTCAGGCTTTGCTCACAGGTTTGAAATGTTATTTTCTATCATCAGCCAAGAAGAAATCTCAAGATTCCATTAATTGTAGATTTTAAAGGCGTTATCCCATTTCTGGTCGAGGGGATATAAGTAATAAAATAGTAAAAATTCTCTTAAAATTAGAAATATTAACCCATAGCATTCAGATTCTGCTCACAAGCTAGAAATGTGATTTACTATCATCAGCCAAGAAGAAATATTAAGATTCCATTAAGTGTAGATTTTATGGGTCTTATCCCATTTCCAGTTGAGGGGGATATGAGTAATAATATATAGTAAAAAAATCTCTTAAAATTAGAAATATTGACCAATAGCACTCAGGTTCTGCTCACAAGTTTGAAATGTAATTTACTATCATCAGCCAAAAGAAAATATTAAGATTACCTTAAGTGTAGAGTTTAAAGGTGTTATCCCATTTCTGGTCAAGGCAAGATGAGTAATAATATAGTCAAAAATCTCTTAAAATTATAAATATTGACCAATAGCACTCAGGTTCTGCTCACAAGTTTGAAATGTGATTTACTATCATCAGCCAAGAAGAAATCTTAACATTCCATTAAGTGTAGATTGTATAATGATATTGTGTATAAAATGTCCTAGGTTGATTATGACCTGTGAACATCTGTATAGATTGATGTATTACCACCTTCCTTGGAAGTGTGTATTTGTCTATTTCTAGACTTGCTAAAGCCAAACTGGGGAAAGTGGAAATTGATAGTTTATACTGAAGGGTTCATTGGTCTGTTGAGGGCTCAAACAACTGAATACAGGCAAGCTACTGCTAGCACTGACTCTACATGCTAGCCATAAACATGTCACCAGATGATTCCCTAATTACTACTGAATAGTTGTCTGTTCAGATCTCTAACTGCTCAGGAGGTTGTTGATACTTGAATTCCAAGGAGGAACTGGCTCTATGAAGGGTGTGAGAACCTTAGTGTAAATTTAAGCAAGGTCATTAGCTCATATTGTTAATGTTGTAGCAGAAAAAAATAATTTTACTTACTGGAATTATTTGAATTCCCTATGGGAATGAACACAAAAGAAGATTTAATAATAGTTTGTGAAATAATTTGTAAATCTGTGAAATTTAGATGTGATTGTATATGGCACGGTTATGTTTTAACTTTTTTAATGTCCGCTTGTTACAGATAACCTATGAGTATCACTAACACTGACCTTTCTCGTTGATAATGTTGTAGCAAGCCTATGATGCAGCTTACAAAACAAAAACATATTCAAGTACGGTAGTTGCAAGAAGCAGTATTTGACAAATTGTTATAACGAGCAACACTGTTTTGTACTGTGTGCTCTATCACAACAACTGCGCAAAATTCTGTTTAGAGTCTGGCTGTAAAAGGAATATTCATATCATTATTTTCAAGAAGTTACATGCATACAGTCTTTAAGCTGATATCTTCAAAACTTATATGCTAAGCCACAATGAGAATAACTGCCTTTCAAAATAAGGCATGTTTTCTTTTTGTCCCACATTTTATTGCAGGATTCAAATTAGCTTACCATATTGCTGCCATACAGTCATGACTACTTGGTGCAGACAGAACTAAATGACAACACAATAATAATAATATTATTATCGTAAAGAACCATACTGTTACGCCTTCATCGTTTACAAACTAACCATTTACATTTTCTCTGTGCTGATAGAAATGATTATGATGCGAAGGTCATTGGCCAAGAAAAGAAGTTCAACAACAGATCATCAGATACAGGCATATGGAAAGCTGTAGATATGGAGACCCGTTACATGTGATCCAACCAAAAAACAACACATTATAACCTCAGGACACCTTCTTTAAAGTAAGGGTATACTTTGACTAGTAGCTCAGATTCTCAAAAGTTTTTAGGGGTTCCAGAAGCACATATGGCCCAGTCTAGACAAACACCTTGTCTCTGAAATGAACATATTTTACAGACCAAAACAGTTGTTAAATTATAGTTATAAAAATATAATAAAAAGGAGAGACTCTTTTGGTTATAATTGTTTCAGGGTCTGTGTGGCAGACTAGACCCAGTCATCCAAGGCATGCAATTAGTTGTGCAGAGTCGTGTCCATAATACATGCCAGAATACTATGATTGTGGGTTCTAGTCACAGAATTGTCCAGGTTATGTTTCTTGGTTTGGCAGCAGAATACCTGTCGTCTTGATTTTCATCAGAGTGGGAAACGTCTTCGACTTGCATCATGTTCGGCATTCATCTCCCATTAATCTGACATGCCATGATATGCCTGAAATACTGTTCCAAGTAATGTGTCACTAAACGAAGCAGATTATTTGTTTCTTGTTTGACACTGCACTTGTCAATATTCCAGCTGCATGGTTGTGGAGTCTTGACCAAAAAATCCAGGGATTCATACATGTGACATATGGTTATAATACAGCTAAGTAAGATATATGAAAACAACAACAATGTAACATATGTTTTACCACCTTTTTTTAAAATACCATCCCATCAATAAAGCTTTAATATTATCAAATATATCATTCTGTCAAGAAGTGGCATAACCTTTTTAAAATGTATCAACTGTTGAATTGTATTCTTTCTAAGATAGCAAAATGGTACATATGAAATAAGAAATGTCACAATAGGTAGTTTGACTCCTATTTGAATTTCCTCCTGAATCTGTTGTGATTGTGATTGGCTTAACAATTGTTGTCCCCCGCCGCGCGAAAGCGCAAAGCGGGGGACATAGTATTCACGACCGTCCGTACGTCCCACCTGTTTGTTGCCGCGATATCTCAAGAACTAAACACTGGATTGTCTTCATATTTGGAACTATGGTGTATATACAGACTCCGCAGACACCAGTTGGTTATGGTGACCTTGACCCCATTTTCAAGGTCACAGCAGGCAAATCTGCTTTTGGAGTTGGAAAACGGTGTTGCCGCGATATCTCAAGAACTAAACACTGGATTGTCTTCATATTTGGAACTATGGTGTATATACAGACTCCGCAGACATCAGTCAGTTAATGGTGACCTTGACCCCATTTTCAACGTCACAACAGGCAAATCTGCTTTTGGAGTTGGAAAACGGTGTTGCCGCGATATCTCAAGAACTAAACACTGGATTGTCTTCATATTTGGAACTATGGTGTATATACAGACTCCGCAGACACCAGTCGGTTTTGGTGACCTTGACCCAACTTTCAAGGTCACAGCAGGCAAATCTGCTTTTGGAGTCGGAAAACGGTGTTGCAGCGATATATCAAGAACTAATCGCTGGATTGTCTTCATATTTGGTACTATGGTGTATATACAGACTCCGCAGACACCAGTCGATTTTGGTGACCTTAACTTAATTTTCAAGATAACAGCAGGGAAATCTGTTATTCAAGATGGAAAACAGTGTTGCTGCGATATCTCAAGAACTAATTTCTGGATTCCTTCATGTTTGATGATATTGGCTTTTGGAGTACGACAAATAGTTCCATGGAGGTATCTAACACAGAAAATAATATTATTCAAAAGGAATAAAATATTTGGAAAAAAACACATATCGAATAAGGCGGCGGGGGACATTTCGTCACTTGGTGACAAATACTTGTTTTTACTGGTTTCAGGATTAGAACTGATAGAGAAACCGGTTATAGGCCGGAAACACCACATTTGAAATGCAGATAGCCCTGCGAATGCAGAACACAGAGTTTTACTGTTGGTACCGCGAGTGTCACATCCATGGATTAGACGTGAATGGGTACAGAAAGCGCTTAAGAAAAAAAAACTACCGAAGAGTTCTTGACTGTGTTTACAGTTACAATGAGTCTACTCACGAAGCAGATAGTTTTACAAAGGTCTTGTTTCAGAACACATAAAATATTGAAAACCTTTCATATGTCGAATCATAATATCATCAATATGACACTGAGTAAAAATGCATGCTTAAGAAGTCTTTTCATCCAAAATAATACAACCAAGATGGTAAATGTGCAACTGAGAGTGACTTTTAAAGAGAGTGTGAGAGGCAGACAGCAGCTGTATGAGACTTTTATTATGAGTATTTAAAAAAAATATATATCAAATATAATGAAACGGTAGACATTGACCAAGAAGTGTTACTTATAGGCCTTCGACGAGTCCAAATTAACTACCCGGGTACCCACCCCACTATTACCCGACCCTTCTCGGGTTCCTGCTGTTGGTCCCAAGAGATAAGTACAAATGTGGAACAGGAATAGTTTGACTGTAGCCCTGGCAAAATGTATGTAGGTATTCATAGAAAACGATCTGGTCATGCATACACTGAAGATGACTGAAGTTTTACCTCTATTCAAAGTTTCAAACATATAAAGTCAGAAGGAATGTGTGCATAGTCAGAAAGAAATGTGAACATTAGTCACTTATAGTGTAACCGTGGAAGTTCTAGATATTTTTGTCATTAAACAATATATCACGTGACTAACCAAGGGTCTGGGTTGCTCTGTTGGTATCCGGTCCTACTCAGTACCCGAGTTCCCTGTCCCAGCCCTAGTTAGTTAGTACAAGTTCACAATCCACCAATGATGTTCTTGATTGTAATTGAACCAAAGATGAAATACACATACACAGGTCATACACAATCTTAAGACACCTAAAGTTACTGGAGTTGATTGCAAATGAGTATTTAAAATTCGCTGAGGGAAAGCTACTCCCTGGTATGGAAAAGTTATTAATTTTCAACAGCGGAATAATACCTGAATATTGGCTGAATGGTATTATCTAATCTAATCATGAAAATATTTACTACTACCAGGGTAATATAAACTGTGTTGGGAAATTCTTTACTGCTGTATTAAGTACAAGAATTGCCTAATGCCTTAAACAGAGCGAAATACTGTCAGAAAACGATGGTGGCTTTTGCGGAGGTTGTAAAATATTTAATTATGTCTGTATAACTAGGGTATATTGGAAATTCCAGATAACAACAGGTCACCTGAATTTAGTTCAAACATAAAATGACCTGCACCATTTGGAACAAGTCCAATTTCACAAACTTCATGAACCAAGTCAATATCAGTAAGGAACAAAGCCAAATTGCATGAAGGATTTTGAAATGATCTTTGAGCTGGTAGATTGTGGCATTTTATAAGCATATGATTTGGAGTGCAAAGTTCATATTGATCACTTGTGAATTCCAAAAATGTCTCGTCAACTGTAGAATTGGCAATATATGGTATTGTCTCCCCAACCACTGTGGCATCACCAGAAGCGTGATTTAGAGGAATTGGGAATGACTTAACTTGATAAAGTTGTGTTTCCCTATCTTTGGATGTTACTGGTAACATCATAGTGACATAAACAGTATTGTCATGTCTTATGTAATGTACCTTGGTAGCTGTGTAATAGTATGGCAAATCCTTATGAACCAGATGGAAATTTGGATATTTATCCTCTAATGCTCTCCTTTTTTTTGATAGAGCACGCCTTAAATGTCCTAAAGGTATCAACTCAGGTGATAGTACATTTTGTAACAACTTATATAATCCTGTGCTCAACCGATTAATATTCCTTTCAACCATAGTAGCAAAATGTAACTCCTTTGCAACAAGTTGTATCCAATGTGCATAGATGGCCTGAAACCATCGTATCTAATAATCCTCTACCTTTATCAGTTCAGTCAATTCAATATGATGTAATTATACCTTGCTTCAAACCATCCATTCTGTCATTGGCCTTAGACATGGACGGACCCATGTAATCCTGTGACACATTAAAAGCTGCTTCTTCAGCTCTCATTCTGTTTGATAAGATATTGATATATTGACATATTACATTCACGTCACTGTCAGGGTGGCACCAAATAAATTGTGTGAGAATTCACCAATAAAAGGTAGCAATGCTCTCTTGGAGCGAGTCTGAGAACCAACAATTTGACCTTGAAGTATAATGTTTCTGATCAAAGTAACCCCTTCTAACATGTCTTTGAAAGTGTCGTCATGTACGCGATAAGTAAAATTCAATATAGCCCTCATATTTTCATCACAGGACATATGATTCGCCTGAAGACTAATTCTTACTAAAGTACTCATGGAAATGAAAAATAAACTGTTTTGCAGGATTTAATAATCGACACAAAGCATTACGTAGACGTAAATACGAAATAACAAAACAACTAGAAAAGTACTGGTCTGGATTTGCTAGTTGTATCTCAGTGCTCAATACAAAATGTACTTTACAGGAGGTAATTTGTAGGCACTTTCAACATTCAAAAATTAAACTAAGTCCAAACTGACATGGCAGAAACAGGCTATAGGCATTATGCAAATTACCCTGGAAAAAAGTTATCAAAACAACAATAAAAATAACAGCTATGTTTATGTACATAATAATAATGACATGTAAGTTGATGTTTGAGAAGGGAATATGTTACTTTTACGTTCTGATATTTTGATGATGATTCACTATCCCACAATGCCACTCACAAATCACTAACCACTGACAAATCACATGCATGTGGGTTTCAAGCACCTGTTTTCACCTGTCGTCAAGGTGTCATAGGTCATGGACATTCACCTTGATCTACTAACACCTGGTTATGCTCAATTTCACAATCGTCTGTTTTGTTCATATTTTTACACACTTTTACGTGTAAAAAGACATAAAAACCTTTGATATGCTGTATTTGTGCCAAGGCCGAATTAGTACTAATTGAGTTGTTTGAATATTTATATATTTTGTATATTAACTGCATTCAAACTGTTTTTTATTCATTTCCGTGAGTACTTTAATACTTTGTACACCATGTCAGAACTCCTGAAGCAAAGACAAAAAGAAACTATTCTGCCTGACATAGATTATCAGTATGTACATTTTACTTCAACATTCAAGTAGATCTCCATACATTAACTATGGTAATAAGCACTACTTCTTTTTTCTAGTTTTATTTGCCAGCTACTATACTCAATAACAAAAGTTCCTGTGACACCAATATTTTACTGTATTTTTCAAACAAGTAAAGTTTGGTTTTCAATATTGTAGTACATGTATGGAATCAAGTCACAAAAACGCAACTGCTAAAGAAAAGCATGCATTCGATGCAAAAGTTGACTTTTATGCAAGCCCCATGCATTTCACCACCAAAGAATGGGTATAAAAACATGTGCGTTAACGGGATTCCATATGCATTGTTTAGCATCGTGCTGACAACAACTACTCAGAAAAACAACAAAATTACGCAATTTTACCACGTTACGAAACGCCACGCTTGTCCGAAAATGAGCCTCTGTGAGCCATTTGGTGTTTAAGGCAACGTTGGCAACAGATGAATGCAGTCAGAAACCATCCTCAGAGTGGCAGGCCACGCGTAACCAATAATCGACAAGACAACTGGATTCGAACAATACACCTACGAAATCGATTCCAGCCAGCAACAGTGACTGCAAGAAGCATCCCTGGCCTTTGACGAATATCTTCACAAACCGTACGTCACCACCTCAGATGTGCGGGGATTGTCGCCAGAAGACCCGCCAGATGTCCCATTTTGACAGGAACCACCATCAAGCATGTCTACACTGGTGTAGACAGCGTCTACGCTGGACGGCCATGCAGTGGGGACAAGTTATATTCACTGACGAGTCTCGTTTTCACCTCAGCCACAGCGATGGACGGATTCGTGTGAACGTTACGTCAATCGTTGTGTCATGGAAGAAGACTTGTTCGGGGGTGGCAGCATAATGGTATGGGGTGGGATTATAGCAAGACAGAGGACCCCTTTGATAGTGGTAGAGGGAAATCTCAATCGACAGCGCTACCGCGACGAGATCATTGGCCCTGTTGTTCTACTGTTTTTCCGTCGTCATGGCCCAGGCATTACCTTTCAACATGACAACGCCTGGCCTCATATTGCTCGACTTGTTCAGGATTCTCTTCAACGAAACATTGTGAATGTCATCCCCAGGCTGGCTCACTCCCCTGATCTCTCACCAATCGAGCACATATGGGATGATATGGATCGACGCCTTCGACGTCAACCACGTGTTCCACAGACACAGTAGGAACTTCAAACATGCTCCAGCAGATATGGACAGATATCCCACAGGACTTTGTGTGACGCCTGGTCTATTCCATGAGACGAAGGTGTGTTGCTGGCATTGCAGCCAGAGGTGGACACACACACTATTGATTTGTAAATTGACATTTTGGCATGTTCATGTTTTTTATGAAATCACACATTTTCTGAAGTCAGTATGGCAAATTAAACCATTTAAACACTAACAGGGGTCTTTTATCTGTTGCAAACCGAAATTGTTTCAGATTTGGTAAAAAACATAATTTTGCATTAAATCTTATTCAATGTCACAGGAACTTTTGCTGTTCAGTATATATTATTACTTATATGGCCTCGACCAGAAAAAGGGAGAACACCTGTAAATCTACAGTTAATGGAATCTTATAGTCCTGTTTGTTTTTCTAGTTCTGTCAGTGTCACTATTCCTTCCATTTGGAAGTGTTGGTAAGCAACACAACAGTTTAGTTTCTTTGCATTGAATTCCGGTCTGTGACCCCCTGTTTTCTTTGGGGTCACAAACACTGTGCTCACGAACTGGTTTCTTACTGGAGAAACCCACTGCACTGCCCCTTTCTCTAACATTTTTGTTACTTCTGCAGACATTATGTCCATTTCTGACTTTTGCATTTTTAGTTCTTTTAGTTCTGATTTTTGCTAAGGAATTTGATTAAATTCTATTCTGTACCCCTGAACAATGTTTAGAATGTAATGATCCTTTGTCAACTTTTGCCAATTTTTCATGAAGTGTTTTAATCTCCCCCCTAGTTTGGGATCTGCCTGAATGACCTGAAAGTCTAGGTCCTGTAACTGACTGTGCAGTCTGTTTCCCTTTTGATATTGTGAAACATACATACCTTCCTCTGGAACACTCTCTGCCTCTGCCACCACAGTCTCGCTTTCTAGTCGAGTTGGTGAATCGCACCTTCTGGAATGAGTTGGTACTGTAACGGCCCCCACCTCTGTAACCCTGGTAACTTGATGAGGGCCCTCTGTGAAAGGGTCAGCTGTTTCCTCTGTTAAACCCTCTAGTAGAGCTCTTGAAGCCATAGTGGCTCTTGTTTTTGTAGTCTGAAAACTGTCTCTCAATGTCTAATCTCTTCTTTCTGTCCTTGGACAGCTTTAACAATTTCTTGTAAAAAACTTTGCCAAACAAGGCCTTCTTGTCACTGAACTTTTTCTCATTCTTTAAGAGAAATTTCTGGGCTTTCTTCTGACTTTTCATCAGCTTTGTTAGAATGTTCAGTCTTCTATAAAAGGTAGTGGCAACGTTGGCTTGTCCCAACAAACAAACAGTCTTTTCAACTAAATTCAAAAAGTCGTTCACATCAATCTCTTCACCACCTTTATCTCTGATTTTATCCACGGTCTGCCACACTTGACAGTGTGGTCCCATCACATTGAGTAGTCTTGATTGGATTTTTCCCAACCCTGCTTCAACAGATTTAGCCGCAGTAAATCTTTTTTCTTCCAACATATCTGACCATTCTTCATCAAGCACCAGTGGCACAAATCCTTTTGGGGTCGGACAGCCCTCTAATATGTTCTTGGTGATAACTTCATCTTCACTTCATCTGTGCATAATCTAGCAGTTCGTTAGACAGTTCTTGTTCAGCCCTATCATCTGTGGGCTTAAACCGCTTATACAGGTGATTGTCAGTACTAATAGTACAATTGTTGGTTTCACAATCTTCCGAAACTGACGATTCTGACGAACTACTGTCACTACTTGAGCTGGATGACGAGCTATCGGAAGGAGAACTACTAGTGCTACTGTCACTTCTTTTGCGATGACGATGGCGCGATTTTGCTTGGTCCCGTTTTGGAATTGTGAAGCCTTTCCAGTCCTTCCTATTTTGTTTCCTGCTTCGATTCTCCAAATCAACATCATTAGGTCTGCCATTGTTACCAACTGCCTCATGGCTCTGGTTATTGTTTGCCTCGTGGCTGGTTCCAGCGGCCGTTGTTGCCTCATAGCTGACAGGCACATGGCGTCCATGCTTTGGGCTAACAGGAATTCCATTCTCGCCATCGGAACCCGATGAATGATCCGATCTCATGACGGTCAAAAAAACGAAGAAAAGAGTTATGCCAAGAAGAAAAATCACAAAAACAGCAAGACTGACGAAACACCATCGAAGATTGCTCACGATATTAGACACAAGACGAGCACGAAAAATTCAACGTCTTGCGTCTTCGGAAGCCAGAGAATCAAGGACGAGATCTCGTTTTTTCTCACGTGACTTTGAAAGGCTTGTGACTTCCTCCTGGAAGCCAGGGATAATCACATTTAGACCTTATTTCAGTTTATGAAATAAAATTGGGAAAATGCCTGGTGCTTTGAAGGTTTGTTGGTCGTTAAGAAGTGTTGCCTGGCATTTGGTTGTTACAGTTTATTGTGGATTTGAGGGTTGTTCTGTGTTGGTGGTGTGTGCAGTGTAATAGTGCGTGTTCAGGTGTTTCTATTAGGTTACAGTGAGGGCATTTACCTGTTTAGTATTTTCTGATTTTTGTGTATGTGAGTTTAGTGTGTCCTGTCTGTAATTTAATTATTGTCTTGTCAATTTTTTTTTATTTATGAAGGACTTTTGTTTTGAGTGGCTTATGGAGCACCTGTTTTAGTTTACAGTTTGATTTCTGATATTGGTTTTGTCACTTTGGGATGATGTGTACTATTAGCGATACCTTTAATCTCGTTTTTAGATATTGGTAGGTTTATGCTTATGTCTTCTAGTTTTAGTGATGCTTTGGCTGCTTTGTCGGCGCGTTCGCTACCAAACACCCCGACATGGGCAGGGATCCTGACAGATTCTATTTCTTTACCTAGATTGCAGAGTTTGTTGGAGCTTTGGAGTATCTGTTGAATGAATTTAGGTCGATTTGTTTGTGTTTTTGTTTTCAATAGCTTGGAGTCCACTAAGTGAATCAGTTAGGATTAGTTTTTGTGTGTTTTCTTTTAAATTTGGGGGTTATGTAGAGCTGTAGCCATTCCCATTTATTCGGCCGTGAAAATTGATAAATTATTTGGGAGCCTACAGATTTGAGTAGTTGCATGGGTGCAGCACTACAGAACCGCTCCTGGCCACAACACTCTCCTCCAAACTAAATAAAGAAACCGACCCCAACACCGCTAAAGCCATCACAGGATCATACATACACGAAAAAATGGCCAAATTGGTTTCACTTCTGTACAGACGGGTCCTCTGAACCAGGTTCACAACACACAGGATTTGGCATCCATATATACCAACCCACAAAAGAAACCAAATCAGTAGTTATAGGTGCAGCGCTACAAAACTGCTCCTAGCCTCTGATTGGTCGGTTTGGTCACGTGACCTCTGATGTCGTCATCAGGTCCTGTGACTTGCGCAGGACATTGTGGGTCATGCGTGAAGTCATGATGACGTCGTCCGGTTCCGGTGGGGCGCGCATCAAAGATGGCGGCACTTCCGGTTCCGGTTGCGCACCCAAGATGGCGACACGTCCGGTTCTGGGAGGTGTGCGCCTCCAAGATGGCGGCACGTCCAGTTCCAAGGGGCCATCTCCCCATCCAACATGGCGGCACGGCGCCTCCAAGAAGGCGGCGGAGGAGGGAGGAGGGAAGGGAGGCGGGTTCTTTGTTTTTGGTTTGGTGGGTGGGTGGTTGGGTGGTGATGGTGAAGAGGGTTGTCAAAGCAAGGATGAAAGCGTACATTCCGGAGAGATGGGTGGCCCTGAAAAGGGCCGTTTGATCTTGAAGAAGAAGAAAACTTTTGTGGCGCTGTCCAAGAAGCAACATCAAGAAAAGCTTGTAGGAAACAGGAAGCGGAAACAGACTGAATCATCCACAACAGCAGACAGGAAAACGGAAGTAAAAGAAAAACCCGGAGATGAAACCTGCAACACCTGCTACTTTGGCCGTTGGACTCAGTGGTAGCTGCATTTACTTCTTCACCCACATTACTGCAGTGCCACACATACAAGGATGGATCGTTCTCTTTCATCTCACAGGACACTTACTGGCGTGGGTTAAACGCCTCATGTACGTGTCCTTCAGGATGGTGTTACAATACACGCACTGGAATTTTCCGTCACGTGCCTTTGTCCCAAGCAGGGGTCCGGAAAATTTAAAATCCCAATCGGACATTTGCATTTAGGCCACGCCCCCTTCAATGGCTGTCGTCACGCTTTCGCTTATTGTCTGAGGTTACGTATCGTAGCATTGTGAGGATAATGAGGTACATCGATGATGCAAGGTATTTATGTACAGTTGTAAACACATTTTACTCAAATTAACAAGATGTTCTCAGTAATTAATCCTCGATTAATCCGTGTCAACTCAGTTTATTGCCTATTACAGTGATTGACCGATTGGACTATCATGTAGGTACGATGTATTTACAGCAATCAAAACAAACAAAGCTTGTCAGTGTAGATAATCTTCATTGTGTTACAACTGCAGACAGAAACTGCTCAGTCCTAACTGTTGATCATGTCCGTCAAAATGTAAGAATGTCCGGACAATACTTTTTAAAATGTCCGGACAGAAAAATTTAAATGTCCGGTAAGCAATATTTTAAACCGGACATTTGAGATTCCCAATCGGACATGTCCGGCGCATATGACGGTTTCCGGACCCCTGGTCCCAAGAGCATAGACAGGCAGGCGGCCTTGACACTTGTTGCATTGCCATGGAGGAGGGGGTGGCAATGCTTCTGTCTCCATGTTCCGGTGCCCGACCTGAGCCCTGGTTTTCCAAACCGGACCGACCCTTGTGTTTCTTTTCCATAGGAAATGGATTTTACCATGGGAGAGAAAGCACAACCCTGGTTCGACCGATCAGAGGTCAGCACCGGCCGAGCGCAGCCTCTGATTGGTCCAAAACCAAAGCCTCTGATTGGTCAGATTTCGATCCCTTTTTTTTTGGTAGTTATGTACCGCCACCACGATCATGTTGCAGATTAATCATCTGAATTGTAAAGGTGGACCGCCATGGACAGACATGAACGTAATGTAGGAATGCCTACGTGATGTACTTTGTGTCTCCATGCAAACGTGATGTCACTCGTGACTACAAACAGACGTTGTTTTGGGTGTTTTTTTGTTTGTTTTATAGACATACGTGATGTTGTCACTCGCTCATCCATGCCGATGCATGTCTTTAAACAGATGTTTATAAATATTATTATTTATAATATTAAGATGGATAAGGATAGAGAGAGAGAGGTCGATAGACATACGTTATGTTTTACTCGTGTCTCCATGCAAAGGTGGTGTCATGCATGTACGCATACATACATACATACATACATACATACATACATACATACATACATACATACATACAAACATACATAGAAACATGGTGTCATTCGTAGGCGTGTCCCTCCAAGAGGACTGGGGAGGATGTTCTTTTGGATTGTCATTGTTTGTGTTGGCAAAGCAAAGGATGAAAGTTTTCTTTCGGGAAAGATGGGTGGCCCTGAAAAGGGCCATTGGAAAACAAACTGGAACCGGGAACCGGAACAGGAACACGGGAAACGGGAAACGTGCTCCTAGGCAGCCAGCCATGCTACACCATTCGCGTTGCTCTGATTCACATTCTCCTCACAGAGATAGTGTAGCTGTAGCTTCTTCTTGTGTCCCACCAGACCGATTGACCGGTCTCCATGGCCTAGATATTTTACATGCCGTGGAAAAAGTCCAACAGTCCAGCAAAGCCCTTAACATCGATGCCACCATGGTTGTGACCTTAGTACACGTAGCAGATCCTGACTGGCTAGGATCAGGCAGTGGCCGCCACCATCTGAAAAACATGGTTGGACTTGAAGCATTTTTAATGAAAAAGGGGTATTGTACGGATCAAGAACGAAGATCAATCCTGTTTGGCAAGGGCCCTTGTGGTGGCACAGCATTATGCCCAGAAGCCCAACCCTCTGACCCAAGAATGGACCAACCAGCGAATGAGACTGATGAGAACGAATTGAGTCGACGTTCAAGGCATTAGGGCAGAGCGCCTTGACATTCCTGAAGGTCCCTGTCAGGGCCTGGACGACCTAGCATGCGTGGGACGTGCCTTGGCCAAAATCAACTATCAACTGAAAGTCTACAGTCAAGAGGTGGACCGGAGACTGATGTACAAGTGTGATGAGGGTCCACCCAACGCCACCGTGCTGCATTTATTCCATCATGAGCACCACTATGATGTGATCACTTCCATGCCAGCCTTTTATGCGTCTAACCATTACCGCAAACTCTGCGACCACCGTTACGATTATCCCGAAAAACATCCCTGCAGCAAGCAATACCGCTGTCACTGCTGCCTCCACTCCAGCTATTGCAGGCCCAAGGAAGAGCATGGGATCCCTTGCTTAACATGTCAACGATGGTTCACAAATCAACACTGTTACACCCAACATCTCCAGTCACCGTCAGTTGGAAAACCCAGCGCCTGTCAATCGATTCACAGGTGCCTGACCTGTTTTCAGCTTTTCCGCGTCTTGGAGACCCCCATTGCTCATCACGAGAGCTCAGATGAAGGACGTCCATGCTTAGAGTGTCAAGAACCTGTGACCCCAGACCATCGCTGCTACATGACTCCCTTCTGTGAAGCCCACGATGAAGAGGAAGGGGGGGAAGAGGAAGAATGTTACAACCGAAACCGACGAGACAACGTCAAATACGTCTTCTATGATTTTGAATGTAAGCAAGACACGGGGGAGCACATCCCAAATTTGTGTGTGGTGCAGTTAGGATGTGGACGATGCATCGGTCAAGCCACAAAGGAGTTGTCCGAACACTGTCCATGGTGACAAAAAGGTTACGGTCCCAGCCGCGAGATAGTGTTTCGAGGCCCCACCACGATACGCGATATGTGTGTCTGGTTGTCGGCCGTTGCTGAAAAAAAGAAGAAGAAGAACCAGGAGGAGGAGGGCAGCGCACGCAAGGGGACAACAGCACGGCTAGGCAAAAGAACGGAACCCTCTCAACCCATCCTCCAACAAAACATCAGCGACGTCCATCACCCCAGGAGGAGGAGGGGAAGGGGGAGGATGCCATGGAGGTGGACACGCCCACCCTGTTGGAGGAGGGGAAGGAGAAGGAGACAAAGAAGACAAAGAAGAAGAACACCACCACCGTCCAGCCGCCCGAGGAGGAGCTCATTTATGTGATTGCACATAACGCGCGAGCCTATGATCTGCACTTGATCATGAAGGTGAAACTCTCCACCAAGATTAGGAATGGACAACAGATTTTACAGGCGACCCTGGGACGATTGTGTTTCCAAGACAGTTTGAATTTCATACCCTACCCGCTGAAAGCATTTCCAAAGATCTTTGGACTGAAGAAAGGGTATTTTCCACACTTTTTCAATACCAAAGCCAACCAGACCTACAGAGGTCCCTATCCACCATCTGTCATGTACGATCCCGAACGCATTACCTTCCTCCAGTGGCATACCAAGAAAGTTCAAGAAGGAGACTTGTTTGACTTGCAAGAAGAACTCTTAGCCTACTGTCAGAGCGATGTCGATATTTTGGGACATGGATGTGCTGACTTCCGACAGAACGCCATCAGGACAGTTCGCATGGATCCCTTTGTAGAGGTGATGATGCTCCCTGTGTTCACCATGAAATCCTTTCGAAAACACGATCTGAAACCCGATACCATAGCCATTCTTTCACCTCAAGCCTACCAACCCAAGTGAAACTATTCCCAGGCCTGTATGAACTGGTTAAGTTATCTCATGGAGACCCACCCCGATCTGCACCTCCAGCACGCCAGGAATGGAGGTGAAAAAGAGTTCACGTGCGGAGAAGGAAAACATCATTACAGTGTGGATGGCTACTATCCAGCAACAGGCACCATCTACGAATTTCTGGGGTGATTCTGGCATGGGTGTCAGACATGTCACAAGACCGAATGTGGAGAACTTCATCCCATCCTTGGTACGTCGATGGGAGCACGTTATACAGACACACGCTACCGCCTGAGTCTCTTGAACCAACACCCTGATGTGAAACGTGTCGTCACCCTGTGGGGATGCGAGTTTTAAAAAATGCAACAGGAGGACTCCACTTTGCGTGCTTTCTTGCAGGGACCCACTGTATCCACTCACCTGGTCAGCTAAACCCTCGTGATGCCTTCTATGGAGGAAGAACCAATGCCACTCGATTATGCTACGAAGCCCTAGAAGGTGAAACCATGAAGTATATTGATATCAGTTCACTTTATCCCTACATTTGCAAGACCGGAGCGTTTCCCACAGGACACCCGACCCTTCTCCATCAACCGCCTGTGGACACGTTGTTTGAGCTGAAAGGACTCACCCAATGCCGTGTCCTACCCCCGAAACGACTCTAACATCCGCTACTACCCTACAGATCGGGTGGAAAACTGCTCTGTCCTTTGTGCCGCACATGTGCCGATACCCGGTCAGACTCACCCTGCGGGCACACGGACGAAGAGAGGTCTTGGGTGGGCACGTACACCACCGTAGAACTCCATGAAGGTGTGAAGAAGTATGGCTACAAGGTGCTTCAGATCTTCGACGTTTGGCATTTCTACACCTTTGCAAAGCATGACCCTGACACCCAGCAAGAAGGACTCTTTGACCCCAATATCGACCGTCATTTCAAGGAGAAGCTCGAAGCCAGCGGATACCCCAATCATGATGCTTACATCACAGGATATCTTTGACAAAGAAGGCATTCGGTTGGACAAGGACCACATCGAGAAGAACCCAGGACGCCGCGCTATTGCCAAGCTCTTTCTTAATTTGCTCTGGGGTAAGTTTGGACAGCGTTTTGACTATAGTCAGACCGTCTATATGAACAACCCTGTGCAGTACTTTGCCTTGTGGAGAGATGAACGAAATACCATCGAGGATGCCACGGTCGTCAACGAACACATGGTGGAAGTGACCTATACCCACAAGGAAGAATTTCAAACCCCTCATTCTCATTTCATTGCTTGGGTCACCGCAAAAGCGCATCTCAAGCTGTACGAGACCCTCGCCCTGGTGGGTTGCAGGGCCTTGTACTTTGACACGGACAGCGTCATTTACATTCATCGACCCCATGAAACAAGCTTGGCCATTCGTTAGGTGAGTTTACAGACGAACTGGACGGAAACACCATCATGACGTTTGTGTCAGGATGTCCCCAAAACTATGGCCATGAGTTAATGAACCCCAGACCCGATGGAACGCGCACAACCTGCGAAGTGCGAGGGTTCCCCTTGAATTACAGAAACCAACAACACCTCAACTTTGACACCATGAAAGGACTGATACCGGGACAACGGCCTGGGAAGGAGGGGGAGAAAATCAGCTTGGATTACCCTCATCAGATCATTCGTAAAGGACCTCGGAATGGGAACGCTCTTGTGCCCCGACCCACCCAGAAAAGACTACCGCACCGTTTACGACAAGCAACGCATCGTCTGTGACGAAACCACAGGCCTGCCTGTAGACACACTCCCCTTTGTGGACAGACGACTAGATCATTTTGTGTGTCACGATGTTCTTCACGCTGTGTTGGCTGTTGGGGTTTTATCTTGAAGACAGACGTGTTCGGAGAGAGTACCATCATGTGTTGACTCACATGCGTAAAGACTTGGAAGAAACAACGGATCGAAAGTGGATTGACAACCACAACCAGAACAACAGCACCAACTACAACAACAGCAGCAGCAGACAGCGAAACGAAAGGGACATCCTTTTTTAAACCTGCAACACCTGCAAAAAGACAACCACGGAAGAAATTGTCTCTGAAGATCCCTCATCAAGAACAACTGTTAGTACCATGCTATTCTTTGGAATGTGTATGATGCCGTTATGATGATGATGATGATGAGTATCACGAATGCATGACTATGATCGTGGGTATACTAAAGGGTTCTTTTCTTGTTGGATTGACAGGACACCCATCCTTCCTTACCCCGATGTCAGTTCACCCTATTGGAACACTGGTAGGAACAAATCCCTCGGGAGCTAACCTATTCGCCTAATGTGCCTGTGATGATGACGACCAGTGACGGTGATGATCATGAAGCGCTCAAGCTGACAGCCCTCCCTGCCATGGATCTGGACACACCCACCCTGCTTGATGCTTCTTGGTCACCAGCATCACCGGAGGATGTCATCTCCTCGGGTATGCCAATGGTTTGCGACGACGACGACAACATTGATGACGATCATACAGCGTGAATGTAGTGCCTGTCGCCACAACAACATGTTGAGATACATAAGCTGCAACAGTGGTCAAGTGATGTGTCATGTCTGTTTCAGGGAGGCCATAGACTGTACCTGTTTTACTGAGGAGTCCCAAACATGGTTGGAACCTGTTTGGGTCAATATGATGAAGGACCACATCTTATGGTGACCTCATCTTCACTCAAAGAGCTTGAAGATGGAAGATGAAAGGTTTTTGCGTTGTTGAAGGGACATGCAAAGCACTCCCTCCTCAGTTGTCTTTTCCTATTTCTTAGGTATCTGGTTGTTGTTGTTGTTCATTATTAAACAGTGATTGATTGAACTGACTCTTTGTGTCTTGATTGATCTCAACTCCAATAGGGTGCCGAACCGAGGGTAGAGGTTGAGTCCAGATGTCGTCTACGTTGTCATGTCTGTGCACATGCTCATTGGAAAAGTAAAGGAAAAAGTAAAGAAAAAAAAAGATAAAAGAGAAAGGCCATGCTTGAAAGATCCACATGGTGTTCAGACTGTGGTAAGACATTTTGTAGAAGAGAGTTGTGCTTTCTCTCCCATGGTAAAATCCATTTCCTATGGAAAAGAAACACAAGATCGTCTCGATACTACGGTATGAAGTGCCAGACCAACAGTCACAGTTACCTGTACTGCCCTGAAGTGACATGTACCGAGTGCCACGCTCAAGGTCACCGCCACTATGTCTGTCCGAAGATAAGCAGTCAAGATAAGCAGAAGACTCCCCGGGGCCCATGTTACAACTGTCAAGTCGTGGGTCATTTCGCTGCAGATTGCCCAGAACCCAGTCGAAAGAAGACTTCAGCAGCGCCGTCCATGTCGACACAAGTGACACAAGTGACACAAGCACTTCATCTCATAGAAGCCTGCATATCGATGTCCGTGCCCTAAAAGAATGCATCGCGCAACTCCATGTGGACATCACACCACGTCTAGGCAAAAGAAAACAGGACAGAAGCCTCTCAAGAAACCACCCTTCAAAGCGCTGACGACGTCATCAGTCTAAGGGGGAAAAGGTAGGTGGAGGATGAAGAAGATAGATCATCTGAGAAAAATGGCTAACGCATGGCACATGCTGCTCCACTGTTTTTCCAGTTTCCAATCGTTTCCAGGTTCCAGTTTTCTAGTGTTCCAGTTTTCCTACAGTTTCCAGTTTCCAGTTTGATTTCCAACGGCCCTTTTCAGGGCCACTCATCTCTCCCGAAAGAACGCTTTCATCCTTGCTTTGACTACCCTCTTCACAATAACCACCCAACCACCAACCAACCAAACCAAAAACAAAGAACCTGACTCCCTCCTCCCTCCTCCGCCGCCAATCCCTCCTCCGCCGCCACCACCATCTTGGAGGCGCCGTGCCGCCATGTTGGATGGGGCGATGGCCTCAGACCACAGTTATCCGCCCTAAGTTTTACCATGAACCGGAAGGAAAATAGGAGAATATAGTGCCCTGTTCAAATGGGCTGTTCAGCCTGTGCCAATTTTTTGGGAGTGACTTGTGATAGCTTAAATGAAAGATTAGACATTGTAGTATGTTGCCAATTTTTTGTTAGCCACATGTCCATTTCTTCAAGTGACCGCACTGCTCGACTTGATAGTTTGATTTCAGAATTTTGGCACTTGTCGATGGCTGATGCCCCGGGGCCATTGTTGAGCCTATGAATAGTCGAAGAAGCCCTCCCGATCATATTTCTTGAAAAGTTCACATTCTTTGGCAAAGAAATACTCATTGATCAGTTCACGGCTTCACATTTCTGTGTGTCTGTGTACGTTTTCATTTGTTCGACAACTTTGACACTCAGCTTCATCTTGAGAATTTCATTCAGCAAGTGTTTATCATTGTCATCCATATTGAAATGAGTGATTTTGTTGCAACCGAGTAACATGGACCGCTGCCACCAGCTGTTTGTTACACCGCCACGACACACAACAGAGTACTGGGCACACCTGGAGCAGTCGCCGCTGTAGCACTTGAGGGTTGCTTCGAGCACTCTAGGTAAGATACTGCAAAGTGTTTTCATGTCACCTGCATGATTCTTCTGCATGAGTTCTTTCAGTATCAGGCTGCACTGTGCCTTTACATCCTGACTTAGCACCTTCTTAGCCTCCAATTTCTGTGTACGAGTAGTGCCCGGGAACATATCCGGGTTGAAATCAGCTCTGTAGCATTGCCGAAACTGTCCTTGAGCCAAGTGGGTGGGATCAGCTAGCCTCTGCACCTTCCACATAGGGTCTAACACTTTCAGAGCTCGGTCTATTCCTTCTGCAGACTTAGAGTCCCCATCAGTAGTAGCATACTCAATAAGCACACCCTGTAGCGCAAGCTGATTTCCAATGTCCTCTCCCATATTGAATTCGGAGAATGGAGAGAAGGCCGACATGGTTGCTGTACAGTCTGGGCGCCCCCCTGGACATTTCACATCCATTCCTTTTCCTTTCAGCCAAGCACCAGTCCAGCAGAGCTTATTCTGGAATGCCGCGCCAATGATGAACTTCTTATCGGTAATAGTTTCGCAGGCAATGCTGATTGCTTGTGACGCATTCTGCCCTGGCTTCTTCCTGCTTGCTATTGTCGTTGAGTTGTATCGGCCATCCATGGCAATATTCATCTCGCATGGCTCAGTACCCCTCTTCCGATTAACTTCCTTTACCAAGTCAACCTTTTCAGCCATATCCTGTGTATTCAATTCAGTAACAGCAATAGCCACCTTGTTAGAGGTCCTCTGCATACTGCTCCTGCATGGGGGGGGAATGTCCATGTTCGCCATCAGTAACCTGGCTCTCGTGTTGCCGATAGGGGTGTCTTGAAGACGCAAGGCAAGTCCTATGTTATGTGCTGCTGGGTTTGGTCCAGGTTTGCCTGTCTTGATTTCTTTATAAAACTTCATTTCAGGTGCTGTGAAGTCACACATAACACATTTCAGTGTTATTTTCCAGCATGCTCCCCATTTTCTCTCCTTGTCTATCTGCAGCTGAGGGTCGCTGCAGTCAGTGGATGTCAAACGATGCAGTCGCAGAGCTGTGTTCCATGCTTCGGCCACCTTTTCATTGTCGACTAGTCGCATTCCCTCCAAGTCATCTTTGCTTGACTCTTGTTTCAGGTTTTGCTTGCTGGCCGCAGTAGGCCGCATTAGGCCGCAACAGCCTCACAGAGGTAGAGATGCCCTCACAGTCAGGTGTCGACAGCCCAGTGCCATCCAACCTAGACTTGGTAACCAGTGAGAAGTCTTCAGCACTCATCCTAGTGACAGTCCTTGGTATCTGGGGTGGAGAGGCACTTTCTGACTCTTCAGATTCAACGGTGAGGCCTATGTTCCAGGGAGTGTGGCCCTTGCTGAACTGTGTCTTGATTCTCTTGCGATTGCTTTTCATGATGATTATCTCGGACAGAACTAATGAGCTCTGAGCACAAGATGCACCTATATATATCCCCATCATTGTGTGATGACAAGCATTGAAATGTATTAGAAACTCTCAAGACATACACATTTCTTGTGACAGCAGTCCAGCTGTAGAAACAATGTCAGAGCATCCGCACCTGGTGTCGGTTTGTCAGCCCCTGGTGGCTGGGTGTCAGCACCTGGTGGCTGGGTGTCAGAGTGTCAGCACCTGGTGGCTCGCTGCACTTGATTGGCTGTACACAGCTATCTGACCTACCAATCATTTTAATGAGCAAAGACAGGGCTTTCGTGTGAATAAAATTTAACAGTTTCAATTTTCATTTTTGTTGAAAAATATGAACTTTAATTCATTTTCTTTGTTAAAAAATGCATGCATGTACTTAAAAATAGGCGAGAAAATACAGAATTGATTTACTGGACTGAAATTGGTGTCTATTGATAGCATATCTAATGATGAGACAGGAACACTTGATTGTTTTGTCAATTTCCTTTTGATTTTGGAGTTATGGACAAATTAGAATTGTATTTGAAATGAATTCATGCCAAAAATGTACTCTCAAGTGCTATGGATACAGCATGATTTCAAATGACTATAAGTCAAGCTGTGTATGAGCCTTCAACAGTGCATGGGCTTAGTATTGATGAAGTTTTATATGAATTGCATACTTTTTTCTGACCTGATAGGCCTCAGACCACAGTTATCCGCCCTAAGTTTTACCATGAACCGGAAGGAAAAGAGGAGAATATAGTGCCCTGTTCAAATGGGCTGTTCAGCCTGTGCCAATTTTTTTGGAGTGACTTGTGATAGCTTAAATGAAAGATTAGACATTGTAGTATGTTGCCAATTTTTTGTTAGCCACATGCTGTGAAGGTATTGATCCCAGGCTCCCATGACTTGACCCCCAAGTTGAAGGCCGCTCTGTGTGTTTTGCCTCGAAACTTCCGGTGAGCACTGTTGACAGTTGTTACCACGAAAGGGGGCTGGTCAATGCAGGCCGAAACTTTGTGTATTAAGTGACAAGTGGCAGGTTGGTAAGCATGCAACAGGAGAACAGCCTACGACTGATAATAGTTATGGTGGGCTGTCATGTCACTGTAGATAGCAAAGAAGGAAATGAATTGTGGTCTGAGGCCTGATATGGTGAGGCTAGTGCATATGTTTGATTCACTGTATCTCTATTATTATGTAAGAAATTGACTTGAAACTTGGCATATATATCAACAGTAAGTGTTGAAATCTGTGTACATGTGTTTTCAGGTTGAAATATTTTATATATATTTTTAATGATTTTGTTTAATTTTTCGAACGTGCAGTTTTATCAAAATAAGTCATATGAGTTCCAATATGGTAGAATCATGTATCACTACACCTGTCGTGCCTCGTTTGCACTTGGAAAATATTAATATGGCCAACATCGAAGCCTTTTTCAAGAAATACCGAGATATATTTGCTCGGCATTCAGCCAAAAGTGACCAACATGGCACGTGTCAAAACGGCCCATGTCGAATCTGGTCTAGGGCATGTAAGCCCAGTGGCTATGGGGTTTTGAGGTACTATTGCCCCATATCTAGTCTACCCCGAATGTTCGGTTTGTTTACTAAAACATGGCGTAGGGTCAAGTTGACCCTTTTTGTAGTCCCCCCTTTGTTTGTCACTGAGTTTTGACTTTAAATGTTCACAGATTTTGCTCCCATGCTGCACGAGTTTTCTTTTCACAACACTGGGACTTTTCTGGTATTCCTTGTGATAGGCAGCTTCCTTGTCCATTTCTTCAAGTGACCGCACTGCTCGACTTGATAGTTTGACTCCAGAATCAGACTCCCGATCATATTTCTTGAAAAGTTCACATTCTTTGGCAAAGAAATACTCATTGATCGGTTCACGGCTTCACATTTCTGTGTGTCTGTGTACAGTTTCATTTGTTCGACAACTTTGACACTCAGCTTCATCTTGAGAATTTCATTCAGCAAGTGTTTATCATCGGCCTTGTTGTTCTACCGTTTTTGCGTCGTCATGGCCCAGGCATTACCTTTCAACATGACAACGTCTGGCCTCATATTGCTCGACTAGTTCAGGATTCTCTTCAACAAAACAACGTGACTGTCATCCCCTGGCCGGCTCGCTCCCCTGATCTCTCACCAATCGAGCATATGTGGGATGAGATGGATCGGGGCCTTCGACGTCAACCATGTGTTCCACAGACACTCCAGGAGCTTCGAACATGCTCCAGCAGATATGGACAGATATCCCACAGGACTTTGTGCGATGCCTGGTCCATACCATGAGACGAAGATGTGTTGCTTGCATCGCAACCAGAGGTGGACACACACGCTATTGATTTGTAAAGTGACATTTTTTTATGAAATCACGCATTTTCCGAAGTCAGTATGGCAAATTAAACCATTTGAACACTTACAGGAGTCTTTTATCTGTTGCGAACCAAAATTGTTTCAGATTTGGTAAAAAAACATGACTTTGCATTAAATCTTATTCAGTGTCACAGGAACTTTTGTTGTTCAGTATATTTAGGTACACAATATTATTAATCAATTGTGTTGGTTGTAAACATTTAATGAGATAGAATATTTTGCCCAAAACAAACTGTGAATTAAAGGAAGTCCTCAGTACTTCATGATCTTATGATCAGTGTGTGTTTTTGGTCACAGCTCATGCTATCAGTTTTGAATATCTTACTAACTGCTGAGTTCACTGGTCCATGTGACTGCGGCAATAGCCAGGAAGATCATCCATCCAGGAGATATAATTCAGCCAGGTGTTCAAGGTGATAACGCAAGCAATCCTTCCAAACTCTATGCAAACTCTATCTCGTCCTGAAATTATCAAAATGACATAATTTTTTTAAAATACGCATCAGTTACAAATATGGTATTCGATTCAATTCCCCATTTTGACAATTGACTTGCAATTACATGTGTGTTTTGTATGGTGGCCGAGAGGGGACATCGCTTTCTCGCTTTCTCGCTCTATCGCTTTCTCGCTTTATCGCTTTCTCGCTCTATCGCTTTCTCGCGGTATAGCAATATTTCCTCTTGGCCGCTATATGTGTTTCTTTACGATAGAAAGTATATACGTAAAACAACATTAATGAATTGTTAAACCTGACCTCAGTGGGGGGAGGGGTTTTAATCATAAAAGAGAGCTGAGATTTTTCAAGTCACATTACAAATTATACATATGGACAGAATGTTGAAATTTTCTCACTATCTACTTAGACATAATTTAACAGTACAGATATGGGTGCTTTTATAACAATCCACGTATTTCTGCGTAAAAAAAAAGAATTTGATTGATTTATGGCCCTATTTAGCAGTTTTATTGGATCCCCCGCCCCCAGGCCAAGTTATCAAAACAAATAGCGCTGAGTAGTACGTACTTCCTAAAAAACAATATTTTTCCCGATAGAGCGAGAAAGCGATAGAGCGATTAAGCGACAGAGCGAGAAAGCGATAGAGCGATTAAGCGACAGAGCGATAGAGCGATAAAGCGATAGATAAAGCGATAAAGCGATAGATAAAGCGATAGAGCGAGAAAGCGATATTTCCCATAATGCCGTACATTAAAACGGTTTTTGCTGATATTTAGTGATCCATTCCTGTAATTCTCACCACAATTTTGCCTCTTATGATTGGATTTTTTAAACATCTTGTGGTAGATAAATATGTTACAAATGCACACATACTTTTTTCTCGTTGAGTTTGTATATTTTCTTGTAGTGTAGTAAATACGCAAGATTCACAGAATACAGATAGTCAATGTTCATATTTTAATTTTGTACATAATAACCCCCCCAAAAAAATTAACTACGTCTGTACAGTTAAATTATGTTTTAAGTAAACAGTGAGAAAAGTTCCCTCCCAATTGGAGCAGATATCACATGAGGCCCCTATAAAGGTCAAGAGCGGATATTGCTTAACCGCGAGAAAGCGATAGAGCGAGAAAGCGATAAAGCGAGAAAGCGATAGAGCGAGAAAGCGATGTCCCCTCTCGTCCACCATAGTTTTGTGTGTCACAGAATACACTCAACCTTTTGGGAACACCTGGTATGATTAATATTTGATACTGATTCATGCTCATGATACAGTCGGGACTACAGATGACACACTCTATATATCATACAACTGCAACCTTTACACCCTACACCTGCAGTCAACAGAACACATCCTACACCTGCACGGCGCCCAGTAAACCTACACCTGGTATACGGTTGGTGGTACAGGATTTAGTTGGTTTGTTGCTTAACGCCGCACTCAGCAATATTCCAGCTATATGACGGCGGACTGTAAATAATCGAGTCTGGGCCAGACAATCCAGTGATTGATATCATGAGCATCGATCCACGCAATTGGGATCGATGACATGCATCAACCAAGTCAGCGAGCCTGACCACCCGGCCCCGTTAGTCGCCTCTTACGACAAGCATAGTCGCCTTTACCAGCATGCATGGGTGGCTGAAGACCTATTCTAACCCGGATCTTCACGGGTCGGATGGTACAGGAAGTCGTGTGGGTTGTGTGCGGGTGATACAGCGTCTGGGTTGTATACGGCTGGTTGGCTGGGTGGTACAGGGAGTCGCGGTTGTGTATGGGTTGTGTGGGGCTGGTTCTTTAACATGTTGATAAACTGCGAATGTATTATTGACCAGAAATTGACCCAGATTCAATTCAATAGAAGGACCAAGGTTTTACAGTTGAATTTTATAAACTGACCTTTTGAATCTAATGCTGTTTTTTGACTGTTTTGAAATCGCCATTTTTTACATGAATATTCCATGTCGTGAATTGAACCTGCAATCTCACATTTCGTGTTGAGTTTCGTGTTTTTTTTCCCACTGAGCCAGCGGAGTAGGTGGTGAAAAGGTGTTCAATCTTACATGTCATGACTTCAGTTGTGTCTTTCTCTCTCACGCTTTCATCGAATTCCTTTTATACCCCGAAGCACGTACTGTATTGTTTCTCTGTAAGGTATCCCAATGTCTTCTTATCCATGCTGGTATTTCTTGCATTTAGACGAGTTGAATATAAAAACCCTCCTCGGGCTTAACTGAGAATGTAAGCCCGGGGCATCGGGCTTTTCGGTCCTCCCAAATATTCCTCTGCCCTGGGCTTACATTTTCAGTCAAACCCTCGGAGTTTACCCCTTTCATCCTTTACCTGACGAACTTGTGTCATTCCGGGACAAGACGTGCCCCTCTCGAAGATTTCCATATTGGCATACGAACACCAGAACTACTTCAAACAAGAAGGATAACACTTATTCTACCCGATTCTTATTGTAAAATGTAGAAGTTATAGCAGCGCACATTTATTCCGGTTGTCAAACCATTGAACCTCTCTGGTATAAATATAGATTCTATCATTTTGAAAAAGAAAATATTTGGCAAACAATATAACATTCATTCATTTTCAGCTGCCGTGACTGAATTTGTCCTTTCGTGGACAAAGGTAACAAATACTATACAAGTCTTTGAATGGCATTTAGAAGTGATACACATGGTATAGGAAAAAAATGGATGTCAACCTCTTTATTATGAGGAACACAACGTTAAAGTATTTGCTTACTCAATCGCGAGAATACAGCCCGGGCTGTCAAAACCAACATTAACGTCACCGATGTATCATTAAATATGTTTACACCTATAGACTAGTAATATATCTTCCTAGATACCACTTTATAATGCACTGTTCGTCATACATAAAGGAAACGTGTTGCTTAAAGTGAAGCCATTTCCTCTATATTCTCAGTCTCCAAGAAACGTTTGATCTTTGTTCGATCCGACTTGGCCCAGGTGGCTAAAAACAACTTCAATTTGACAGGTGTTTACATCTATAACATGGTATTATATTTCCCTAAATACCACTTTATAATGTCACTGTTCATCGTTCACATTCTCAACATGTCTCACAGAGAGGTGATTGGTCTGTGTTCGGTCCGACTTGGCCCGGGGATTTAAAGCAACTCAAACCTCACAGATGTATCATCAAATTATTTATACCTAAGGAATAGTTTTATACCTACCAAATATCACTCAGTAAGGTCACAGTACATCGTGTAAACACTTACACAATTAGCAATTCTCCAATCGTAAATACTAGGTAGAAAACGAATGCTTTGAATCATAAATGATACAACTGCTAAATGAATAGTAAAAGCCTCGCATTGTTCAGTTTACTGATCATTGTAACTATGGGTTTAGTGACCTGGTATATTAACATTTGTCATCAACAGGTGATGACAAGATCCCACACCAGTCACAAGCGGCGAAAGGAGAAACGCGTCAAAGGATTATTCAAAACAATTAGATTCTGACAGGTTGCGAAGCCTAAGACGAACTACTGAAGATCATGAAGCTCCTTATCGTGACACTGTTACTGCAAGGCCACTTTCGGTGTTACAACTATACAAAACCCAACCTTCCTAACCCAACCATCACCCATGTACTACAGTGTATGTTTATGTCCCAAATTAAGCGCAAAATAAGACAAAGAGAGAGAATTTTTCACTCTTAGCCAAGAAAAAATTACAATTTGTGTTATAACCATAGCAACAACAATCCTTAAATAGCAATTTGGTATCACACTTTTCACCCCTACGATGCAGTGGAGTTAGCAACAAAATGAAAAGGCAGAGAACTGTTCACAAACAAAAACCAATTTCTACAAAGATGACATGAAATAAAACCAGCAGTTGAACATATAGAAAGCAGAATAAGTGATGTGAAAAATGATAAAAGACATTGAGTTCATTTATCGCAAGTTGACGACGCGCATAGGGAGCCAGGAACCAGCTTAGGGACAGTGTAGCGCCAGCGCAGCATAACCAGGGAACCAGACTGAGCTACACTGAACGCAAGCGCTCAAGGGCAGGCAAACCAGTCAATGTTTAGCACAGTTAAGCCAAGAGTGTTCTCCCTTCAGTTGTGCCGGAACACGTTTCTAGGTCATAAATGGGAGTGATATCAAAATAAATAATAACAAGTTTACATACGCAATTTTATTTTTAAACATTGAATTTGCGTACCAAATACGAAAAGGTGGTTGGGAGGCTCATTAATGTTTAGAGTTTTAACGTACAACTACATAATTAAGGGACTGGTAATTTATTACAGGGGAAGGGGTGGGGGAGCGGTGAGATTGGCCTAAGGACTCTCTCTCTCTCTCTCTCCTATTTTGTTTAGAACTTGCACTCTTTGTTATTAAACCACAATGATTTTAATAATCTCCTATTCAACATTGCATGTGGATCTACACAAGCGCGAGATATTTTACTTCGGCGCTTTCTAAGGTTCATGGAAAGTGTGTGTTTGAACAGGAAACTGTTAATATATGTTGTTTCCGATTGTTCTCTCAGTTTGGAGGTTGGATATGAACATTTTCCTCGGTCTTGACTGAGAATGTAAGCCCCGAAATTGGGGAGGTCAGAAGGAGATTTTTAATACTTTACAAAAAAACAACACAATACTGAGTGCTTGCATGTCACTGTATCCTAATTGAGTGGGTCGTTGCTCATAATATCAATCATTGGTTTCGATACTGATTTTGAGAATGGAATAGTGTGGAATGCAGCATTAAATGACAAGCAAATTTATCATTGATAAACACAAACAAGTTTTCAATAAAGAATGTATTCAATCAATCTAACCATTTGGTAACCTTCAGGCTGTTGCAGTAGCGTAAAATCAGCTGACCACCCCACCATGACAACCAGCAGGAAAGATGGATCTCAGAACAAGGATAGCTCATGCACAGTTTCAATATCATAGGCCTGGTAATGTCAGGAAATGCAGAACATTTAGAGGCATATGATAAAATGGCCGTTTGGGAGAGAAAACGAACACCTTCTACATAAATATCAATGTTTTATTTGGTATCAATTGGAAATACAAAAATATACATAAAGACTTTCAAGAAATACATGGATTATTTAAAGGATACCTCAATATGTTCTGTTGAAAGACAATATGTGTTAACCATGTTAATTGTTCAATATGCCAGATAAAGGGATAAACAATGGAGTCATTCAGCTCTGCAGGACACCATAATCTTCTTCAAATTTTGCTACATCATAGGATAAATGTCCTACAGCACAGGAGCATAGTGTTATGAATGGGGCATATTGAATTTTAATTTTTACACAGCATGGTACTGGTATGTACATCGTGTATATTCTATGATATAAATAGTAATAATCTGAGAGGACTTGCGAGAGTGAAATCTGGATGTGAAATTGGCCACAGATCAGAATCAAACCATTAAAGTGAGAGTTATTAGTTTGTGTAACCAGGGCCTCCATATAAAGACTCCCTGGTGTAATACAGTAATACAGGTACTGTAGGAAAACACTGTTAGCCTAGAGGCTTCCTATCATGACAACTTCCCATATTGAAATATGGCCTTCCCCCACTGTGGTTTAAAAGAGTTTCAGTTTTGAAATATATGACTAATATATGTACACTGAAGTACCAAAGGAATTGGTTAGCAATATAAATTAAGTATGGAATCTGTCTGGCTGAAGTAGAAACTAAATTTACTTGTCCAGGCAAGTAATCTAACAAAATCTACCTATTTGGAGGCTACTTCTCCATGTTCTGGTACAAAACATGGTATGGTCATCTGTGTTAAACCTGTCTTTTTGAGTTTTTATTTGCTTTACCAAATACAAATCACACAATTATTCAACACAATACACACCTTGAATGTTTGGTATCTTTAAGGATTGATTATCAATAATCCTACCAATGTTAATGACATTAGCATACAGTGGAACCCCTCTTATCAGTACCCCCAGATATCCGGAAACCTAGCCCACTGGATGATATTTATGTGAAACAAAATATATACCACATAAAATGCTTTGTTTATCCAGAAGTCCAGTGAATTTCAACTATCAACAGTGCAAAATACACATTATTAGGGTCCCACTTACCAGACTGTGACCACGCTTGATGTTGTTTGTTTTGCAATTCATCACCCGGCATACAACATCAAAGAGCTGGGTATCATGCGATCATAGTTTTTAATCATGTTAACTGAAAAGGCATTAAGATATCCGGGAAATTGTTTATCCAGACATTATTTGAGAAAACATAAGTGTCCAGACTGTATATTGGGCATATCAAGTATCTACAAAAATACAGTACAGGCAAAATACTGCATTACAATGAGACAAACAAGTGAATAAATTATTCAGGCTATCCTGACTAAATACCAGAATGTAGACATTTCATTTTGGTCCTGCAATGAAATATAAAAATCCACTTTTGATGTCTGACAATCTAACACAAAAGAGTGGGCATTGTATTTTCACACCCTAGCACATCAAATTTAGCATGGATACATAAAGAATAGGTCAAAACTAAATTATTTGGTAATCTCAAAGTTTCATCATCATTGATATTTTTGGTTACAGAGTTTTCCAAACCACTGTAAAACCAGATCAAGGTTTAAAGGGGTATGTTAAGGGGAAAAATCATAGAAGGACAAAAAACATCAGATATGCACCTGAAATGTAACATATATGCTACTGGGGAGCAAATTTCATTATATAAAGGCAGCTTTTGGAGGGTCAAGTTCCATAAGTGTTTTGGAATTTAGTCAGTATTTGTGAGACCTTATAATAGTTCCACACAGTGTCTGTGCGATTTTGCCACTTACATTCATGACTCCCAAGCAAATGACACAATTTTTCAGTCATATTGGAAGTATCTGGAAAGCAGTTCATGTTCATTTCACTTCTTGAGATTATAGATTCTAGTCCGGAGATTTCATTCTGCGGGGCATGCTGAGAGACACTGGCTCTCTGTCCAGTGGGGCCTTCCTGGTACCAGTAACTTGTCACATAACCGTTTTCACAGGACTGCCTTTCTCGATTAGCATCGACAGTGTTTCTCAAAATAGTTGAAACCTATCAAAAACACAGCTCCAAATATTGTCAACTTGTCTTTTACACCAATATCCTTAATATCTGCAACACAGAAAATATTTAATTAGAACACATATGAGACATTACATTAATTGTTGCAAAATGCTTGGTTAACATGTTCTACAATAGCAATTGCTGGCTTTTTATGAAATCAAACCACATTGCATAGATTATTAATCCAAAAGCTATGGAACTTCAGACTTAACACTCAGATTGTTGTTGCTTTAACAGCTGTTTTAAGTGAACAAGCAAGTTTTAAACATATACTTTGTTTTCTTGTTGAAAATATCCATTTCAATAATTATATATATTAAAACTGTAATGCAAGGAATAGAACCACTTGAACAGGTGTCATTCATGCTGTTAGTGTTGACATGTATGTGAAGGGCCAGCTTCATCAGTCAATTAGTTTCTGAAGAAAACCAGTTGACAGAAGATGGCTGATGTTATAAGCCTCGGATTCTATTGAGTGTGAGCTAACATGTCTGTATCTTAAATCACTCACATGTTAGAGAGAAATCATTAGCAGCACCAATAATGTCCCTGCATCCAGTCCAGTGCTTGGATAGATCAGCAACCTTGTCCTCCTTCTCCCTGGGGCCCTCATACACCTTGTGCCACAGAGAATCACACACTGAATTAATTAGTAGATATCTCCACAACCTCTACACATGCAGACGACAGATATCACCTCAGACATGGAATGGGATATCAGCACACCACCAGCGGTAGAAACTAAATTTACAGTCCTTAATGCGATGATAACACTTAGCAAAACCCTTAAAATTGGCAAATTCTACTTATGATACCTTATCTACTGGGCAGTTTGGCAAGGACTACAAGACTAGTGCAGAAAACTGACATGGAATGTGAAATCAGCATAACACTGACATGGAATGTGATATCAGCATATCACTGAAATGGAATGTGATATCAGCATAACACTGACATGGAATGTGATATCAGCATAACACTGACATGGAATGTGAAATCAGCATATCACTGAAATGGAATGTGATATTAGCATATCACTGAAATGGAAAGTGATATCAGCATATCACTGACATGGAATGTGATATCAGCATAACACTGAAATGGAATGTGATATCAGCATAACACTGAAATGGAATGTGATATCAGCATAACACTGACATGGAACGTGATATCAGCATAACACTGAAATGGAATGTGATATCAGCATATCACTGAAATGGAATGTGATATCAGCATAACACTGACATGGAATGTGATATCAGCATATCACTGAAATGGAATGTGATATCAGCATAACACTGAAATGGAATGTGGTATCAGCATAACACTGAAATGGAATGTGATATCAGCATATCACTGAAATGGAATGTGATATCAGCATATCACTGAAATGGAATGTGATATCAGCATAACACTGAAATGGAATGTGATATCAGCATAACACTGAAATGGAATGTGATATCAGCATATCACTGAAATGGAATGTGATATCAGCATATCACTGACATGGAATGTGATATCAGCATAACACGGAAATGGAATGTGATATCAGCATAACACTGAAATGGAATGTGGTATGAGCATAACACTGAAATGGAATGTGATATCAGCATAACACTGACATGGAATGTGATATCAGCATATTACTGAAATGGAAAGTGATATCAGCATATCACTGAAATGGAATGTGATATCAGCATAACACTGAAATGGAATGTGATATCAGCATAACACTGAAATGGAATGTGGTATCAGCATAACACTGAAATGGAATGTGATATCAGCATAACACTGACATGGAATGTGATATCAGCATATCACTGAAATGGAATGTGGTATCAGCATAACACTGAAATGGAATGTGATATCAGCATATCACTGAAATGGAATGTGGTATCAGCATAACACTGACATGGCATGTGATATCAGCATATCACTGAAATGGAATGTGATATCAGCATATCACTGACATGTTATATGACAACCATAACACTCACGTGAAATGTGACATCACCACAAGCCCGACAATGGCAGCAGTCCCCGACTATTGTGTACAGCAAACCTTCCTTCAGGTTGTAAACATTGTAGACAGGGGCCCCACAGCTCCATCTGACAGAACAATCAACACCTGAACATTAGCACATGAACATTAGCATACTTGACAATACAACATTTGACAACAGCACAATGGATATCAGCAACTGAACATCAGCAACTGAACATCAGCAACTGGACATCAGCAACTGAACATCAGCAACTGGACATCAGCACACTGAACATCAGGAACTGGATATCAGGAACTGGACATCAACAACTGAATATCAACAAATATTGACAGTAGCGGGTGACCTCGCCTAGATGAACACTTCCAGGCTGACTGTTGTTCATTTCCCGATGAACGTCAGTATGTCACGTGATTACGTTGTCAATCGAGACATACAGAACTACTTTAGGGGAATTCCTCAATCTCAAAAATAACATTAAAAATCATTAGGGACAACTGACAACATCAATGCCAGCTATGAATAATACAGGCTTTGAATCCAGACAGATCATATATGTCCAAAAGCGTCCATTCAAAGCTATAACAGAGAATGCTCAACTTAGCTAAAGAAATCACTGATCTCCACACTGTCGTGTATATTGCTTTGGGAAATCCAACCGTGCTGCCTCAAGCGGTTTTCCCCATCAGCAGCAGCTGTAGTATGACTTATGCACACACCCAAAGTTCACAGAACGTCAATATCAATCCATTTTCAGCATCAGCTGGGTCTGGATTTCTCTCCAACTCTAAGAACTTTTTCTGGGTGCTCATTTCAAGTGAATGACATTTCCGTAGCCGCCATTTTCTACCGTTTGTAAAACCAAGGGATGTCACTCCAAATGGAATGTTTGGGACGGATGATGTCATGACATCACGACTCTCCGTGTTGATATAGATCGCTTTAAATAATTCTAGTTTGATGTTTAATGGATAGTTTTGTTATTATTTATGTATCTGTCAATATAAGGATTGAAGTTCTTCGCACATCATGGAATTTGCTTACGTGAGTCACTGTCTTCATCAGCTGATAAACGTCAACAAATACAACTTCAATCCTCAAGTGAACATCAGTAACTGAACATCAGTAACTAGATATGAGCAACTGGACATCAGCAACTGAACATCAGCAACCTAACATCAGCACACTGAACATCGGCAACTGAAGATCAGCACACTGGACATCAGCAAACTGGACATCAGCAAACTGGACATCAGCACACTGGACATCAGCAACTGAACATCAGCACACTGGACATCAGCAACTGGACATAAGCACACTGAACATCAGCACACTGGACATCAGCACACTGAACATCAGCACACTGAACATCAGCAACCGAACATCAGCACACTGAACATCAGCAACTGAACATCAACACAGTGGACATCAGCAACTGAACATCAGCACAGTGGACATCAGCAACTGAACATCAGCACACTGGACATCAGCACACTGGACATCAGCACACTGGACATCAGCACACTGAACATCAGCACACTGGACATCAGCACACTGGACATCAGCACACTGGACATCAGCAACTGAACATCAGCAACCGAACATCAGCACACTGAACATCAGCAACTGAACATCAGCACAGTGGACATCAGCAACTGAACATCAGCACACTGGACATCAGCACACTGGACATCAGCACACTGGACATCAGCACACTGGACATCAGCAACTGATCATCAGCAACCGAACATCAGCACACTGAACATCAGCAACTGAACATCAACACAGTGGACATCAGCAACTGAACATCAGCACAGTGGACATCAGCAACTGAACATCAGCAACCTAACATCAGCACACTGAACATCGGCAACTGAACATCAGCACACTGGGCACCAGCACACTGAACATCAGCACACTGGACATCAGCAACCGAACATCAGCACACTGGGCATCAGCAACTGGACATCAGAAACTGGAAATCAGCAACTGGACAATACAACAATTGATATCCTCACACTGGACAACAGCACACTGGAGTGCGAGACAAGACGTTTGCATATGACAATAGCTGCAAGGATTCTCAGATTTCTTTGCATTGATTACTTACATTTCTCTGACTGTGCCTATCGGAGTCCCTGGAGGAGAGTGGATGGCCATCTCCTGTAGATGACAGCACATCCAACAACAGCGAGTTGAGCATCGTAACGGTCGGTGGAGAGAGATCACATCTTGGGATTCGTTGTCACTAAATTTCAACACAAGTCCACGAGAAGAACCCAAAACCTTACGTGCCAAACAAACACCAACTGCAACACAAACACTACATGTTACACTGTGAATCATCTCCTGCAATCACACACCAACTGCAACACAAACACTACACATGTTACACTGTGAATCATCTCCCGCAATCACACACCAACTGCAACACAAACACTACACATGTTACACTGTGAATCATCTCCTGCAATCAAACACCAACTGCAACACAAACACTACATCTTACACTGTGAATCATCTCCTGCAACACAAACACTACACATGTTACACTGTGAATCATCTCCTGCAATCACACACCAACTGCAACACAAACACTACACATGTTACACTGTGAATCATCTCCCGCAATCACACACCAACTGCAACACAAACACTACACATGTTACACTGTGAATCATCTCCTGCAATCAAACACCAACTGCAACACAAACACTACATCTTACACCGTGAATCATCTCCTGCAACACAAACACTACACATGTTACACTGTGAATCATCTCCTGCAATCACACACCAACTGCAACACAAACACTACATGTTACACTGTGAATCATCTCCTGCAATCAAACACCAACTGCAACACAAACACTACACATGTTACACTGTGAATCATCTCCTGCAATCACACACCAACTGCAACACAAACACTACATGTTACACTGTGAATCATCTCCTGCAATCACACACCAACTGCAACACAAACACTACACATGTTACACTGTGAATCATCTCCTGCAATCACACACCAACTGCAACACAAACACTACATGTTACACTGTGAATCATCTCCTGCAATCACACACCAACTGCAACACAAACACTACACATGTAACACTGTGAATCATCTCCTGCAATCACACACCAACTGCAAAACAAACACTACACATGTTACACTGTGAATCATCTCCTGCAATCACACACCAACTGCAACACAAACACTACATGTTACACTGTGAATCATCTCCTGCAATCACACACCAACTGCAACACAAACACTACACATGTTACACTGTGAATCATCTCCTGCAATCACACACCAACTGCAACACAAACACTACACATGTTACACTGTGAATCATCTCCTGCAATCACACACCAACTGCAACACAAGCACTACACATGTTACACTGTGAATCATCTCCTGCAATCAAACACCAACTGCAACACAAACACTACACATGTTACACTGTGAATCATCTCCTGCAATCACACACCAACTGCAACACAAACACTACACATGTTACACTGTGAATCATCTCCTGCTATCACACACCAACTGCAACACAAACACTACACATGTTACACTGTGAATCATCTCCTGCTATCACACACCAACTGCAACACAAACACTACATGTTACACTGTGAATCATCTCCTGCAATCACGAACCAACTGCAACACAAACACTACACATGTTACACTGTGAATCATCTCCTGCTATCACACACCAACTGCAACACAAACACTACACATGTTACACTGTGAATCATCTCCTGCAATCACACACCAACTGCAACACAAACACTACATATGTAACACTGTGAATCATCTCCTGCAATCACACACCAACTGCAACACAAACACTACACATGTTACACTGTGAATCATCTCCTGCAATCACACACCAACTGCAACACAAACACTACACATGTTACACTATTAATCATCTCCTGCAATCACACACCAACTGCAACACAAACACTACCCATGTTACACTGTGAATCATCTCCTGCTATCACACACCAACTGCAAAACAAACACTACACATGTTACTTTGTGAATCATCTCCTGCAATCACACACCAACTGCAACACAAACACTACACATGTTACACTGTGAATCATCTCCTGCTATCACACACCAACTGCAAAACAAACACTACACATGTTACTTTGTGAATCATCTCCTGCAATCACACACCAACTGCAACACAAACACTACACAAGTTACACTGTGAATCATCTCCTGCTATCACACACCAACTGCAACACAAACACTACACATGTTACACTGTGAATCATCTCCTGCAATCACACACCAACTGCAACACAAACACTACACATGTTACACTGTGAATCATCTCCTGCAATCACACACCAACTGCAACACAAACACTACACATGTTACACTGTGAATCATCTCCTGCTATCACACACCAACTGCAACACAAGCACTACACATGTTACACTGTGAATCATCTCCTGCAATCAAACACCAACTGCAACACAAACACTACACATGTTACACTGTGAATCATCTCCTGCAATCACACACCAACTGCAACACAAACACTACACATGTTACACTGTGAATCATCTCCTGCTATCACACACCAACTGCAACACAAACACTACACATGTTACACTGTGAATCATCTCCTGCTATCACACACCAACTGCAACACAAACACTACATGTTACACTGTGAATCATCTCCTGCTATCACGAACCAACTGCAACACAAACACTACACATGTTACACTGTGAATCATCTCCTGCTATCACACACCAACTGCAACACAAACACTACACATGTTACACTGTGAATCATCTCCTGCAATCACACACCAACTGCAACACAAACACTACATATGTAACACTGTGAATCATCTCCTGCAATCACACACCAACTGCAACACAAACACTACACATGTTACACTGTGAATCATCTCCTGCAATCACACACCAACTGCAACACAAACACTACACATGTTACACTATTAATCATCTCCTGCAATCACACACCAACTGCAACACAAACACTACCCATGTTACACTGTGAATCATCTCCTGCTATCACACACCAACTGCAAAACAAACACTACACATGTTACTTTGTGAATCATCTCCTGCAATCACACACCAACTGCAACACAAACACTACACATGTTACACTGTGAATCATCTCCTGCTATCACACACCAACTGCAAAACAAACACTACACATGTTACTTTGTGAATCATCTCCTGCAATCACACACCAACTGCAACACAAACACTACACAAGTTACACTGTGAATCATCTCCTGCTATCACACACCAACTGCAACACAAACACTACACATGTTACACTGTGAATCATCTCCTGCAATCATACACCAACTGCAACACAAACACTACACATGTCACACTGTGAATCATCTCCTGCAATCAAACACCAACTGCAACACAAACACTACACATGTTACACTGTGAATCATCTCCTGCTATCACACACCAACTGCAACACAAACACTACACATGTTACACTGTGAATCATCTCCTGCAATCACACACCAACTGCAACACAAACACTACACATGTTACACTGTGAATCATCTCCTGCAATCAAACACCAACTGCCACACAAACACTACACATGTTACACTGTGAATCATCTCCTGCTATCACGAACCAACTGCAACACAAACACTACACATGTTACACTGTGAATCATCTCCTGCAATCACACACCAACTGCAACACAAACACTACACATGTTACACTGTGAATCATCTCCTCCTATCACACACCAACTGCAAAACAAACACTACACATGTTACACTGTGAATCATCTCCTGCAATCACACACCAACTGCAACACAAACACTACACATGTTACACTGTGAATCATCTCCTGCAATTAAACACCAACTGCAACACAAACACTACACATGTTACACTATTAATCATCTCCTGCAATCACACACCAACTGCAACACAAACACTACACATGTTACACTGTGAATCATCTCCAGCTATCACACACCAACTGCAACACAAACACTACATGTTACACTGTGAATCATCTCCTGCAATCACACACCAACTGCAACACAAACACTACACATGTTACACTGTGAATCATCTCCTGCTATCACACACCAACTGCAACACAAACACTACATGTTACACTGTGAATCATCTCCTGCAATCACACACCAACTGCAACACAAACACTACACATGTTACACTGTGAATCATCTCCTGCAATCACACACCAACTGCAACACAAACACTACATGTTACACTGTGAATCATCTCCTGCTATCACGAACCAACTGCAACACAAACACTACACATGTTACACTGTGAATCATCTCCTGCAATCACACACCAACTGCAACACAAACACTACACATGTAACACTGTGAATCATCTCCTGCAATCACACACCAACTGCAACACAAACACTACACATGTTACACTGTGAATCATCTCCTGCTATCACACACCAACTGCAACACAAACACTACACATGTTACACTGTGAATCATCTCCTGCAATCACACACCAACTGCAACACAAACACTACATGTTACACTGTGAATCATCTCCTGCAATCAAACACCAACTGAAACACAAGCACTACACATGTTACACTGTGAATCATCTCCTGCAATCAAACACCAACTGCAACACAAACACTACACATGTAACACTGTGAATCATCTCCTGCAATCACACACCAACTGCAACACAAACACTACATGTTACACTGTGAATCATCTCCTGCAATCAAACACCAACTGCAACACAAACACTACACATGTAACACTGTGAATCATCTCCTGCAATCACACACCAACTGCAACACAAACACTACATGTTACACTGTGAATCATCTCCTGCAATCACACACCAACTGTAACACAAACACTACACATGTTACACTGTGAATCATCTCCTGCAATCACACACCAACTGCAACACAAACACTACACATGTTACACTGTGAATCATCTCCTGCAATCACACACCAACTGCAACACAAGCACTACACATGTTACACTGTGAATCATCTCCTGCAATCACACACCAACTGCAACACAAACACTACACATGTTACACTGTGAATCATCTCCTGCAATCACACACCAACTGCAACACAAGCACTACACATGTTACACTGTGAATCATCTCCTGCAATCACACACCAACTGCAACACAAACACTACACATGTTACACTGTGAATCATCTCCTGCAATCAAACACCAACTGCAACACAAACACTACATGTTACACTGTGAATCATCTCCTGCAATCACACACCAACTGCAACACAAACACTACACGTTACACTGTGAATCATCTCCTGCAATCACACAGCAACTGCAACACAAACACTACACATGTTACACTGTGAATCATCTCCTGCAATCACACACCAACTGCAACACAAACACTATACATGTTACACTGTGAATCATCTCCTGCAATCAAACACCAACTGCAACACAAACACTACACATGTTACTTTGTGAATCATCTCCTGCAATCACACACCAACTGCAACAAAACACTACACATGTTACACTGTGAATCATCTCCTGCAATCAAACACCAACTGCAACACAAACACTACATGTTACACTGTGAATCATCTCCTGCAATCAAACACCAACTGCAACACAAACACTACATGTTACACTGTGAATCATCTCCTGCAATCACACACCAACTGCAACACAAACACTACACATGTTACACTGTGAATCATCTCCTGCAATCACACACCAACTGCAACACAAACACTACACATGTTACACTGTGAATCATCTCCTGCAATCACACAGCAACTGCAACACAAACACTACACATGTTACACTGTGAATCATCTCCTGCAATCACACACCAACTGCAACACAAACACTATACATGTTACACTGTGAATCATCTCCTGCAATCACACACCAACTGCAACACAAGCACTACACATGTTACACTGTGAATCATCTCCTGCAATCAAACACCAACTGCAACACAAACACTACATGTTACACTGTGAATCATCTCCTGCAATCAAACACCAACTGCAACACAAACACTACACATGTAACACTGTGAATCATCTCCTGCAATCACACACCAACTGCAACACAAACACTACACATGTTACACTGTGAATCATTTCCTGCAATCACACACCAACTGCAACACAAGCACTACACATGTTACACTGTGAATCATCTCCTGCAATCACACACCAACTGCAACACAAACACTACACATGTTATACTGTGAATCATCTCCTGCTATCACACACCAACTGCAACACAAACACTACATGTTACACTGTGAATCATCTCCTGCAATCACACACCAACTGCAACACAAACACTACACATGTTACACTGTGAATCATCTCCTGCAATCACACACCAACTGCAACACAAACACTACACATGTTACACTGTGAATCATCTCCTGCAATCACACAGCAACTGCAACACAAACACTACACATGTTACACTGTGAATCATCTCCTGCAATCACACACCAACTGCAACACAAACACTATACATGTTACACTGTGAATCATCTCCTGCAATCACACACCAACTGCAACACAAGCACTACACATGTTACACTGTGAATCATCTCCTGCAATCAAACACCAACTGCAACACAAACACTACATGTTACACTGTGAATCATCTCCTGCAATCAAACACCAACTGCAACACAAACACTACACATGTAACACTGTGAATCATCTCCTGCAATCACACACCAACTGCAACACAAACACTACACATGTTACACTGTGAATCATTTCCTGCAATCACACACCAACTGCAACACAAGCACTACACATGTTACACTGTGAATCATCTCCTGCAATCACACACCAACTGCAACACAAACACTACACATGTTATACTGTGAATCATCTCCTGCTTTCACACACCAACTGCAACACAAACACTACACATGTTACACTGTGAATCATCTCCTGCAATCACACACCAACTGCAACACAAACACTACACATGTTACACTGTGAATCAACTCCTGCAATCAAACACCAACTGCAACACAAACACTACACATGTTACACTGTGAATCATCTCCTGCAATCACACACCAACTGCAACACAAACACTACACATGTTACACTGAGAATCATCTCCTGCAATCACACACCAACTGCAACACAAACACTACACATGTTACACTGTGAATCATCTCCTGCAATCACACACCAACTGCAACACAAACACTACATGTTACACTGTGAATCATCTCCTGCTATCACGAACCAACTGCAACACAAACACTACACATGTTACACTGTGAATCATCTCCTGCAATCACACACCAACTGCAACACAAACACTACACATGTAACACTGTGAATCATCTCCTGCAATCACACACCAACTGCAACACAAACACTACATGTAACAATGTGAATCATCTCCTGCAATCAAACACCAACTGCAACACAAACACTACATGTTACACTGTGAATCATCTCCTGCAATCACACACCAACTGCAACACAAACACTACACATGTAACACTGTGAATCATCTCCTGCAATCACACACCAACTGCAACACAAACACTACATGTAACAATGTGAATCATCTCCTGCAATCAAACACCAACTGCAACACAAACACTACATGTTACACTGTGAATCATCTCCTGCAATCACACACCAACTGCAACACAAACACTACACATGTTACACTGTGAATCATCTCCTGCAATCACACACCAACTGCAACACAAACACTACACATGTTACACTGTGAATCATCTCCTGCAATCACACACCAACTGCAACACAAGCACTACACATGTTACACTGTGAATCATCTCCTGCAATCACACACCAACTGCAACACAAACACTACACATGTTACACTGTGAATCATCTCCTGCATTCACACACCAACTGCAACACAAACACTACACATGTTACACTGTGAATCATCTCCTGCAATCACACACCAACTGCAAAACAAACACTACACATGTTACACTGTGAATCATCTCCTGCTATCACACACCAACTGCAACACAAACACTACACATGTTACACTGTGAATCATCTCCTGCAATCACACACCAACTGCAACACAAACACTACATGTTACACTGTGAATCATCTCCTGCTATCACACACCAACTGCAACACAAACACTACACATGTTACACTGTGAATCATCTCCTGCAATCACACACCAACTGCAACACAAACACTACATGTTACACTGTGAATCATCTCCTGCAATCAAACACCAACTGCAACACAAGCACTACACATGTTACACTGTGAATCATCTCCTGCAATCAAACACCAACTGCAACACAAACACTACACATGTAACACTGTGAATCATCTCCTGCAATCACACACCAACTGCAACACAAACACTACATGTTACACTGTGAATCATCTCCTGCAATCAAACACCAACTGCAACACAAACACTACACATGTAACACTGTGAATCATCTCCTGCAATCACACACCAACTGCAACACAAACACTACATGTTACACTGTGAATCATCTCCTGCAATCACACACCAACTGTAACACAAACACTACACATGTTACACTGTGAATCATCTCCTGCAATCACACACCAACTGCAACACAAACACTACACATGTTACACTGTGAATCATCTCCTGCAATCACACACCAACTGCAACACAAGCACTACACATGTTACACTGTGAATCATCTCCTGCAATCACACACCAACTGCAACACAAACACTACACATGTTACACTGTGAATCATCTCCTGCAATCACACACCAACTGCAACACAAGCACTACACATGTTACACTGTGAATCATCTCCTGCAATCACACACCAACTGCAACACAAACACTACACATGTTACACTGTGAATCATCTCCTGCAATCAAACACCAACTGCAACACAAACACTACATGTTACACTGTGAATCATCTCCTGCAATCACACACCAACTGCAACACAAACACTACACGTTACACTGTGAATCATCTCCTGCAATCACACAGCAACTGCAACACAAACACTACACATGTTACACTGTGAATCATCTCCTGCAATCACACACCAACTGCAACACAAACACTATACATGTTACACTGTGAATCATCTCCTGCAATCAAACACCAACTGCAACACAAACACTACACATGTTACTTTGTGAATCATCTCCTGCAATCACACACCAACTGCAACACAAACACTACACATGTTACACTGTGAATCATCTCCTGCTATCACACACCAACTGCAACACAAACACTACACATGTTACACTGTGAATCATCTCCTGCAATCACACACCAACTGCAACACAAGCACTACACATGTTACACTGTGAATCATCTCCTGCAATCAAACACCAACTGCAACACAAACACTACATGTTACACTGTGAATCATCTCCTGCAATCAAAGACCAACTGCAACACAAACACTACACATGTAACACTGTGAATCATCTCCTGCAATCACACACCAACTGCAACACAAACACTACACATGTTACACTGTGAATCATTTCCTGCAATCACACACCAACTGCAACACAAACACTACACATGTTACACTGTGAATCATCTCCTGCAATCACACACCAACTGCAACACAAACACTACACATGTTATACTGTGAATCATCTCCTGCTATCACACACCAACTGCAACACAAACACTACACATGTTACACTGTGAATCATCTCCTGCAATCACACACCAACTGCAACACAAACACTACACATGTTACACTGTGAATCAACTCCTGCAATCAAACACCAACTGCAACACAAACACTACACATGTTACACTGTGAATCATCTCCTGCAATCACACACCAACTGCAACACAAACACTACACATGTTACACTGTGAATCATCTCCTGCAATCACACACCAACTGCAACACAAACACTACACATGTTACACTGTGAATCATCTCCTGCAATCACACACCAACTGCAACACAAACACTACATGTTACACTGTGAATCATCTCCTGCTATCACGAACCAACTGCAACACAAACACTACACATGTTACACTGTGAATCATCTCCTGCAATCACACACCAACTGCAACACAAACACTACACATGTAACACTGTGAATCATCTCCTGCAATCACACACCAACTGCAACACAAACACTACATGTAACAATGTGAATCATCTCCTGCAATCAAACACCAACTGCAACACAAACACTACATGTTACACTGTGAATCATCTCCTGCAATCACACACCAACTGCAACACAAACACTACACATGTAACACTGTGAATCATCTCCTGCAATCACACACCAACTGCAACACAAACACTACATGTAACAATGTGAATCATCTCCTGCAATCAAACACCAACTGCAACACAAACACTACATGTTACACTGTGAATCATCTCCTGCAATCACACACCAACTGCAACACAAACACTACACATGTTACACTGTGAATCATCTCCTGCAATCACACACCAACTGCAACACAAACACTACACATGTTACACTGTGAATCATCTCCTGCAATCACACACCAACTGCAACACAAGCACTACACATGTTACACTGTGAATCATCTCCTGCAATCACACACCAACTGCAACACAAACACTACACATGTTACACTGTGAATCATCTCCTGCATTCACACACCAACTGCAACACAAACACTACACATGTTACACTGTGAATCATCTCCTGCAATCACACACCAACTGCAAAACAAACACTACACATGTTACTTTGTGAATCATCTCCTGCAATCACACACCAACTGCAACACAAACACTACACATGTTACACTGTGAATCATCTCCTGCAATCACACACCAACTGCAACACAAACACTACACATGTTACACTGTGAATCATCTCCTGCTATCACGAACCAACTGCAACACAAACACTACACATGTTACACTGTGAATCATCTCCTGCAATCACACACCAACTGCAACACAAGCACTACACATGTTACACTGTGAATCATCTCCTGCAATCACACAACAACTGCAACACAAACACTACATGTTACACTGTGAATCATCTCCTGCAATCAAACACCAACTGCAACACAAACACTACACATGTTACACTGTGAATCATCTCCTGCAATCACACACCAACTGCAACAAGTACTACACATGTTACACTGTGAATCATCTCCTGCTATCACACACCAACTGCAACACAAACACTACACATGTTACACTGTGAATCATCTCCTGCAATCAAACACCAACTGCAACACAAACACTACATGTTACACTGTGAATCATCTCCTGCAATCACACACCAACTGCAACACAAACACTACACATGTTACACTGTGAATCATCTCCTGCAATCACACACCAACTGCAACACAAACACTACACATGTTACACTGTGAATCATCTCCTGCTATCACGAACCAACTGCAACACAAACACTACACATGTTACACTGTGAATCATCTCCTGCAATCACACACCAACTGCAACACAAACACTATACATGTTACACTGTGAATCATCTCCTGCAATCACACACCAACTGCAACACAAACACTACACATGTTACTTTGTGAATCATCTCCTGCAATCACACACCAACTGCAACACAAACACTACACATGTTACACTGTGAATCATCTCCTGCAATCACACACCAACTGCAACACAAACACTACACATGTTACACTGTGAATCATCTCCTGCTATCACACACCAACTGCAACACAAACACTACACATGTTACACTGTGAATCATCTCCTGCAATCACACACCAACTGCAACACAAACACTACACATGTTACACTGTGAATCATCTCCTGCAATCACACACCAACTGCAACACAAGCACTACACATGTTACACTGTGAATCATCTCCTGCAATCACACACCAACTGCAACACAAACACTACACATGTTACACTGTGAATCATCTCCTGCAATCAAACACCAACTGCAACACAAACACTACACATGTTACACTGTGAATCATCTCCTGCAATCACACACCAACTGCAACACAAACACTACACATGTTACACTGTGAATCATCTCCTGCAATCACACACCAACTGCAACACAAACACTACACATGTTACACTGTGAATCATCTCCTGCAATCACACACCAACTGCAACACAAACACTACACATGTTACACTGTGAATCATCTCCTGCAATCACACACCAACTGCAACACAAGCACTACACATGTTACACTGTGAATCATCTCCTGCAATCACACACCAACTGCAACACAAACACTACACATGTTACACTGTGAATCATCTCCTGCAATCACACACCAACTGCAACACAAGCACTACACATGTTACACTGTGAATCATCTCCTGCAATCACACACCAACTGCAACACAAACACTACACATGTTACACTGTGAATCATCTCCTGCAATCAAACACCAACTGCAACACAAACACTACATGTTACACTGTGAATCATCTCCTGCAATCACACACCAACTGCAACACAAACACTACACGTTACACTGTGAATCATCTCCTGCAATCACACAGCAACTGCAACACAAACACTACACATGTTACACTGTGAATCATCTCCTGCAATCACACACCAACTGCAACACAAACACTATACATGTTACACTGTGAATCATCTCCTGCAATCAAACACCAACTGCAACACAAACACTACACATGTTACTTTGTGAATCATCTCCTGCAATCACACACCAACTGCAACACAAACACTACACATGTTACACTGTGAATCATCTCCTGCTATCACACACCAACTGCAACACAAACACTACACATGTTACACTGTGAATCATCTCCTGCAATCACACACCAACTGCAACACAAGCACTACACATGTTACACTGTGAATCATCTCCTGCAATCAAACACCAACTGCAACACAAACACTACATGTTACACTGTGAATCATCTCCTGCAATCAAACACCAACTGCAACACAAACACTACACATGTAACACTGTGAATCATCTCCTGCAATCACACACCAACTGCAACACAAACACTACACATGTTACACTGTGAATCATTTCCTGCAATCACACACCAACTGCAACACAAGCACTACACATGTTACACTGTGAATCATCTCCTGCAATCACACACCAACTGCAACACAAACACTACACATGTTATACTGTGAATCATCTCCTGCTATCACACACCAACTGCAACACAAACACTACACATGTTACACTGTGAATCATCTCCTGCAATCACACACCAACTGCAACACAAACACTACACATGTTACACTGTGAATCAACTCCTGCAATCAAACACCAACTGCAACACAAACACTACACATGTTACACTGTGAATCATCTCCTGCAATCACACACCAACTGCAACACAAACACTACACATGTTACACTGTGAATCATCTCCTGCAATCACACACCAACTGCAACACAAACACTACACATGTTACACTGTGAATCATCTCCTGCAATCACACACCAACTGCAACACAAACACTACATGTTACACTGTGAATCATCTCCTGCTATCACGAACCAACTGCAACACAAACACTACACATGTTACACTGTGAATCATCTCCTGCAATCACACACCAACTGCAACACAAACACTACACATGTAACACTGTGAATCATCTCCTGCAATCACACACCAACTGCAACACAAACACTACATGTAACAATGTGAATCATCTCCTGCAATCAAACACCAACTGCAACACAAACACTACATGTTACACTGTGAATCATCTCCTGCAATCACACACCAACTGCAACACAAACACTACACATGTAACACTGTGAATCATCTCCTGCAATCACACACCAACTGCAACACAAACACTACATGTAACAATGTGAATCATCTCCTGCAATCAAACACCAACTGCAACACAAACACTACATGTTACACTGTGAATCATCTCCTGCAATCACACACCAACTGCAACACAAACACTACACATGTTACACTGTGAATCATCTCCTGCAATCACACACCAACTGCAACACAAACACTACACATGTTACACTGTGAATCATCTCCTGCAATCACACACCAACTGCAACACAAGCACTACACATGTTACACTGTGAATCATCTCCTGCAATCACACACCAACTGCAACACAAACACTACACATGTTACACTGTGAATCATCTCCTGCATTCACACACCAACTGCAACACAAACACTACACATGTTACACTGTGAATCATCTCCTGCAATCACACACCAACTGCAAAACAAACACTACACATGTTACTTTGTGAATCATCTCCTGCAATCACACACCAACTGCAACACAAACACTACACATGTTACACTGTGAATCATCTCCTGCAATCACACACCAACTGCAACACAAACACTACACATGTTACACTGTGAATCATCTCCTGCTATCACGAACCAACTGCAACACAAACACTACACATGTTACACTGTGAATCATCTCCTGCAATCACACACCAACTGCAACACAAGCACTACACATGTTACACTGTGAATCATCTCCTGCAATCACACAACAACTGCAACACAAACACTACATGTTACACTGTGAATCATCTCCTGCAATCAAACACCAACTGCAACACAAACACTACACATGTTACACTGTGAATCATCTCCTGCAATCACACACCAACTGCAACAAGTACTACACATGTTACACTGTGAATCATCTCCTGCTATCACACACCAACTGCAACACAAACACTACACATGTTACACTGTGAATCATCTCCTGCAATCAAACACCAACTGCAACACAAACACTACATGTTACACTGTGAATCATCTCCTGCAATCACACACCAACTGCAACACAAACACTACACATGTTACACTGTGAATCATCTCCTGCAATCACACACCAACTGCAACACAAACACTACACATGTTACACTGTGAATCATCTCCTGCTATCACACACCAACTGCAACACAAACACTACACATGTTACACTGTGAATCATCTCCTGCAATCACACACCAACTGCAACACAAACACTATACATGTTACACTGTGAATCATCTCCTGCAATCACACACCAACTGCAACACAAACACTACACATGTTACTTTGTGAATCATCTCCTGCAATCACACACCAACTGCAACACAAACACTACACATGTTACACTGTGAATCATCTCCTGCAATCACACACCAACTGCAACACAAACACTACACATGTTACACTGTGAATCATCTCCTGCTATCACACACCAACTGCAACACAAACACTACACATGTTACACTGTGAATCATCTCCTGCAATCACACACCAACTGCAACACAAACACTACACATGTTACACTGTGAATCATCTCCTGCAATCACACACCAACTGCAACACAAACACTACACATGTTACACTGTGAATCATCTCCTGCAATCACACACCAACTGCAACACAAACACTACACATGTTACACTGTGAATCATCTCCTGCAATCAAACACCAACTGCAACACAAACACTACACATGTTACACTGTGAATCATCTCCTGCAATCACACACCAACTGCAACACAAACACTACACATGTTACACTGTGAATCATCTCCTGCAATCACACACCAACTGCAACACAAACACTACACATGTTACACTGTGAATCATCTCCTGCAATCACACACCAACTGCAAGACAAACACTACACATGTTACACTGTGAATCATCTCCTGCAATCACACACCAACTGCAACACAAACACTACATGTTACACTGTGAATCATCTCCTGCAATCACACACCAACTGCAACACAAACACTACACATGTTACACTGTGAATCATCTCCTGCAATCACACACCAACTGCAACACAAACACTACACATGTTACACTGTGAATCATCTCCTGCAATCAAACACCAACTGCAACACAAACACTACACATGTTACACTGTGAATCATCTCCTGCAATCACACACCAACTGCAACACAAACACTACACATGTTACACTGTGAATCATCTCCTGCAATCACACACCAACTGCAACACAAACACTACACATGTTACACTGTGAATCATCTCCTGCAATCACACACCAACTGCAAGACAAACACTACACATGTTACACTGTGAATCATCTCCTGCAATCACACACCAACTGCAACACAAACACTACATGTTACACTGTGAATCATCTCCTGCAATCACACACCAACTGCAACACAAACACTACACATGTTACACTGTGAATCATCTCCTGCAATCACACACCAACTGCAACACAAACACTACACATGTTACACTGTGAATCATCTCCTGCAATTACACACCAACTGCAACACAAACACTACACATGTAACACTGTGAATCATCTCCTGCAATCACACACCAACTGCAACACAAACACTACACATGTTACACTGTGAATCATCTCCTGCAATCACACACCAACTGCAACACAAGCACTACAGATGTTACACTGTGAATCATCTCCTGCAATCACACACCAACTGCAACACAAACACTACACATGTTACACTGTGAATCATCTCCTGAAATCACGAACCAACTGCAACACAAACACTACACATGTTACTTTGTGAATCATCTCCTGCAATCACACACCAACTGCAACACAAACACTACATGTTACACTGTGAATCATCTCCTGCAATCACACACCAACTGCAACACAAACACTACATGTTACATTGTGAATCATCTCCTGCAATCACACACCAACTGCAACACAAACACTACACATGTTACACTGTGAATCATCTCCTGCTATCACGAACCAACTGCAACACAAACACTACACATGTTACACTGTGAATCATCTCCTGCAATCACACACCAACTGCAACACAAACACTACACATGTTACTTTGTGAATCATCTCCTGCAATCACACACCAACTGCAACACAAACACTACACATGTTACACTGTGAATCATCTCCTGCAATCACACACCAACTGCAACACAAACACTACACATGTTACACTGTGAATCATCTCCTGCAATCACACACCAACTGCAACACAAACACTACACATGTTACACTGTGAATCATCTCCTGCTATCACGAACCAACTGCAACACAAACACTACACATGTTACACTGTGAATCATCTCCTGCTATCACAGCCCTCATAACAAGCTGTATGTCCTGACCTTGTGTACATGTAACAATAGCAGGCAGTGACCCTCCTTACCTTCATACCCATACAATATCTGTTTGCCATCAGCATCACAGATTTGATATCTGTTGCTCCTCTCCCATCCCAAAAGCACTGCAACAATAGAACGGACAATTAACAGGTGGGCCTTAATCAAGAGACAGCAGGATGGAGCTTAGCAAGGTGAAGCTAGCCTACTGGAGATGTGCCATGTTTTCAATCTGTGTTTGTACATGCAATGAAGAAAATACTCAAGGTGCAAGATTAGTTCACAATATTTCTGGTCTGTGAGATAAGTGCATATGCCAACAACCTTTCAATTGAACGATCATTGATTTCAACATTTCTTTTTTTCCCAAAATAAGTTTAGCTTTTCCACACCCTTTGGTGTGCACAAACATATGACTCGGTCCCACAATTGTTACACATCTACTTCCCCCTCCACTAAGCTTCTCACAAGAACATATGAGGCGGCAAAAAATGCTAATATCATCTTTCTAAAATGATCAATATAATTCATGAAGTTTTGTTACGATGATTGGACATGTTGGCAAAGTTAAATATTATCTCCAAGCTACAAATTTCTGTTACTCTGTACGTCTACAGAGGTCCATCATACACCCCGTTGACAGATACACACCGTTGTAATGTAGATGTTCAATATACCTGAATGTTTTTGAGTGATTTCTGAAATAAAATTTGCCGTGTGAAGATTAAAGGATTTACTGTGATGTGATTGGTTTATTTGCTGCTAACATGACCCGATAATTTTTCAACAAACTTCAAAAAGTGATGTTTACAAAGTATAAACTTCACCTTTTGACTTTCACACAATTTTTGACCGGAACTACTTTTCATGGGGAATCCCCAAGTTGTCTCGATCCCCTGCTAACTATGATCTTAAGGATCAGCAATATTGGACAATATAATAACATTCCCTTTTTACACAATGTTTCATTAAAACACTTATTTACATATTCACATTAACCCATGAATGCCAGGGACACATAAATGTCCCTCCTCTTCAACCCTCTAGTTGAAGTCAAATGAAATTCAAAATATATCATGCTCACAAATGGACAGCAAGTTTTCAATTCTGTGGGAAATTCCCTCTTCTGCAATATCATGCAAAATTTCTAAAAATGACCTCTGAAAATTTCATACTTCATACTTGGAACAAATTACAAAATCACCATTATTATTTGGTGTATGTCTTGAAATCAAAATATCAAATATTTATTCTGAGAAAGCATTTCGAACATAGCATATTAGTGATCAGCATAATGATCATGGGTATCTGTTTTTAATTATCAACCACCAATGATCATTTTGAAACATCACCGTTAACCCTAGAATCAATTAGAATGTTTTGGAAAACCTGCTAACACGAACACCGAAGTGAACTTTCCATGAACTCAGCTGTGATACGTATATCCTTGAATTCCTCATACATTTTAGAATCAAATGATAAATGGTTTTTGTCACCAATACAAACTGTCTAGATGAACTCAAGCAAAATATATTAGGTGAGAAAACGAACATTGTGCTTGAACAACTGCACTTGTTTGAAATGAAAACAAAGCAAAATTCAGATTTTATACTGTGTATCATTTTCTCTTATTTTGAGAGATCCATTCTAGTCGTTGTATACAATCGCTCAATATTTTTATAATATGCATGAGAAGAGTATTGTAGCAAGAATTAGGGAATCAAAAATAGAAACATTACAATGATTTGGTAAATTCAACAGAAATTGTCCATGTTTCCACCCTGCATGACAGCATAACTTATGCAATATCACACAAAACAACAAGGTATTTATCGGCATTTGTGAATATTTTTCTTGGTTATAATGAAAAACATAAAAACAAATAACAATACTTAGATTGTCAGAATGTTCCCGACTACTCACATGGCACATTTATGTATGTACGACCCCTGAATCAAACAAATGTCCTCTCGGCACATTTATATATGTACGATCCCTGAATCAAACAAAAGTCCTCTCGGCACATTTATGTATGTATGATCCCTGAATCAAACAAAAGTCCTCTCGGCACATTTATGTATGTACGATCCCTGAATCAAACAAAAGTCCCCTCGGCACATTTATGTATGTACGATCCCTGAATCAAACAAAAGTCCTCTCGGCACATTTATGTATGTACGATCCCTGAAACAAACAAAAGTCCTCTCGGCACAATTATGTATGTATGATCCCTGAATCAAACAAAAGTCCTCTCGGCACATTTATGTATGTATGATCCCTGAATCAAACAAAAGTCCTCTCGGCACATTTATGTATGTATGATCCCTGAATCAAACAAAAGTCCTCTCGGCACATTTATGTATGTACGATCCCTGAATCAAACAAAAGTCCTCTCGGCACATTTATGTATGTACGATCCCTGAATCAAACAAAAGTCCTCTCGGCACATTTATGTATGTACGTATGATCCCTGAATCAAACAAAAGTCCTCTCGGCACATTTATGTATGTATGATCCCTGAATCAAACAAAAGTCCTCTCGGCACATTTATGTATGCATGATCCCTGAATCAATAAAAGTCCTCTCGAAAAGAATCCTTCATACTGATGTCAGTGGACACACCCTTTCTAACAGTTGATCACCGGTTGTGATGTTATACGTCAACATATGTTGTACATATTTGGTGACTTCTTTGAGGTGAAGGTCATTTGAGAAAAGAAAGTCATTTCTGATGTAACTCTCGTTGATTAACAATGATTTGTGTTTTCATAGTTATGGAATTGGAACTACTTTGTATTGAGTATGTGTGAAGAATATACCCACAACTGGGTCACTGCATTCCATTGTATCTGGTAAAGTCACTGAATGCTTGGAACAGTGTAAGTTTTAACATGATGCAGTCCTAATAACAATTAGCTCACCCCACCCAACCTATAATACATTACCAGTCCCTAAGAAAAAAGATAATTGAGCTCCAAAGCGTGAGTGACACTAATTTTAATGAGCTTGAAGCCATGCTTTTAATCAATGTGATATTCTGTAATATACATGTATACCAGCGCCCCTACATAGTTTTTGAGCCTTTGAGTATCAACTCACACATAATTATTTTCATTGGGTATTTACATTTAACTTTGGGTATTTAAGACATATTTACCCCCTTGGGTCCAGTCTATTGACCAATGAGTGAACATTTAGAAAAAAAAACATCATCCGCTTAAAATGCTGTTTCATGTAACTTCTATTTTGCACCTGTTCATGCGCTGTCCCATGTTGCATTGGTGCACAACATTGATGTATGTCTAAGTTACAATAAGTGCAATTTTCAGTTAAGTAGGGTTCATGCATACATGCAGTCGATCAGGAAATACAGATCAGGGCCTACTTGCGCAAAGGGATCTCAGCGCTAAGATGATCGTAACTCCCATACTTTAGCATAGTCTTACAATAGTCTTAGCGCTAAGATCGCTTTGTGCAAGTGGGCCCAGGAAATACTGGTAGGCAAACTGAAAAGGACACATTGGGTAATTATGCATAGTGTCATTATACTATTGGGTTTATGGGATGTTCCATGTGTATTTGTATGTAAGATTAAAGGTTAATGCATGATGATCATTTTGTGCATATTTTATTCAGTTATGCAGCTTATCTGGTTCTGTGATATTCACAACAGATGTTTCATGGGATTAACAATACAGTTCACACATGCAAATTGGAAAAAGGGAAGATACATAAGCCTACACGATGAACTTTTATTAAAAAAGTTAATTATCAAAAGGGTTATCATCACTGATTATAACCGTATACTCAAGCACGAGTCATGTTTTACCAACTAGTACTCAACTAGGTCGGTAATAAGGTCGGGGTACCCGGGTTGTCAATTTGACTTTCCCCAGCCCTTATTGATAGTGGACCTTTGGGTAAACTATGTCACTCGATACTTTCGCCAGTGCACAGTGTTGCGTGTGTCATTCAACTAGATCAAGAGTTTTTACTAGATTATTTAGTTAGTTGAATTAGTTTCATGGTCAATAGACTATTCCTCTCACTATACATTGTCCTGGTATTTTCCTTATACCTTCTAAAACATCTAAATACTGATGAACCCTGAGCACGTTCGTCTTCGTCAAATCCTTCAAGCCTAGGGGTTGATAACCTCCTGCGTCCGTGTCAGCTGTCAGCGTCGTCTTCTCACCAGACTCAGGCTGGGCGGAAATAACCTGGTCTACAGCTGACATCATGATCTACCTCACTATTCCCATGTTGCACGACTGGACGGACGAGTGCAGCGACCAGAACTGGGATACGACCAGAACGGGGATAAACACCGTAGAGAATTATATCTCTGGCATGCAACTATGTGTTTAATTGACAAACATTTAATAAGAGCAAAATCATCTGCACTTCTTGTGTTTTGTATTTTTACTCCGTTCTGCAAAGTGCGCCAATGGCAATGCTACTGACTCGATATCCGACATTTGCAGCTAAATATAGCAGCGGAAAAAAGTGGTAATGCGGAACTAAAGCGGAATACAATTTCTTCTTTTTATGCATATCGCTCATGAAAAAATGCAATTCCTATAACAATGGTCGTGTTGCTTATTACCTGTCATTACTGCCCATTGCCATGTTTAATTTCTAACCATGATAAAACTCCCAAATGTATTATTTAATTGTCTATCATATCATAACCTTTGTGAGGTGGTGACATGTTTAATAACAGAGTAAATTTTCTGTTAAATAGCTATCTTGGCCACTTCTGAACACAGTGTTTTCCTACAAAATAGCAAAAGCCAAATGAAAATAAAATTATTCTCTAATTTATGTATTTTAAAGATGTTATGCCACTCATTGGTGGGGATACAAGCGTAATAATTCAAGTTCCTAGGATGTTTGTGTTATGCTATTTTTCAAGAGTTATGAGAGTTGGACATTTCTTCTCATACACAGTAACACAGCAGGTAAATGTCTAGGAATAAATACTCATGACATTGTACAATAGGCCATGATGTTCACAAAATATATGTGAATATGTACATCAATATAATAATATTAATTATTTTGAATATTACTAAGTGTGTCATTAAACATCAAACAATGAATACTCAACATGTCAGAGTTGAAAGGGGTACAGTTAAATTTGTACTATTCAAGGGATTTCTAAGCCCCAACACCTCGAAGCCCTCTGGCAACTGATGCGTGTATTTTTGTTTGTATTCTCAAGTCCCTAAGTCATTTTTTGTAAATATTACTATCATTATCATGTTAGATTTTAGTGGTAACAATTATTCAAAATCACTCCATTTGATTAATGTGTACATGATGATAAAAGCAACTAATTTTTATATTAATGGTGGAGGTGCATGTAACTGCTTCCAGGCATAGCAGATGCAGGATGTGAGAGAGTTTGTGCTTCATCTTAGAAGTCCAACTTAAAAAATAAAAGAAACTAATTACATATAGAAATATTAGAGTAGAAATTGTTGAAAAAGATTTCTTTAATGTTCCTTTGATTCACCCACCACCCTATTCTTTTTCTCATTGTTTTAAAGGGAAAAATACCATATGTAATACCCGGTATGACAAAATCTCCTTCCTGGTCAGCATTAAAATAACTGGGAAACTCATTGAACCATTCCTGGTAGCTTATTGAGATATATACGTTGAAGCTTTCATAACCGTTTTGCCAGCAAAATGTCCTCATATTTCTGGGGAGATCATATGGAATCTAAATGACATTATTTAATATGATTGAAATATTTAGAAAGGTTTCAAAATTACCAACTTAAGACAGATAACATATATTTAATAAACCCATTACTAATGGAGAACTGAACTTGTTATCTCATGCTCTGTCATCATTGACATTAATATTTGCAAGACAAAGCAACAGTAAGAGTTATCCTCCCTTCACAACTTGATCAAAATGGTCGTCTGGTCCTTGCTGTTGAAGGCCAAGTGGCTGAAGTTTCTAAGATAATATTTCTTTGAAAGACGAGAATGTGTAGGTAAGTCATTATACCTTTACTTTTTACTTTTTTTTCTGTGGTTTCTATCAAGGCAGGTACAGACCTAGGACAATGTCATGCATTGTGCAGTCAGTCCCTCCATGATGATCAGTTAGCCTATTACAGCTGTGAAGGGGACCAAGCTTTTTTTAAAACTATGTAGTTTCATATGCAAAGCTTATTGTCAAAGTACATTTCTCAAAGGTTGTAAATGTGAATGACAATGTTCAGGAAACAAAGCTCTCAAGATTCCCTTAATTTTTGAAAGCATCACATTTATGCCACTTCTAGTTGAGGGGATGTGAGTAATAATATAGTCAACAATCTCTTAACATTAGCAATATTGACCCATAGCATTCAGATTCTGCTCACAAGTTTGAAATGTTATTTACTATCATCAGTGAAGAAGAAATCTTAAGATTTCATTAATTGTAGATTTTAAAGGTGTTATCCCATTTCCGGTCAAGGTTATATGAATAATAATATAGTAGAAAATCTCTTAAAATTATAAATCTTTACTCGTAGCCTTCAGGCTTTGCTCACAGGTTTGAAATGTGATTTACTACTATCAGCCAAGAAGAAATCTTAAGATTCCATTAATTGTAGATTTTATAGGTGTTATCCCATTTCTGGTCAAGGTGATATGAGTATTAATATAGTAGAAAATCTCTTAAAATTAGAAATCTTTACTCAAAGTATTCAGGCTTTGCTCACGGGCTAGAAATGTTATTTACTATCATCAGCCAAGAAGAAATCTTAAGATTCCATTATTTGTCGAGTTTATAGACTTTATCCCATTTCTGGTTGAGGGGAGATGAGTAATAATATAGTAGAAAATTTCTTAAAAATACAAATATTGACCCCTAGCATTCAGATTCTGCTCACAAGTTTCAAATGTTATTTACTATCAGTAGTCATGAAAAAATCTCAAGATTCCATTAATTGTAGACTTTAAAGGCGTTATCCTATTTCTGTTCGAGGGGACATGAGTAATAAAATAGTAAAAAATCTCTTAAAATTAGAAATATTAACCCATAGCATTCAGCTCACAAGTTTGAAATGTGATTTACTATCATCAGCCAAGAAGAAAACTTAACATTCCATTTAGTGTAGATTGTATGATGATATTGTGTATAAAATGTCATAGGTTGATTATTAATTGTGAACATCTGTATAGATTGATGTATTACCACCTTTCATGGAAGTGTGTATTTGTCTATTTCTAGACTTGCTAAAGCCAAACTGGGGAAAGTGGAAATTGATAGTTTATACTGAAGGGTTCATTGGTCTGTTGAGGGCTCAAACAACTGAATACAGGCAAGCTACTGCTAGCACTGACTCTACATGCTAGCCATAAACATGTCACCAGATGATTCCCTAATTACTACTGACTAGTTGTCTGTTCAGATCTCTAACTGCTCAGGAGATTGTTGATACTTGAATTCCAAGGAGGAACTGGCTCTATGAAGGGTGTGAGAATCTCAGTGTAAATTTAAGCAAGGTCATTAGCTCATATTGTTAATGTTGTAGCAGAAAAAAATAATTTTACTTTACTGGAATTATTTGAATTCCCTATGGGAATGAACACAAAAGAAGATTTAATAATATTTTGTGAAAATAATTTGTAAATCTGTGAAATTTAGATATGATTGTATATGGGAAGGTTATGTTTTAACTTTTTTAGTGTCCGTTTGTCTGGAGCGTATGTCCAAAGTTACAGATAACCTATGAGTATCACTAACACTGACCTTTCTCATTGATAATGTTGTAGCAAGCCTATGATGCAGCTTACAAAACAAAAACATATTCAAGTACGGTAGTTGCAAGAAGCAGTATTTGACAAATTGTTATAACGAGAACACTGTTTTGTACTGTGTGCTCAATCACAACAACTGCGCAAAATGCTGTTAGGAGTCCGGCTGTAAAAAGAATATTCATATCATTATTTTCAAGAAGTTACATACATACAGTCTTTAAGTTGATATCTTCAAAACTTATATACTAAGCCACAATGAGAATAACTGCCTTTCAAAATAAGGCATGTTTTCTTTTTGTCCCACATTTTATTGCAGGATTCAAATTAGCTTACCATATTGCTGCCATACAGTCATGACTACTTGGTGCAGACAGAACTAAATGACAACACAATAATAATAATAATAATATTATCTTAAAGAACCATACTGTTACGCCTTCATCGTTTACGAACTAACCATTTACATTTTCTCTGTGCTGATAGAAATGATTATGATGCGAAGGTCATTGGCCAAGAGAAGAAGTTCAACAACAGATCATCAGATACAGGCATATGGAAAGCTGTAGATATGGAGACCCGTTACATGTGATCCAACCAAAACACAACACATTATAACCTCAGGACACCTTCTTTAAAGTAAGGGTATACTTTGACTAGTAGCTCAGATTCTCAAAAGTTTTTAGGAGTTCCAGAAGCACATATGGCCCAGTCTAGACAAACACCTTGTCTCTGAAATGAACATATTTTACAGATCAAAACAGTTGTTATGTTATAGTTATAAAAATATAATAAAAAGGAGAGACTCTTTTTGGATATAATTGTTTCAGGGTCTGTATGGCAGACTAGACCCAGTCATCCAAGGCATGCAATTAGTTGTGCAGAGTCATGTCCATTATACATGCCAGAATACTATGATTGTGGGTTCAAGTCATAGAATTGTCCAGGTTATGTTTCTTGGTTTGGCAGCAGAATACCTGTCGTCTTGATTTTCATCAGAGTGGGAAACGTCTTCGACTTGCATCATGTTCGGCATTTATCTCCCATTAATCTGACATGCCATGATATGCCTGAAATACTGTTCCAAGTAATGTGTCACTAAACGAAGCAGATTATTTGTTTCTTGTTTGACACTGCACTTGTCAATATTCCAGCTTCATGATTGTGGCCTGTGAATAATCGAGTCTTAACCAAAAAATCCAGGGATTCATACATGTGACTTATGGATATAATACAGCTAAGTAAGATATATGAAAACAACAAGTGTAACATATGTTTTACCACCTTTTTTAAAAATACCATCCCATCCATAAAGCTTTAATATTATCAAATATATCATTCTGTCAAGAAGTGGCATAACCTTTTTAAAATGTATCAACTGTGGAAGTTGCTTTTGTTTGAGGATAGTCAGTTCTATTACAATCTTGCTTTCAAGGCAAAAGGACAAGAATTTTTATTTGAGAAGAAATTGACTTCCAGTATATTATTTGCTCACCAAAGGGTACATGTAAGATGATGGTAGCAATTTTGTATTCTTTCTAAGATAGCAAAATGGTACATATGAAATAAGAAATTTCACAATAAGTAGTTTGACTCCTATTTGAATTTCCTCCTGAATCTGTTGTGATTGTGATTGGCTTAACAATTGTTTTTACTGGTTTCAGGATTAGAACTGATAGAGAAACTGCTTATGGGCCGGAAACGCCACATTTGAACAGCAGATAGCCCTGTGAATGCAGAACACAGAGTTTTACTGTTGGTACCGCGAGTGTCACATCCATGGATTAGCCGTGAATGGGTACAGAAAGCGCTTAAGAAGATAAAACCTACTGAAGAGTTCTTGACTGTTTACAGTTACAATGAGTCTACTCACGAAGCAGATCGTTGTACAGATATAGCGCTTGATTCAGAACACATAAAATATTGAAAACCTTTCATATGTCAAATCATAATATCATCAATATGACACTGAGTAAAATTGCATGCTTAAGAAGTCTTTTCATCCAAAATAATACAACCAAGTTGGCAAATGTGCAACTGAGAGTGACTTTTAAAGAGAGTGTGAGAGGCAGACAGCAGCTGTATGAGACTTTTATTATGAGTATTTAAAAAAAATATATATCAAATATAATGAAACGGTAGACATTGACCAAGAAGTGTTACTTATAGGCCTTGGACGAGTCCAAATTAACTACCCGGGTACCCACCCCACTATTACCCGACCCTACTCGGGTACCCGCTGTTGGTCCCAAGAGATAAGTACAAATGTGGAACAGGAATAGTTTGACTGTAGCCCTGGTAAAATGTATGTAGATACTCATAGAAAACGATCTGGTCATGCATACACTGAAGTTGACTGAAGTTTTACCTCTATTCAAACATATGAAGTCAGAAGAAATGTGTGCATTGTCAGAAAGAAATGTGAACATTAGTCACTTATAGTGTAACCGTGGAAGTTCTAGATATTTTTGTCATTAAACAATATATCACGTGACTAACCAAGGGTCTGGGTTGTCCTGTGGGTATCCGGTCCTACTCAGTACCCGAGTTCCCTGTCCCAGCCCTAGTTAGTTAGTACAAGTTTACAATCCACCAATGATGTTCTTGATTGTAATTAAACCAAAGATGAAATACACATACACAGGTCATACACAATCTTAAGACACCTAAAGTTACTGGAGTTGATTGCAAATGAGTATTTAAAATTTGCTGAGGGAAAGCTACTCCCTGGTATGGAAAAGTTATTAATTTTCAATAGCGGAATAATACCTGAATATTGGCTGAATGGTATTATCTAATCTAATCATGAAAATATTTACTACTACCAGGGTAATATAAACTGTGTTCGCAAATTCTTTACTTCTGTATTAAATAAGAATTGCACAATGCCTTAAACAGAGTGAAATACTGTCAGAAAACGATGGTGGCTTTTGCGGAGGTTGTAAAATATTTAATGATGTCTGTATAACTAGGGTATATTGGAAATTCCAGATAACAACAGGTCACCTGAATTTAGTTCAAACATAAAATGACAATTGAACAAGTCCAATTTCACAAACTTCATGAACCAAGTCAATTTCATTAAGGAACAAAGCCAAATTGCATGAAGGATTTTGAAATGATCTTTGAGCTGGTAGATTGTGGCATTTTATAAGCATATGATTTGGAGTGCAAAGTTCATATTGATCACTTGTGAATTCCAAAAATGTCTCGTCAACTGTAGAATTGGCAATATATGGTATTGTCCCCCCAACCACTGTGGCATCACCAGAAGCGTGATTTAGAGGAATTGGGAATGACTTAACTTGATAAAGTTGTGTTTCCCTATCTTTGGATGTTACTGGTAACATCATAGTGACATAAACAGTATTGTCATGTCTTATGTAATGTACCTTGGTAGCTGTGTAATAGTATGGCAAATCCTTATGAACCAGATGGAAATTTGGATATTTATCCTCTAATGCTCTCCTTTTTTTTGATAGAGCACGCCTTAAATGTCGGAAAGGTATCAACTCAGGTGATAGTACATTTTGTAACAACTTATATAATCCTGTGCTCAACCGATTAATATTCCTTTCAACCATAGTAGCAAAATGTAACTCCTTTGCAACAAGTTGTATCCAATGTGCATAGATGGCCTGAAACCATCGTATCTAATAATCCTCTACCTTTATCAGTTCAGTCAATTCAATATGATGTAATTAAACCTTGCTTCAAACCATCCATTCTGTCATTGGCCTTAGACATGGACGGACCCATGTAATCCTGTGACACATTAAAAGCTGCTTCTTCAGCTCTCATTCTGTTTGATAAGATATTGATATATTGACATATTATATTCACGTCACTGTCAGGGTGGCACCAAATAAATTGTGTGAGAATTCACCAATAAAAGGTAGCAATGCTCTCTTGGAGCGAGTCTGAGAACCAACAATTTGACCTTGAAGTATAATGTTTCTGATCAAAGTAACCCCTTCTAACATGTCTTTGAAAGTGTCGTCATGTACGCGATAAGTAAAATTCAATATAGCCCTCATATTTTCATCACAGGACATATGATTCGCCTGAAGACTAATTCTTACTAAAGTACTCATGGAAATGAAAAATAAACTGTTTTGCTGGATTTAATAATCGACGCAAAGCATTACGTAGACGTAAATACGAAATAACAAAACAACTAGAAAAGTACTGGTCTGGATTTGCTAGTTTTATCTCAGTGCTCAATACAAAATGTACTTTACAGGAGGTAATTTGTAGGCACTTTCAACATTCAAAAATTAAACTAAGTCCAAATTGACATGGCAGAAACAGGCTATAGGCATTATGCAAATTACCCTGGAAAAAAGTTATCAAAACAACAATAAAAATAACAGCTATGTTTATGTACATAATAATAATGACATGTAAGTTGATGTTTGAGAAGGGAATATGTTACTTTTACGTTCTGATATTTTGATGATGATTCACTATCCCACAATGCCACTCACAAATCACTAACCACTGACAAATCACATGCATGTGGGTTTCAAGCACCTGTTTTCACCTGTCGTCAAGGTGTCATAGGTCATGGACATTCACCTTGATCTACTAACACCTGGTTATGCTCAATTTCACAATAGTCTGTTTTGTTCATATTTCACACACTTTTACGTGTAAAAAGACATAAAAACCTTTGATATGCTGTATTTGTGCCAAGGCCGAATTAGTACTAATTGAGTTGTTTGAATATTTATATATTTTGTATATTAACTGCATTTATTTAAAATCTGAGATCGAAAAAACAGTTTTTTATTCATTTCCGTGAGTACTTTAATACTTTGTACACCATGTCAGAACTCCTGAAGCAAAGACAAAAAGAAACTATTCTGCCTGACATAGATTATCAGTATGTACATTTTACCTCAACATTCAAGTAGATCTCCATACATTAACTATGGTAATAAGCACTACTTCTTTTTTCTAGTTTTATTTGCCAGCTACTATACTCAATAACAAAAGTTCCTGTGACACCAATATTTTACTGTATTTTTCAAACAAGTAAAGTTTGGTTTTCAATATTGTAGTACATGTATGGAATCAAGTCACAAAAACGCAACTGCTAAAGAAAAGCATGCATTCCATGCAAAAGTTGACTTTTATGCAAGCCCCATGCATTTCACAACCCAAGAATGGGTATAAAAACATGTGCGTTAACGGGATTCCATATGCATTGTTTAGCATCATGCTGACAACAACTACTCGGAAAAACAACAAAATTACGCAATTATTCCACATTACGAAATGCCACGCTTGTCCGAAAATGAGCGCCTGTGAGCCATTTGGTGTTTATGGCAACATTGGCAACAGACGAATGCAGTCAGAGACCATCCTCGGAGTGGCAGGCCACGCGTAACCAATAATCGACAAGACAACTTGATTTGAACAATACACCTACGAAATTGATTCCAACCAGCAACAGTGACTGCAAGAAGCATCCCTGCCCTTTGACGAATATCTTCACAAACCGTATGTCAACACCTCAGATGTGCAGGGATTGTCGCCAGAAGACCCGCCAGACGTCCCATTTTGACAGGAAACCACCATCAAGCATGTCTACACTGGTGTAGACAGCGTCTACGCTGGACGGCCATGCAGTGGGGACAAGTTCTATTCACTGACGAGTCTCATTTTCACCTCAGCCACAGCGATGGACGGATTCGTGTGTACCTACGTTGAGGTGAATGTTGCGTTGTGTCATGGAAGAAGATTGGTTCAGGGGCAGGAGCATTATGGTATGGGGTGGGATTACAGCAAGACAGAGGACCTGTTTGATAGTGGTAGAGGGAAATCTCAATGGACAGCGCTACCGCGACGAGATCATTGGCCCTGTTGTTCTACCGTTTTGTCGTCGTCATGGCCCAGGCATTACCTTCCAACATGACAATGCCCGGCCTCATATTGTTCGACTTGTTCAGGATTCTCTTCAACAAACCAACGTAATTGTCATCCCCTGGCCGGCTTGCTCCCCTGATCTCTCACCAACCGAGCACATATGGGATGAGATAGATCGGCGCCTTCAACGTAAACCACGTGTTCCACAGACACAGTAGGAACTTCAAACATGCTCCAGCAGATATGGACAGATATCCCACAGGACTTTGTGCGACGCCTGGTCTATTCCATGAGACGAAGATGTGTTGCTTGCATTGCAGCCAGAGGTGGACACACACACTATTGATTTGTAAATTGACATTTTGGCATGTTCATGTTTTTTTATGAAATCACGCATTTACTGAAGTCAGTATGACAAATTAAACCATTTGAACATTTACAGGAGTCTTTTATCTGTTGCAAACCGAAAATGTTTCAGATTTGGTAAAAAACATAACTTTGCATTAAATCTTATTCAATGTCACAGGAACTTTTGGTGTTCAGTATATATTATTACTTATATGGCCTCGACCAGAAAAAGGGAGAACACCTGTAAAATCTACAGTTAATGGAATCTTAAGATTTTCTTTCAGCTGATGGTATTTAATAACATTTCTAACAGAATCTGAATGTTGATTCCCAATATGGGTACAATGTGTGAAGCCCATTTCTGGTGTCCCCCAGTGATATTGCTGGAATATTGCTAAAAGCAGCATAAAACCATAGTCACTTACTCGCTCAACCATAAATGGAATAACACCTTAAAAATCTACAATTAATGGAAACTTAAGATTTGTTCTCGACTGATGAAAATAAATAACATTTCGCACTTGTGAGCAGAATCTGAATGCAATGGGTTAATACTGTTAATTTTACAAGATTTTTGACTATATTATGACTCATATCACCTTGACCAGAAGTGGGATAATGCCTTTAAAATCTACAATTAATGGAATCTTAAGATTTCTTCATGACTGCTGATAGTAAATAACATTTCACACTTGTGAGCAGAATCTGAATGCAATAGGTCAATATTTCTAATTTTAAGAGATTTTTGACTATATTATGACTCATATCAGCTTGACCAGAAGTGGGATAATGACTTTAAAATCTACAATTAATGAAATCTTAAGATTTCTTCTCGGTTGATGATAGTAAATAACATTTCAAACCTATGAACAAAGGTCTAAATGTAATGGGTCAATATTTCTAATTTTAAGAGATTTTTGACTATATTATGACTCATATCACCTTAGCCAGAAGTGCGATAATGCCTTTAAAATCTACAATTAATAGAATCTTAAGATTTCTTCTTGGTTGATGATAGTAAATAATAATTCGCACTTGTAGACAGAATCTTTATGTAATGGGTCAATATTTCTAATTTTAAAAGATTTTTGACTATATTATGACTCATATCACCTTAGCCAGAAGTGGGATAATGCCTTTAAAATCTACAATTAATGGAATCTTAAGATTTCTTCTCGGTTGATGATAGTAAATAACATTTCAAACCTATGAACAAAGGTCTTAATGTAATGGGTCAATATTTCTAATTTTAAAAGATTTTTGACTATATTATGACTCATATCACCTTAGCCAGAAGTGGGATAATGCCTTTAAAATCTACAATTAATGGAATCTTAAGATTTCTTCATGACTGCTGATAGTAAATAACATTTCACACTTGTGAGCAGAATCTGAATGCAATGGGTCAATATTTCTAATTTTAAGAGATTTTTTACTATATTATGACTCATATCCACTTGACCAGAAGTGGGATAATGCCTTTAAAATCTACAATTAATAGAATCTTAAGATTTCTTCTTGGCTGCAGATAGTAAGTTACATTTCACACTTGTGAGCAGAATCTGAATGCAATGGGTCAATATTTCTAATTTTAAGAGATTTTTGACTTTATTATGACTCATATCAGCTAGACCAGAAGTGGGATAATGACTTTAAAATCTACAATTAATGAAATTTTAAGATTTCTTCTCGGTTGATGATAGGAAATAACATTTCAAACCTATGAACAAAGGTCTAAATGTAATGGGTCAATATTTCTAATTTTAAGAGATTTTTTACTATATTATGACTCATATCACCTTAGCCAGAAGTGGGATAATGCCTTTAAAATCTACAATTAATGGAATCTTAAGATTTTTTCTGGGTTGATGATAGTAAATAATATTTCACACTTGTGAGCAGAATCTGAATGTAATGGGTCAATATTTCTAGTTTTAAGAGATTTTTGACTATATTATGACTCATCTCAGCTTGACCAGAAGAGGGATAATGCCTTTAAAATCTACAATTAATGGAATCTTAAGATTTCTTCTTGGTTGATGATAGTAAATGATATTTCACACTTGTGAGCAGAATCTTAATGTAATGGGTCAATAATACTAATTTTAAGAGATTTTTGACTATATTATGACTCATATCAGCTTGACCAGAAGTGGGATAATGCCTTTAAAATCTACATTTAATGGAATCTTAAGATTTCTTCTTGGTTGATGATAGTAAATAATAATTCGCACTTGTAGACAGAATCTTTATGTAATGGGTCAATATTTCTAATTTTAAGAGATTTTTTACTATATTATGACTCATATCAGCTTGACCAGAAGAGGGATAATGCCTTTAAAATCTACAATTAATGGAATCTTAAGATTTCTTCTTGGTTGATGATAGTAAATAATATTTCACACTTGTGAGCAGAATCTGAATGTAATGGGTCAATATTTCTAATTTTAAGAGATTTTTGACTATATTATGACTCATATCAGCTTGACCAGAAGTGGGATAATGACTTTAAAATCTACAATTAATGAAATCTTAAGATTTCTTCTCGGTTGATGATAGTAAATAACATTTCAAACCTATGAACAAAGGTCTTAATGTAATGGGTCAATATTTCTAATTTTAAAAGATTTTTGACTATATTATGACTCATATCACCTTAGCCAGAAGTGGGATAATGCCTTTAAAATCTACAATTAATGGAATCTTAAGATTTTTTCTGGGTTGATGATAGTAAATAATATTTCACACTTGTGAGCAGAATCTGAATGTAATGGGTCAATATTTCTAGTTTTAAGAGATTTTTGACTATATTATGACTCATCTCAGCTTAACCAGAAGAGGGATAATGCCTTTAAAATCTACAATTAATGGAATCTTAAGATTTCTTCTTGGTTGATGATAGTAAATGATATTTCACACTTGTGAGCAGAATCTTAATGTAATGGGTCAATAATACTAATTTTAAGAGATTTTTGACTATATTATGACTCATATCAGCTTGACCAGAAGTGGGATAATGCCTTTAAAATCTACAATTAATGGAATCTTAAGATTTCTTCTTGGTTGATGATAGTAAATAATATTTCACACTTGTGAGCAGAATCTGAATGTAATGGGTCAATAATACTAATTTTAAGAGATTTTTGACTATATTATGACTCATATCAGCTTGACCAGAAGTGGGATAATGACTTTAAAATCTACAATTAATGAAATCTTAAGATTTCTTCTTGGTTGATGATAGGAAATAACATTTCAAACCTATGAACAAAGGTCTAAATGTAATGGGTCAATATTTCTAATTTTAAGAGATTTTTTACTATATTATGACTCATATCACCTTAGCCAGAAGTGGGATAATGCCTTTAAAATCTACAATTAATGGAATCTTAAGATTTTTTCTGGGTTGATGATAGTAAATGATATTTCACACTTGTGAGCAGAATCTTAATGTAATGGGTCAATAATACTAATTTTAAGAGATTTTTGACTATATTATGACTCATATCACCTTGACCAGAAGTGGGATAATGCCTTTAAAATCTACAATTAATGAAATCTTAAGATTTCTTCTTGGTTGATGATAGGAAATAACATTTCAAACCTATGAACAAAGGTCTTAATGTAATGGGTCAATATTTCTAATTTTAAAAGATTTTTGACTATATTATGACTCATATCACCTTAGCCAGAAGTGGGATAATGCCTTTAAAATCTACAATTAATGGAATCTTAAGATTTTTTCTGGGTTGATGATAGTAAATAATATTTCACACTTGTGAGCAGAATCTGAATGTAATGGGTCAATATTTCTAGTTTTAAGAGATTTTTGACTATATTATGACTCATCTCAGCTTGACCAGAAGAGGGATAATGCCTTTAAAATCTACAATTAATGGAATCTTAAGATTTCTTCTTGGTTGATGATAGTAAATGATATTTCACACTTGTGAGCAGAATCTTAATGTAATGGGTCAATAATACTAATTTTAAGAGATTTTTGACTATATTATGACTCATATCAGCTTGACCAGAAGTGGGATAATGCCTTTAAAATCTACATTTAATGGAATCTTAAGATTTCTTCTTGGTTGATGATAGTAAATAATAATTCGCACTTGTAGACAGAATCTTTATGTAATGGGTCAATATTTCTAATTTTAAGAGATTTTTTACAATATATTATGACTCATATCAGCTTGACCAGAAGAGGGATAATGCCTTTAAAATCTACAATTAATGAAATCTTAAGATTTCTTCTTGGTTGATGATAGTAAATAATATTTCACACTTGTGAGCAGAATCTGAATGTAATGGGTCAATAATACTAATTTTAAGAGATTTTTGACTATATTATGACTCATATATCAGCTTGACCAGAAGTGGGATAATGACTTTAAAATCTACAATTAATGAAATCTTAAGATTTCTTCTTGGTTGATGATAGGAAATAACATTTCAAACCTATGAACAAAGGTCTAAATGTGATGGGTCAATATTTCTAATTTTAAGAGATTTTTTACTATATTATGACTCATATCACCTTAGCCAGAAGTGGGATAATGCCTTTAAAATCTACAATTAATGGAATCTTAAGATTTTTTCTGGGTTGATGATAGTAAATAATATTTCAAACCTATGAACAAAGGTCTTAATGTAATGGGTCAATATTTCTAATTTTAAAAGATTTTTGACTATATTATGACTCATATCACCTTAGCCAGAAGTGGGATAATGCCTTTAAAATCTACAATTAATGGAATCTTAAGATTTTTTCTGGGTTGATGATAGTAAATAATATTTCACACTTGTGAGCAGAATCTGAATGTAATGGGTCAATATTTCTAGTTTTAAGAGATTTTTGACTATATTATGACTCATCTCAGCTTGACCAGAAGAGGGATAATGCCTTTAAAATCTACAATTAATGGAATCTTAAGATTTCTTCTTGGTTGATGATAGTAAATGATATTTCACACTTGTGAGCAGAATCTTAATGTAATGGGTCAATAATACTAATTTTAAGAGATTTTTGACTATATTATGACTCATATCAGCTTGACCAGAAGTGGGATAATGCCTTTAAAATCTACATTTAATGGAATCTTAAGATTTCTTCTTGGTTGATGATAGTAAATAATAATTCGCACTTGTAGACAGAATCTTTATGTAATGGGTCAATATTTCTAATTTTAAGAGATTTTTTACAATATATTATGACTCATATCAGCTTGACCAGAAGAGGGATAATGCCTTTAAAATCTACAATTAATGAAATCTTAAGATTTCTTCTTGGTTGATGATAGTAAATAATATTTCACACTTGTGAGCAGAATCTGAATGTAATGGGTCAATAATACTAATTTTAAGAGATTTTTGACTATATTATGACTCATATCAGCTTGACCAGAAGTGGGATAATGACTTTAAAATCTACAATTAATGAAATCTTAAGATTTCTTCTTGGTTGATGATAGGAAATAACATTTCAAACCTATGAACAAAGGTCTAAATGTGATGGGTCAATATTTCTAATTTTAAGAGATTTTTTACTATATTATGACTCATATCACCTTAGCCAGAAGTGGGATAATGCCTTTAAAATCTACAATTAATGGAATCTTAAGATTTTTTCTGGGTTGATGATAGTAAATAATATTTCAAACCTATGAACAAAGGTCTTAATGTAATGGGTCAATATTTCTAATTTTAAAAGATTTTTGACTATATTATGACTCATATCACCTTAGCCAGAAGTGGGATAATGCCTTTAAAATCTACAATTAATGGAATCTTAAGATTTTTTCTGGGTTGATGATAGTAAATAATATTTCACACTTGTGAGCAGAATCTGAATGTAATGGGTCAATATTTCTAGTTTTAAGAGATTTTTGACTATATTATGACTCATCTCAGCTTGACCAGAAGAGGGATAATGCCTTTAAAATCTACAATTAATGGAATCTTAAGATTTCTTCTCGGTTGATGATAGTAAATGATATTTCACACTTGTGAGCAGAATCTTAATGTAATGGGTCAATAATACTAATTTTAAGAGATTTTTGACTATATTATGACTCATATCACCTTGACCAGAAGTGGGATAATGCCTTTAAAATCTACATTTAATGGAATCTTAAGATTTCTTCTTGGTTGATGATAGTAAATAATAATTCGCACTTGTAGACAGAATCTGAATGTAATGGGTCAATAATACTAATTTTAAGAGATTTTTGACTATATTATGACTCATATCAGCTTGACCAGAAGTGGGATAATGACTTTAAAATCTACAATTAATGAAATCTTAAGATTTCTTCTTGGTTGATGATAGTAAATAACATTTCAAACCTATGAACAAAGGTCTAAATGTAATGGGTCAATATTTCTAATTTTAAGAGATTTTTTACTATATTATGACTCATATCACCTTAGCCAGAAGTGGGATAATGCCTTTAAAATCTACAATTAATGGAATCTTAAGATTTTTTCTGGGTTGATGATAGTAAATAATATTTCAAACCTATGAACAAAGGTCTTAATGTAATGGGTCAATATTTCTAATTTTAAAAGATTTTTGACTATATTATGACTCATATCACCTTAGCCAGAAGTGGGATAATGCCTTTAAAATCTACAATTAATGAAATCTTAAGATTTCTTCTCGGTTGATGATAGTAAATAACATTTCAAACCTATGAACAAAGGTCTTAATGTAATGGGTCAATATTTCTAATTTTAAAAGATTTTTGACTATATTATGACTCATATCACCTTAGCCAGAAGTGGGATAATGCCTTTAAAATCTACAATTAATGGAATCTTAAGATATCTTCTCGGTTGATGATAGTAAATAACATTTCAAACCTATGAACAAAGGTCTTAATGTAATGGGTCAATATTTCTAATTTTAAAAGATTTTTGACTATATTATGACTCATATCACCTTAGCCAGAAGTGGGATAATGCCTTTAAAATCTACAATTAATGGAATCTTAAGATTTCTTCATGACTGCTGATAGTAAAAAACATTTCACACTTGTGAGCAGAATCTGAATGCAATGGGTCAATATTTCTAATTTTAAGAGATTTTTGACTATATTATGACTCATATCCACTTGACCAGAAGTGGGATAATGCCTTTAAAATCTACAATTAATAGAATCTTAAGATTTCTTCTTGGCTGCAGATAGTAAGTTACATTTCACACTTGTGAGCAGAATCTGAATGCAATGGGTCAATATTTCTAATTTTAAGAGATTTTTGACTTTATTATGACTCATATCAGCTAGACCAGAAGTGGGATAATGACTTTAAAATCTACAATTAATGAAATCTTAAGATTTCTTCTCGGTTGATGATAGGAAATAACATTTCAAACCTATGAACAAAGGTCTTAATGTAATGGGTCAATATTTCTAATTTTAAGAGATTTTTGACTATATTATGACTCATATCACCTTAGCCAGAAGTGGGATAATGCCTTTAAAATCTACAATTAATGGAATCTTAAGATTTTTTCTGGGTTGATGATAGTAAATAATATTTCACACTTGTGAGCAGAATCTGAATGTAATGGGTCAATATTTCTAGTTTTAAGAGATTTTTGACTATATTATGACTCATCTCAGCTTGACCAGAAGTGGGATAATGCCTTTAAAATCTACAATTAATGGAATCTTAAGATTTCTTCTCGGTTGATGATAGTAAATGATATTTCACACTTGTGAGCAGAATCTTAATGTAATGGGTCAATAATACTAATTTTAAGAGATTTTTGACTATATTATGACTCATATCACCTTGACCAGAAGTGGGATAATGCCTTTAAAATCTACATTTAATGGAATCTTAAGATTTCTTCTTGGTTGATGATAGTAAATAATAATTCGCACTTGTAGACAGAATCTTTATGTAATGGGTCAATATTTCTAATTTTAAGAGATTTTTTACTATATTATGACTCATATCAGCTTGACCAGAAGAGGGATAATGCCTTTAAAATCTACAATTAATGGAATCTTAAGATTTCTTCTTGGTTGATGATAGTAAATAATATTTCACACTTGTGAGCAGAATCTTAATGTAATGGGTCAATAATACTAATTTTAAGAGATTTTTGACTATATTATGACTCATATCAGCTTGGCCAGAAGTGGGATAATGCCTTTAAAATCTACAATTAATAGAATCTTAAGATTTCTTCTTGGCTGCAGATAGTAAGTTACATTTCACACTTGTGAGCAGAATCTGAATGCAATGGGTCAATATTTCTAATTTTAAGAGATTTTTGACTTTATTATGACTCATATCAGCTAGACCAGAAGTGGGATAATGACTTTAAAATCTACAATTAATGAAATCTTAAGATTTCTTCTCGGTTGATGATAGGAAATAACATTTCAAACCTATGAACAAAGGTCTAAATGTAATGGGTCAATATTTCTAATTTTAAGAGATTTTTTACTATATTATGACTCATATCACCTTAGCCAGAAGTGGGATAATGCCTTTAAAATCTACAATTAATGGAATCTTAAGATTTTTTCTGGGTTGATGATAGTAAATAATATTTCACACTTGTGAGCAGAATCTGAATGTAATGGGTCAATATTTCTAGTTTTAAGAGATTTTTGACTATATCATGACTCATCTCAGCTTGACCAGAAGTGGGATAATGCCTTTAAAATCTACAATTAATGGAATCTTAAGATTTCTTCTCGGTTGATGATAGTAAATGATATTTCACACTTGTGAGCAGAATCTTAATGTAATGGGTCAATAATACTAATTTTAAGAGATTTTTGACTATATTATGACTCATATCACCTTGACCAGAAGTGGGATAATGCCTTTAAAATCTACATTTAATGGAATCTTAAGATTTCTTCTTGGTTGATGATAGTAAATAATAATTCGCACTTGTAGACAGAATCTTTATGTAATGGGTCAATATTTCTAATTTTAAGAGATTTTTTACTATATTATGACTCATATCAGCTTGACCAGAAGAGGGATAATGCCTTTAAAATCTACAATTAATGGAATCTTAAGATTTCTTCTTGGTTGATGATAGTAAATAATATTTCACACTTGTGAGCAGAATCTTAATGTAATGGGTCAATATTTCTAATTTTAAGAGATTTTTGACTGGATTATGACTCATATCAGCTTGACCAGAAGTGGGATAATGACTTTAAAATCTACAATTAATGAAATCTTAAGATTTCTTCTCGGTTGATGATAGTAAATAACATTTCAAACCTATGAACAAAGGTCTTAATGTAATGGGTCAATATTTCTAATTTTAAAAGATTTTTGACTATATTATGACTCATATCACCTTAGCCAGAAGTGGGATAATGCCTTTAAAATCTACAATTAATGGAATCTTAAGATTTCTTCTCGGTTGATGATAGTAAATAACATTTCAAACCTATGAACAAAGGTCTTAATGTAATGGGTCAATATATCTAATTTTAAAAGATTTTTGACTATATTATGACTCATATCACCTTAGCCAGAAGTGGGATAATGCCTTTAAAATCTACAATTAATGGAATCTTAAGATTTCTTCATGACTGCTGATAGTAAATAACATTTCACACTTGTGAGCAGAATCTGAATGCAATGGGTCAATATTTCTAATTTTAAGAGATTTTTTACTATATTATGACTCATATCCACTTGACCAGAAGTGGGATAATGCCTTTAAAATCTACAATTAATGGAATCTTAAGATTTCTTCTTGGCTGCAGATAGTAAGTTACATTTCACACTTGTGAGCAGAATCTGAATGCAATGGGTCAATATTTCTAATTTTAAGAGATTTTTGACTTTATTATGACTCATATCAGCTAGACCAGAAGTGGGATAATGACTTTAAAATCTACAATTAATGAAATCTTAAGATTTCTTCTCGGTTGATGATAGGAAATAACATTTCAAACCTATGAACAAAGGTCTAAATGTAATGGGTCAATATTTCTAATTTTAAGAGATTTTTGACTATATTATGACTCATATCACCTTAGCCAGAAGTGGGATAATGCCTTTAAAATCTACAATTAATGGAATCTTAAGATTTCTTCATGACTGCTGATAGTAAATAACATTTCACACTTGTGAGCAGAATCTGAATGCAATGGGTCAATATTTCTAATTTTAAGAGATTTTTTACTATATTATGACTCATATCCACTTGACCAGAAGTGGGATAATGCCTTTAAAATCTACAATTAATGGAATCTTAAGATTTTTTCTGGGTTGATGATAGTAAATAATATTTCACACTTGTGAGCAGAATCTGAATGTAATGGGTCAATATTTCTAGTTTTAAGAGATTTTTGACTATATTATGACTCATCTCAGCTTGACCAGAAGTGGGATAATGCCTTTAAAATCTACAATTAATGGAATCTTAAGATTTCTTCTTGGTTGATGATAGTAAATGATATTTCACACTTGTGAGCAGAATCTTAATGTAATGGGTCAATAATACTAATTTTAAGAGATTTTTGACTATATTATGACTCATATCACCTTGACCAGAAGTGGGATAATGCCTTTAAAATCTACATTTAATGAAATCTTAAGATTTCTTCTTGGTTGATGATAGTAAATAATATTTCGCTCTTGTAGACAGAATCTTTATGTAATGGGTCAATATTTCTAATTTTAAGAGATTTTTTACTATATTATGACTCATATCAGCTTGACCAGAAGAGGGATAATGCCTTTAAAATCTACAATTAATGGAATCTTAAGATTTTTTCTTGGTTGATGATAAAAAATATTATTTCACACTTGTGAGCAGAATCTTAATGTAATGGGTCAATAATACTAATTTTAAGAGATTTTTGACTATATTATCACTCATATCACCTTGAGTAGTATAGGTAATGATGGTTCTGGACCACTTCCACTGGAGCCAGATTCATATACCTATACTGCTACTACAGGGGGATTTTTTATGCCAAAATGACTATGCGATTCAACGATAGTCATGAGATTCAGCTAAATTCACTCTAGCTCACCACCACCTGGAGCCAATGATATACATTTTTATAGGTAATGATGGTTCTGGACCACTTCCACTGGAGCCAGATTTATTACCTATACTGCTACTACAGGGGGGATTTTTTATGCCAAAATGATTATGCGATTCAACGATAGTCATGAGTTGTATTAAACGAAACATCAATATAATTAATAATGGATAAAATTTACTATAGCCCACGAGGATATTGGAAAGGTGTAGGAGCAATAAAAAAATTAGCCACCGCGGCTAAGGTATCTAAAGATGTGGCCAAGGATTGGTTAAAGAAACAAGCGTTGTGGCAAATATACTTACCGGCACCGCGTTATATACCGAGGAAGAAGTTTGATATTTTTACGACGAATGAAGTTCATCAGGCTGACCTCTTGTTTCTTCCCCACGATAAGGTAAAACGCAAAACGTATAAATACGCTTTAACGGTAGTGGATGTGGCTAGTCGATACAAAGAGGCTGAGCCATTAACCTCGAAAGAATCAACAGAGGTAGCTAATGCACTGAGTCGCATATATAAACACGGACCACTAAAATGGCCTAAGCTATTTCAAGTAGATCCCGGTCGCAAGTTTATGGGATCGATAACTAAACTGTTAACAAAGCACGATGTCGAAATCGTCTGTGGTGAAAGAGAGGCCCACCGCAGTCAAGCTATCGTCGAAAGATTTAAAAGGACATTAGAGGAACGTTTGTTTGGCTATCAGTATGGGATCGAAATGAAATCGGAACGATTGAGATCAACCGAATGGGTGACACGATTATCAGCTGTTGTATCAGCGCTGAATAATGAAGTGACGAGATTAATAGGGAAGAAACCATCCGATGCTATTAAAATGAAATCCATGACTTCCAAATCTTCAGCACCGAGGAGAGGCAAAGAACGAAAACTTCCGGATAGAGTAAGGGTAAGATATTTATACCAGGCCGGTGAACTCGTAGGAGGCCTACGTCGTGCAACCGATCCGATTTGGTCTCTTAAGACGTATAACATTAGTCGATTGGTTACGAAAGAAGGAGAGCCTATTCTTTATTATCTTCAAGATGGACCAGGTAGGGCATTTGTACGAGAAGAGTTGTTCATAGTTCCCGACGGTACGGTATTACCACCATAACCATAAGTATAGGTAGTTACACCATCATTATCAATCCATCTCTTTGTATCTAAGGGGGATAATGATGTCTTGTTCATTCTTAATCCATATATCCTATGATTGTAACTTCTTAAAGAGTTCATCTCGTGTTTGGACATCTACCGTTGAATAATGATTCTTTATACTGTTCGTGTTTGATATGCTTTTTTACCACATACTTCTTAACGCCCTTGGCTTTTCTTATCTCTCCATTATCGGACTTCTTTATAGAATACATCTTAGGTCTTAATCCTACATACTCCGTTATAGGAGTCCCAGCACATTCATCCTTCATCTTACCTAATACCTTTTTATTTACAACGCTGTGCAGTGGATTATCTTTTGGGTAATCGCTCGTGTCGTACATATCTATTTTTTCTGCCATATCTTTATACACATCCTCGGTTTGTATTTCCATCAACAAAGAATCTGTGTCGGTATATAAAACCTCGCATCTATCGCCATATTGCTTCTTAAGTTCGTTGTAATGAAAGTCATACATTAAATGTTTTGACAAGTCGAGAATACTCATACCGACGTACACCGGTCTGTTGAATTTTATATTACTCTTCTGCATATGCAACGCGGCTAAGTCGTTATCGAATATCTTGCTTCTGTTAAAAGCCGGACTGGCTATAAGTTTCCTGAGTCTTTCTTCCTCATTAGATCTGACTAATTTAACATCAACACGCTTCCTTAGATTCTCCATAGTTTTACCAAATACTGAGTTATTCATGAGCTTATACAGATTCTTTTCGAAATCGCTGGTAGCTATCTTTCATAAATCTGTGTTCAACCTTATATATGGCTCCATCCAAGGGCTTTGATCAAACTTTAGAACTCTGTGTATTTTCTTAAGTTTCATACCTAACGATAGATACAACTGGAGATTTCTGTAGTGAACTATATATTTTGTCTTATCCATCAAATTTGGTACGAGTTTTTCTACGTTAGCTAACCTACTATTATCCATCAAGGAGTGTTGATATTCCGACATCCAATCTTTATTAACCATTAATCTTTCGGGAGCTAGCGGATAACTGTTATGATCTTTATGTAACGAACTTGGATATTCCAAGTCAACTTCTAGTATGTACCCTTTATTCGCATCATTATTATGGATATCATTCACATTGACCCACTCAAAACCACCCGTTGGTAAAGGTTGACTCATAGCCCATCCGTACAAATTGTTAGCGTCGAGATATAATATATGAGTGTCGGGTTTACTCGGATCGTATCCTTCCACTAATTTATTATTAGCCTTAGAATACCTTTTCGCCGCCATCGATATACCACCTCTTAATCCTTTCTCAATAAACAAGTGCATATCGTAATCGGTGAGTAGTTTTAGCTCTACGCCGGTCTTCTTCAACAATGCATCCCACGATAGTCCGGGACTGGAATAGTACCATGCCGCGTCCAAGCCGTATTGTTTTAAACACGTCTTTCTAAATATCTCGAATATATCGGCGAGTAACAGTACATCGGTTTTTAAGTACAGATCGTGATAATCGCCTAAATTCTTACAACCTTATTTATCCCAGACTGTCAGAGGGTGTTCATAATCGGCATCTGTTATTCTAGATTCTGTTAAGTTACTATAGAATGATTCGAGGGGTGGTAATTCAGTTTCTTCGAATCTAGACCAATCATCCATATATTCGTAAGGATATACACCTTTTCTTAGCAACAAATGACGAGTTATCTTATCGGTATATTTATTTGTTATCGCAAAGTCATCGGGATTGTTCGCATTAGCTAAATTGTCCAGGGAAGATAACAGAAACTGTACGGAGTCTATGAATCTAAGCCCATTACTTTGCTTTATTCTAGATTTCCCATGCTTGTCCCTATAATGTATAGGTTTAGTCAACGAGAACGATATTATTAGGAATGCACGTTAAACCGCCATCGGTCTTTGAGATAGCTTGCATAATGAGATGTGAATCGTATCCCCTAAGGTTATGAAACACAACGGGGATGGGTATTGTTTGAGAATTCATTTTTAGTTTCAAGTTACACTCGTTATGAGCGGCCCCCCGATAATTACCCGTGACGTGACAATGATCTCTTACAGAATCCCCATCCAGGGTTTTATTACAAACGTGACAACTCGTTGACTTCTTATGGGCCCTCCAATCATCCCTTGTCAGACGCATGGGTTTCTTACACGATAATTTTTCCCTGATTATTCTCTCTTCATTTTGTAGATATTCTAGGAACTTTCCCGCTGCATCGGGACCTCTGTAAATCACGGGCGGGTTTGTTTTCCCATCATACCTTACAACTATATATCCAAACCCACAAGGAATATGTTCTTGAGTTTTGTAGGTAAAACTACTATCAGTATTATTATGGTTGGTATTTTCTATGGGTTTGATAAGAGCTTCGAAGTCGGTGTAAATTACGTACGGTACTGGCATTTGATTACAATAATGTTCAAATTTTAATATATTTTTCCCCTCTTTAGGCATATCGATCCTGATAGCGGTCTGTCCAACACCTCTACAGTCTTCTTTATGCGCTTCTAATAGATCTTGTCTGCTGTACCCATGCAGGCATCTTTCGCAGAAATATTTCTTTCTAGCATGTTTTGTTTGATCGTATAATAGCCTGTTTAAACTCTTTATCCACGTATAATGATATTTACCATCTTTTTCGATCAGAAATGAATTGATTCTGGGAATATGTTCCGGACCGGAGCTTATCCTGTGTACAACAATTCCTTTAGAATGTCCGAAAACATTTATAGCTAAATTATTTTGCTTTTCCACCTTATCAATTTGTGATATTGGTGTAGGTTCGTCTATACCATCGAAGTTGAGTCCATCGTTTTGGGGATAGCTAGAAGGTCTATCCGGATGCTTGTCTGCGGGGAACAATGCAGATCTTATCATCATTCTTAAACAGTCATCGGATTTATTTTTTACGTTAATTATGGCTTTTTTCTTCTTATAATACGGGGGTAAATCTATATAAGATCCACCTTTGAAGGGTATATAATTTGCTATATCTAAATATAAACTTTCAATTTTATCCACACCCCAACCTGAACCTCTATTAGTCCAGCGTTCTAAAGTTTCCTGTATCCTCTGAATTGATGTATCTAATGATGCGTTTATAGTATCGGATTCAGTTATAACTTCTTGATTGCTTCGGAAATATGGTTCGGTATATTCGGTGCTATCGTCTGTGTTACTTTCACTCAATGTCATTTTAATCGTCAGCTGGTATTTTATACTATGTAAATCATCTAATTCCTCGTTAATTTTACTCGATATGATGGGCTTAATATCGTTAACATCCATGTTGGAATTAATATCCATCTTCCAACCTCTTAGATATTTACCAACGCCGGCGGATGTGGGTACAAATATTAATTCTTGTTGTTTATTCTCAACATCATCATTATCATCATCATTATGTTGAATATCATCATCATTATCATTAGGTTGATTATTATCTAGTAAAGCGATCAATTCAGCTCTTCTCATTCGAGAATAACCTCTCAGCCCACTGTTTCTCGCTTGAACTTTGAGTTCTCTAACAGTCTGGGGTTTGTTGTATTCCAAACGGAGTAAGGTAATCAATTCAGCTTTTCTCATACGAGAATATCCACGTAGGCCACTTTGCTTTGCCATAGCCTTCAACTCTCTGACAAAAACCATTGTGGTTGAATGGTATATACAAAATGATTCATTTGTCTAAATGGTTGTTTTTCATATATAAATACGTATTCTCCCCAACCTATTCCTCTCATTGATGTAATCTCTCTTCCTAGCATAAATAATCTGCTTTCTGACCTTATCAGCACCGTGACTCTTACATAAACTGTAACTACATTTGACTCCAATCCCACATACAGAACAAACGTAATTTTTAAAACCCTTTCTGATGTTATAAGCGTGAGTGCCACAGTAAATACCCACCAATGGCTTCTGACATTGAATCGATTTCCCCATGAGTGTATATTTGCATAGATTCATGGTTATACACATATCATATCATTTGTCTAAAAGGTAAATCACATCTACACTATTGATTAGGCAGTCAGCCAACGCTATTTATAGATCGCTCTAAACTAGGTCATGGTTTATGCATAGCCACAGCTGTGGTTATTTATGAGTAGTCATGGTATAGCTGAAAATCAATACAGCAGATAATCCCATAATCACAAATGCGACCTCACGGTTCTTTTGTTCCTCTGACGGTGTATAAAACTGACTCATTGTTGGTCTCGGTATTGGGTCGAGTTTTTTCCCATAAACGAGGAAGTATTCGTGCATGGCAGATTCAACATCCTTAAACGTTTGAATTGTATGTCCTTCCTTAATCAGTTTTTCATGAATAAAGTCTAATCTCTTCATTCTCTGCTGTGTATATTGTAACTGGGCTGCTTGGTATTGTTCTAAAGCTTCGTTATGTCGTTTACGCTCCTCTTCAACTTCTTTAGCGTTTGATTCCCTCATACTGGAAAATAAATAATTACTCCCCGAAGTCCTTGTTTGATGAGCATATCCTTCTTTGCCATTGCTAGCCAATATCCAGAACCATCATATCTATATCAAATCCATTAAAATCTAGCTTGGGAGGTGTGGCTTTAGTAATCATTTTAGCCATACGAGCATAGCTAATGGCCAAGCCGGTGACCACCGCTGAATGATACGTCGCGTTTACCAACATTTTACCGTCTGTAACTGGAGTAGTCATGCTTCTTATAGCATTATATGAGGACTAACCTCTAATTGAACTTGTTGTTGCGGCGGGGGTGACGTTTTCTCTTCTCCGGTCTTATAAAAGAACCATACAGCCGCTATACCAGCAACTCCTACTAGTGCCCATGTTTTAATCGGATTAATATTTGAATTATTTATTAATTTTGCTTTGCGCGCCAGCCCTCCCTTTCTTCCTGCAGCTATTTTTTGGGGGTTCTTAGTAACTCTGGCTTTTAGTATTTTCTCATTCACATGTGGTGCATCCTCATTCACTGGTGGTTCCTCGTTCACTCGTTGTTCCACAATCTGTTGTTCCTCGTTCACTTGTTGTTGTGTGTTCACAATCTGTTGTGGTGTCACCTGTTGTGTCTCCATTATTATTAAGTGGGCATGTATGTTTAAATTGACAATACCTAGCCGTTATTAAAGCTGTGGTGAACGGAGCTAAAAACATTCCGAATCTATGATAAAACTCACAGCTCACTGCGCTTATAGCGTGTTCGATGAATAGGTCTTTCTCTAGAGATTCGCACAAATACATGCGATGTTCTGCCGGGATGGGGAGAAACGTACTAGCTACGACTGTGTATAGTTGTAATATAGCCGACCCTATCGTTTTAGTCATGGTAGCTCCCAGTCTAGACTCGTAACGAGCGTACAGTTTTTTAATCTCTTCGTTGGTCATGTTATCAATTTTTTCGATGGTATAATTTTCCCCCAAATATTGGGAACATTTTCCACCGGCTACCAAAGCGGCGAGTCTTTCTCTATGTTTATCTAAAGATTTATCAACATCAGGCTCAGATTCTTTGAGCATTTGTTCGATGAGTTCGTCGCATTCAATAATGTAATACCTAAGGAGATATTTAAGTCTAACATAATATAATATGACATATCCAATACATCCCGTAATAATGAACTGTTGCGAAAGAATGATGATTTCGAACCACATTTTATGTAATATTAACCGCTAATGTTCAATTTGCTACATTTTGCTATAATTTTGCTATAATTTTGCTACAATTTTGCTACATTTTGCTACATTTTGCTACATTTTGCTATAATTTGCTAAGCAATTGCATAAGCAGCTGGTTGATCGGTTTTTAATACGAGTTTACAGTGCTTCGTTGCCGATAACAGTTTTCTGACTTTATCTCGTTCGAGCTTGGTATAAATAACATCATTTTCGCGGAGACATTCCTCGAATGAATCTCGGTCTTTGCAATGAAACAAGGCAACCCATTTGGTCTGCTCTCTGAGATCTTTCAGGACAGAGTTGTATTTTTGAGTAAGTACCCAAACGCTATGTTGAGTATGCCGACCGGAGAATGCTAAATACGAAAGCATATCTTTCTTTTTTGTGAGTTCTTTACTCGCGCTGCAGTCGTCTATTACGAAAAGGGTCGATTCTCCTTTGTATTTTTCGTGACATACTCGGAGGCAGTCTTGTAAACGATCGCCCGGATCGACTCTGTGTACCCCGTCGTCATTCATTACCCAATCTCTCGATAGGTAGGTTTTATTAACGCTTATAGTCGGGCACAGAATAATAATATGATCGAAAACGTCCCGATAATGACTTTCTAAAATATCTAGAATAAAAGCTGTTTTTCCACAGCTCGTTTGCCCGCATATGATAGCGCAGTGCGGATCTTTAGGTCAAAGATTATCAATAGATTGCTTGCACGAATCGCCCATTCTGTATATTAAGTTGCGCATCCATAATCACGTACAAATGTATGTTTAATTTACCAGCCGATTCCTGAAGCTTCGTTATCTGTATGGTGGCACCCTCGCTGGCATTTTCTATTCTCCTCCCACTGCCGTGTAGTTGGTCATCATCTGTTGTTCGCATGTCGAGCCATAGTGCGTACTTTGTGGTGAGGTATTCACCCATCGATACACTCCCGAGAGACAGATCTTTCACGACCGCATTAACTTCCGGAGAACGTTTTATAGAAGGAAGTTTTTTAATCTCATCCCACTGGTGATACGCTAGCATTCCTTGGCTATATAGTTGATTAGGAACGCCCTCGATAGTCAATTCTACTTTTGTAATCTTGGGATTGTAGAACTTCTCGGTATTTCTTTTAAACGCATCGGAGGGGTCCTGGAACAACATTAAAATACCCTTCAACGATCTCGTGGGGACGTTTAGATTGATATTCCACATCGTATCTTTTCTGTCCCTCGTGATCTTTCGATGTCGCAGCACGCGATCGTACAAAATGGCTAAACTTCCCGTATACTGGCTACGAATTTGTCTGGCTAATTCGGGATCCGTTATCATATCGTACTCCAGCGAGATATTGTCAATGGAATAGCTAGCATCATCAGCAGCTCTGATTACTCTGCCGTAGTCATTAAAAGTGAGTTCGTATTCTAACCTATCGCCAAGGGATACTTGATAAAAGGGCATGTGGGAATCTAGTAATTCAAAGTCTAGGGGAATATAGAATCGGTTACCTAATGCGTCGGCAATGGCCTTATCTTTTTCGTTGGTATCAACACCATTTTCAGCGCCCACGCGCAGTCTCAATGTGTTCTTATTACATATACCTTGGTACTGTAAGTTTTCCCGCTCTTTATCCGTTCTCCAGAGATCCATGTAGCAATATTATACATCGCTATCGTCGATACTCAAAACCTCATTACCGCTAATTTTAATCGCGATTTTCTTAACAATAGCACGACCTATGTTCTGAACGAGCTCCCTGTTAACGTCGGTAGAAGTCAAACTAATCGTAAATGCTAGTCGGACAGTTCCCGGAATTAACACATCATGTGCGCCAAGATTAGGAAAGCGAACCAGAAGCATTTGATTCTGATCGATGGTACTAGGGTTATTAGTTATAGTTACAGACTGACGAATTGCTTTGACCCCTAATGGATCTCGAAGTCTACGTTGTGGGTTTAACTTGCGTCCGTATTGCGAAGACATTGTTATATTGAAAACATGTGCCCTATGTTTAATATAAAAATGACTGATTTTGATATTAATGACTTTGATCTAAGTACCTTTGATGATCCGAATCGAACCGAAGAGGGTACTGATGAAACCAGGTTTAGTAGTCTTAACGATGAACTTTTACAATCAAACGTCAATGATTATTACGATGCCTTAAAAGAAGATAAAAATTATGTTAACCCAATAGGCCGTGACTATTCAAAGTTTACGATAGATAGTAAAGGAATATTTTGACTGCGTGACTCTCCAGATATTGATCTTATGAATTCTCGTACTCGTAAATCGACAAGCATATAGCTCAAGAGAAAACAAAACTTGAACAGGCGGGCGATGAGTTCAGTAGACGCCGCGTAGCGGAAAGATTGCGTAACTTAGAAGACGAAAGATCGGCCCGCCTCGAAGCAGCTTCCAGGAATAGAAAGGCACTTTGTTCGCAAATCAGTAGAATTCGAGAAACTATCGATCAAGTCCTCAACGACGATACTACACTGGCCGATAAAATTAAAACATTGTTCAGAGAACAGGGGATAACCATTGCAAGTATTTTAACCGCGTTGGGATTTATTATATCGACTTTGACTCTCTCGTTAACAGGTGGCAGTACAGGTGGTGGTACACCGCCTAACGATAAAAACGGGATAAAAGAGTGGATAAAAAAGCATTTAAAAGCATTAGGTTCAGCACTGGGAAAGCTCGATGAGAAAGCCGCGGCCGCACTTCCCGGTATAATAGGGAGTGTTGTTTCCTGGCTATTGAATTTATTAGCTAAGACCACCACTTGGCTTAGGCAAAACTTGTGGGGGTTGATCGTAGCAATTGCAGGGCTGTTGTACGTATTCGCTAAGAACTATTTAACCACCAAATCATGAGTAAACCAACCGCGACTCCACCAACTACAAGCGCTGTTTTTTCATCGATATGTTGTTGATTTTTAGCCTCAATATGCGGTGGCACTTGTGCGTCAGTAGATGGCTGAGCGATAGTTGGTGTTTGTGGCTTGACTATTCCCTCTTCGCCCGTGATCGTTTGCGTTATTAATTCGACGTTAATATCTGAATTTATACCTGGTTTTTGTTGATCGGTAGCGATAACAATTTTATTATTATAACCTATCACTTGACCGATCTTAAGTTCCATATTACTCGGAGACATGTATAGTCCCGGCGAATAAACAAAGTCCACTTTGGATTGAGCGTACTGTAATGCATCTTGAAAACGCTTTATAGACAATGGTATGTCAACTGGTGAATTAATGGCGTCCTCCACGTTTGAGACAAAGTGTTTTTGCGCATCGAACGCCGTCCCAGTACCGATAATGGACGTTCGTGTTTGCGATTGTTCTCCGAGAATTGCCCACACATAAGTTCTTATCGATTCATTAACTTTTTCAAATCCTGGGTTAGTAAAATTATTTTCCGTTTTATCATTAAGAAATTCATTCCAAGCATCTGTTGTATCGTTTGGATGCAAAAACTTTGTTATAATATAAGGAATGCCACTCTCAAAGTTCATACGATCTGCTCTAAACTGTTTACTCAAGAGTGCAAAGCCTGAAGGGATCACACCCTCTTTAATTAAATAATCGCTTTTATCTTTAATAGTTCTTTGTCATTTGGACGGAATACGTAGACCATGGCTAGGTCCTTTAATGCGCCAATCTTTACTCGTAGAAACATTAAATTCATTACAAATACGGTCGAAGGCCCTCTTATTATAATGATTATTTGCGTGATTCAATGCTGGATCCAGCGGTAATGGAGCACTAATTTCTTTAAGTATACGTCTAATCTGATAGTACACGTGAAATAATATAACAGACTTATATAGTTTAAATCCTGGGGCATTAACAGATACGCCACATCCCGTTGTGGCACACCATACGGCAAAGTTTAACTGATTCTGCCAAAATTGCATCGGACGGTTAAACCAATCGTCCACCATTGTATCGTTAGTTGCCGTGAAACTGTATTTTTCAAAGATATCGTGGCATTTAACGGTAAACTCAGCACGGGAGGCAGTTACTATAATCGACTGATTAGTAATGTAAGTTGATTTCATATTTAAAATATGATATAGTATCATTGTATATTTAATATGTATGTTACACTACCTGGAATAACAAATGGTCAGTCTATTCAACTGCTTCATACTATCGATAACTCGGACGGACAACTCGAAGTCGCCCTATGCGATGTAACGTATTACCCGCTGTGGGCCAATATAAGTGCTGCGAAAGATAATAATGTGTTGCTTATACTGATAAACGAAAATACATTTGACAAATTAATTACTATACCTGATGGGTATTTCAGCGTATGCTCACTCAATGATGAATTTTTTAAGCCTAATGGAATGAGTCTCACACAAAATGAGTCGAATGGGATGCTGAAATTAGTCACTGGAGAAAAAGGTGTACGGATTGAAGAGAGCTTATATTATAAACTATGATTTACACTCTTCAAACCTATACAACCCAACATAACAACACAGGGAGTTAAATTACCTGATTTAGTTCCCTATAAAGAGTTGTTCATCCGTCTTGATCAAATAAGCACGACGGATAATATTCAACTAGAAAGTCCTTCAACTCTACTCAGATCTGTTCCAGTGAAAAATGAAAAATATAATAGCGGTAGAACGGAATCTTTCTCGTCATTACAATATAAAAAATTGAAGCGTGGTATTATTTCAGATCTCAAAATTTCTGTATTAGATGTAAAACATCAACCTGTACATATAGGATACTTAAGTGTAACACTCCATATTAAAAATAATGGTTGATGCATCAGGCCCTGGAACGCTCAGACAATGTAATACAATTGCGCTTTCCGATCTCGGGGAGACACGGAAGGATTTGATAAACCAGGTTACAATGGTAAGTTATACGCTTTACACTTACACGATAATGTATATAAGAGGAAAGAAGTCACATTCACGGGTAATCTAGAAGATTTAAGCGATGTCGACGTTAGTAGACTCATTAAAAACACTTCGTACAATATTATTCGCAACGACGATAATAAATGGACTATGGTCGAAGCAAACATCGAGTGGCTACTGAATATCGTCAATACCCCACCTTATGTGATGATGGGTAAGGGACATAATTTAACTAAGATAATAAATAGTGGCATCGTACTCGCGGCTTATATCCCGTCAAAACGAAAAAGTGTGTTGGTCACTCCCCTGCCAGAAAACCCAGGTCATATGTTATATAGTCGTCTGGCCTTAAAAAATATTACTTTAAATTTGGTTACTGAATTCGAAGATATTAAAGATAACTTGAGTGCAATACCTAATATTTCCACGCTTATTATTGAAGTCTTGTTCGGAGATGCACCGGAAAATGCCTTCGAAATTTTACCAGGTCTATCGATTAAATGGCTCAAGAAACACGAGCGTCGACGTTACAGTATTATTCATATCGGAGCATCACCCGTTGCAACCCTCGAGGGGGTCCAAATTATTAAAAGTGACAGTATTTCTCTTTCTAAGATATTCTTGCCGTATAATATACATTTGATAAGGTTGATGTATAGTCTCAAAACATTTAAGCAAGACCAATTAAAGACTATTATATGATCGTAATATACACTATGAGTTTATATCCAGCACTCGATGAAGCATTTGAAAAGATGGAAACTGTTGATGGATTTTGATTACATCAAATAAGCGACATAAAACATCGAATAGAGAAGGATAGGGAGTTGAGACTTGGATTGTATAAAAAGTATCGCAGAGCCGTGAATGCTCTGGACGGAGTTGACACCGCTCTTGTAGTATCTGGCATGGGACTCGGTGTAGCGGGTATCGGTTTACTATCAACTATAATCACCGCGCCTATCGTGCTCGGCATGGAAATAACCGCTGGAGTCTCGGGACTGGCAGGAATAGCGATAAAATTCATTTCTCGTAGGTTGCAAAAGAAAGCATTAAAACACGATAGTATTCGGATACTCGCCGAAGCAAAGTTGAACAGCATTGAGGATCATATTTCGACAGCAATGGCCGATTGTAAGATATCCGAGGATGAGTTTCGTTTAGTGCTGTCGGAACTCACCAAATACAATGAAATGAAGCAGGACATTCGATCAAAATCTCATAAGACCAGTGGTATTAGCGAAGACGAGAAAAAAAACTTCATAGAACAGGGGAGGCAACAAGCGCGTCAATTATTCCGTGCCAAAACCAAAGAACTGGTTGGAGATTAAAAATAGATTGCTTACTATCGTTTGATCACATTTAGACAAATGCTTACATAAATATATAATAATGGAGAAAGCTATTAAATGGAAAGAATTACCACAAGGTTTTTATTATATCAGTGATGTCAAACCAACCAAATACGGTTATCAATTGTTTCTTATCAATTTACAAAAAGAGTGTAGTTATATAGTCTGGTCTCCTAGTAAAATGAACGAAGAACTTAATAAAAATGTTGAAAATCGCTTTATCGATAAAAATAATAAAGAATATTTTTATTACCATTTAGACTCATCTAAAGCAATGATTGGCCCCAGGTATTGGTAAGCTAGAGCCAATTTAACTTAAACTCATGACTATCATTGAATCGCATAATCATTTTGGCATAAAAAATCCCCCCTGTAGTAGCAGTATAGGTAATAAATGTGGCTCCAGTGGAAGGGGTCCAGAACCATCATTACCTATAAAAAATTATATCATTGGCTCCAGGTGGTGGTGAGCTAGAGTCAATTTAGCTGAATCTCATGACTATCGTTGAATCGCATAGTCATTTTGGCATAAAAAATCCCCCTGTAGTAGCAGTATAGGTATATGAATCTGGCTCCAGTGGAAGTGGTCCAGAACCATCATTACCTATACTACTCCTTGACCAGAAGTGGGATAATGCCTTTAAAATCTACAATTAATGGAATCTTAAGATTTTTTCTGGGTTGATGATAGGAAATAATATTTCACACTTGTGAGCAGAATCTGAATGTAATGGGTCAATATTTCTAGTTTTAAGAGATCTTTGACTATATTATGACTCATCTCAGCTTGACCAGAAGTGGGATAATGCCTTTAAAATCTACATTTAATGGAATCTTAAGATTTCTTCTTGGTTGATGATAGTAAATGATATTTCACACTTGTGAGCAGAATCTTAATGTAATGGGTCAATAATACTAATTTTAAGAGATTTTTGACTATATTATGTCTCATATCACCTTGACCAGAAGTGGGATAATGCCTTTAAATTATACATTTAATGGAATCTTAAGATTTCTTGTCCGTTGATGATAGTAAATAACATTTCGCACTTGTAGACAGAATCTTAATGTAATGGGTCAATATTTCTAATTTTAAGAGATTTTTGACTATATTATGACTCATCTCAGCTTGACCAGAAGTGGGATAATGCCTTTAAAATCTACAATTAATGGAATATTAAGATTTCTTCTTGGTTGATGATAGTAAATAATATTTCACCCTTGTGAGCAGAATCTTAATGTAATGGGTCAATAATACTAATTTTAAGAGATTTTTGACTATATTATCACTCATATCAGCTTGACCAGAAGTGGGATAATGCCTTTAAAATCTACAATTAATGGAATCTTAAGATTTTTTCTGGGTTGATGATAGTAAATGATATTTCACACTTGTGAGCAGAATCTTAATGTAATGGGTCAATAATACTAATTTTAAGAGATTTTTGACTATATTATGTCTCATATCACCTTGACCAGAAGTGGGATAATGCCTTTAAAATCTACAATTAATGGAATCTTAAGATTTCTTCTCAGTTGATGATAGTAAATAACATTTCAATCCTTTGAACAAAGGCCTAAATGTAATGGGTCAATATTTCTAATTTTAAGAGATTTTTGACTATAATATGACTCATATCGCCTTGACCAGAAATGGGATAACACCTATAAAATTTACAATTAATGGAATCTTAAGATTTATTCTTGGCTGCAGATAGTAAATAACATTTCACACTTGAGGCCTAAATGTAATGGGTCAATATTTCTAATTTTAAGAGATTTTTGACTATAATATGACTCATATCGCCTTGACCAGAAATGGGATAACACCTATAAAATCTACAATTAATGGAATCTTAAGATTTATTCTTGGCTGCAGATAGTAAATAACATTTCACACTTGTGTACAGAATCTTAATGTAATGGGTCAATACTGCTATTTTTAAGAGACCTTTTACTATATTATCACTCATGTCCCTTTGACCAGAAATGGGATAGCCCTTTCACATGTACAATTAATGGAATACTTGTAGCTGATTTTTATTAATTATTGATTAGATATTTACCCTTGTATTACTGTAATCAAACCGTCCAGAAGCGGCATAACACCTTTAAAATTTATTAACTGTTGAATATTTATAATTAATTTTAGCTTTTGAAAGTGATTAGGACCACAAACTTAGCAAATATTGAGATAGGTCATGATTGGTACTTTTATAGCAGTATTATACCAGTAAGTGTGTTACACAAGGAGTGTCAGAATTCAGACATTCTTGTATTTACCCAGTGAGGGTGAAGGTAATACATGGATTCTTACATGAGTTTTGTAAAACAGAATATGTACTGTGTACAGTTCTTTTATCCACGTGATGTCAATCGCCAAGCACAGGTACTATCTTATTCTGTGTATTTTACCTTCAACTGTCAGGGGTGCGATTGGTTAGCGTATTGGTCAAAGCGTTCGCTCGTCGCGTCGATGGCCCGGTTTGATTCCCATCATGTGTTCAATGAGTAAACCCTATTTCTGGTGTCCTGTGCCATGATACTCCAGGAATGCTGCTAAAAGCAGTGTAAATACATATTCACCCACTTACTCCCTCCTTCTGCAGAGGTGTCTATCCACTAGACCACTCAGGCAGTTGATTTCGTGTAGAAGTGGTCCCCAGCAACACATGCTTAATTTTAATTGTCTTACTAGGTGACTTCATGGATCGGAGGTTCAACGTCCTCCGACGTGCTGGGTGTTTGCTTATAATATCAATCACTATTTTGCTCTCTGCCCATTTGGACCAACATTTTACTGCAAGAACCAGTAACAGCAAAGCTGACCATGCAGGTAATATTCCCTTGATCGGATGGGGAGTCCGGCTTAGAATCGTATAATGAGAGGCGACTAACGAGCCTCTGGTAGTCAGGTTCGTTATTTGGTTGATTGCGAGACATCGTACAATTAATGAGGATACATGTTTTGCATTTCTATTCAGATCGTGGGATTGGAGGAGACCGCACGTTAAATTAAACAGAATACGGAAAATTGTTTACAGTTACAAACAAAACAAAATCTAAATGGAATGCATAATGTGTCGGGGCTCTTTTATTTAACGGCCACAATCCGAAATATTTCAGAAACCCCTCGAGTTACCGCTTTTACTTTTGTAATATGGCCGATTCCATTACATTCTATACACTATTGTGACCACAATGTGATGTAGAAACACATCCTTGATTTCAATTATTGATCTAATTATAACATAATTTGTTAAAAGAAATATCGCACAGACACTGTGACATTTGTGCATAAATGTGAATTGCCGCACAGAAAGGCGTGTGAATATTTGCCAAGTACAAAATAACAAAAAAATAATAATAACTAAAGATGTTTCCAATTTATAGTGAAGAATTTAATGTGCGTTATTTATTTGGAATGGGACATGGAAATATACAAAAGATCATATTCAGTACGGTCCCCCCCAAAATATAAACTAAATCATATTCCGCATATATATCGCCATGTGTTTTAGAGCTAACCGAAAGCATTACCGCAGTAAATGGGGTTTTGCGAAATTGTGGACTGTTTATCCCAGTTCTGGTCGTATGTAGCGACCAGAACTGGGATACGACCAGAACTGGGATAAACACCGTAGAGAATTATATCTGTGGCATGCAACTATGTGTTTAATTGACAAACATTTAATAAGAGCAAAATCATCTGCACTTCTTGTGTTTTGTATTTTTACTCCGTTCTGCAAAGTGCGCCAATGGCAATGCTACTGACTCGATGTCCGACATTTGAAGCTAAATATAGCAGCGTATAAAAGTGGTAATGCGGAACTAAAGCGGAATACAATATCGCTCATGACAAAATGCAATTCCTATAAATATGGTCGTGTTGCTTATTATCTGTAATTACTGCCCATTGCCATGTTTAATTTCTAACCATGATATCACTCCCAAATGTATTATTTAATTGTCTATCATATCATAACCTTTGTGAGGTGGTGACATGTTTAATAACAGAGTAAATTTTCTGTTAAATAGCTATCTTGGCCACTTCTGAACACAGTGTTTCCTACAAAAATGCAAAAGCCAAATGAAAATAAAATTATTCTCTAATTTATGTATTTTAAAGTTGTTATGCCACTCATTGGTGGGGATACAAGCGTAATAATTCAAGTTCCTAGGATGTTTGTGTTATGCAATTTTGCAAGAGTTATGAGAGTTGGACATATTTCTTCTCATACACAGTAAAACAGCAGGTAAATGTCTAGGAATAAATACTCATGACATTGTACAATAGGCCATGATGTTCACAAAATATATGTGGGAGGGTATGTACATCAATATAATAATATTAATTATTTTGAATATAACTAAGTGTGTCATTTAACATCAAACAATGAATACTCAACATGTCAGAGTTGAAAGGGGTACAGTTAAATTTGTACTGTTCAAGGGATTTCTAAGCCCCATCACCTCACAGCCCTCTGGCAACTGATGTGTGTATTTTTGTTTGTATTCTCAAGTCCCAAAGTCATTTTTTGTAAATATTACTATCATTATCATGTTAGATTTTAGTGGTAACAATTATTCAAAATCACTCCATTTGATTATTGTGTACATGATGATAAAAGCAACTATTTTCTTATATTAATGGTGGAGGTACATGTAACTGCTTCCAGGCATAGCAGATGCAGGATGTGAGAAAGTTTGTGCTTCATCTTAGAAGTCTAACTTAAAAAATAAAAGAAACTAATTACATATAGAAATATTAGAGTAGAAATTGTTGAAAAAGATTTCTCTTGTTAAAAAAAGATTTCTTTAATGTTCCTTTGATTCACCCACCACCCTATTCTTTTTCTCATTGTTTTAAAGGAAAAAATACATATGTAATAACCGGTATGATAAAATCTCCTTCCTGGTCAGTATTAAAATAACTGGGAAACTCATTGAACCATTCCTGGTAGCTTATTGACATATATACGTTGAAGCTTTCAAAACCGTTTTGCCAGCAAAATGCCCTCATATTTCTGGGGAGACCATATGGAATCTAAATGATATTATTTAATATGATTGAAATATTTAGAAAGGTTTCAAAATTACCAACTTAAGACAGATAACATATATTTAATAAACCCATTACTAATAGAGAACTGAACTTGTTATCTCATGCTCTGTCATCATTGACATTAAAATTTGCAAGACAAAGCAACAGTAAGAGTTATCCTCCCTTTACAACTTGATCAAAATGGTCGTCTGGTCCTTGCTGTTGAAGGCCAAGTGGCTGAAGTTTCTAAGATAATATTTCTTTGAAAGACGAGAATGTGTAGGTAAGTCATTATACCTTTACTTTTTACCTTTTTTCTGTGGTTTCTATCAAGGCAGGTACAGACCTAGCACAATGTCATACATTGTGCAGTCAGTCCCTCCATGATGATCAGTTAGCCTATTACAGCTGTGAAGGGGACGAAGCTTTTTTTAAAACTATGTAGTTTCATATTCAAAGCTTATTGTCAAAGTACATGTTTCTCAAAGGTTGTAAATGTGAATGACAATGTTCAGAAAACAAAACTCTCAAGATTCCTTTCATTCTTGAAAGCATAACATTTATGCCACTTCTGGTTGAGGGGATGTGAGTAATAATATAGTCAACAATCTCTTAACATTAGCAATATTGACCCATAGCATTCAGATTCTCCTCACAGGTTTGAAATGTTATTTACTATCATCAGCCAAGAAGAAATCTTAATATTCCATTAATTGTAGATTTTAAAGGTGTTATCCCATTTCTGGTCAAGGTTATATGAATAATAATATAGTAAAAAAATCTCTTAAAATTAGAAATCTTGACTCAAAGTGTTGAGGCTTTGCTCACAGGTTTGAAATGTTTTTTACTGTCATCAGCCAAGAAGAAATCTTAATATTCCATTAATTGTAGATTTTAAAGGTGTTATCCCATTTCTGGTCAAGGTTATATGAATAATAATATAGTTAAAAAATCTCTTAAAATTAGAAATCTTGACTCAAAGTGTTGAGGCTTTGCTCACAGGTTTGAAATGTTATTTACTGTCATCAGCCAAGAAGAAATCTTAATATTCCATTAATTGTAGATTTTAAAGGTGTTATCCCATTTCTGGTCAAGGTTATATGAATAATAATATAGTAAAAAAATCTCTTAAAATTAGAAATCTTGACTCAAAGTGTTGAGGCTTTGCTCACAGGTTTGAAATGTTATTTACTGTCATCAGCCAAGAAGAAATCTTAATATTCCATTAATTGTAGATTTTAAAGGTGTTATCCCATTTCTGGTCAAGGTTATATGAATAATAATATAGTAAAAAAATCTCTTAAAATTAGAAATCTTGACTCAAAGTGTTGAGGCTTTGCTCACAGGTTTGAAATGTTATTTACTGTCATCAGCCAAGAAGAAATCTTAATATTCCATTAATTGTAGATTTTAAAGGTGTTATCCCATTTCTGGTCAAGGTTATATGAATAATAATATAGTAAAAAAATCTCTTAAAATTAGAAATCTTGACTCAAAGTGTTCAGGCTTTGCTCACAGGTTTGAAATGTTATTTACTGTCATCAGCCTAGAAGAAATCTTAAGATTTCATTAATTGTAGATTTTAAAGGTGTTATCCCATTTCTGGTCAAGGGCAGATGAGTGATGATATAGTTAAAAATCTCTTAAAATTAGAGGGGGCACAGGTGGCCGTGTCTGTGCAGAGTTGCGTCCCTTGGATCCGCCAGCAACCTATGATGGTTGGTTCGAATCCCGGTTCACCCCAATAATGCTTCTAGGTTTGTCAGCACCATCACTTTGGGCTTTCCTCCAACATTAAGCTGACACACCGTGATATAACTGGAATAATGTTAAAAGTGGTGTTAAACCCAACTCACTTAAAAATTAGAAATATTGACCCATTGCATTCAGATTCTGCTCACAAACTAGAAATGTGCTTTGCTATCAGCAGCCAAGAGAAAATCTTAAGATTCCATTAATTGTAGATTTTAAAGGCGTTATCCCATTTCTGGTCAAGGTTATATGAGTAATAATATGGTAGAAAATCTCTTAGAATTAGAAATATTGACCCATTGCATTCAGATTCTGCTCACAAGTTTCAAATGTTATTTACTATCAGTAGTCATGAAGAAATCTTCAGATTCCGTTAACTGAGGATTTTATAGGTGTTATCCCATTTCTGGTCTAGGGGATATGAGTAATAAAATAGCAAAAATTCTGTTAAAATTAAAAATATTGGTCAATAGCATTCAGACTCTGCTCACAAGTTTGAAATGTGATTTACTATCATCAGCCAAGAAGAATTCTTAAGATTCCATTAAGTGTAGATTTTAAAGGTGTTATCCCATTTCTGGTCAAGGTGATATGAGTATTAATATAGTCAAAAATCTCTTAAAATTAGAAATATTGACCCATTACATTAAGATTCAGTCCACAAGTGTGAAATATTATTTACTATTATCAACCGACAAGAAATCTTTAGATTCCATTAATTGTAGATTTTAAAGGCATTATCCCACTTCTGGTCAAGGTGATATGAGTCATTATATAGTCAAAAATCTCTTAAAATTAGAAATACTGACCCATTACATTTAGACCTTTGTTCATAGATTTGAAATGTTATTTACTATCATCAACCGACAAGAAATCTTAAGATTCCATTAATTGTAGATTTTAAAGGCATTATCCCATTTCTGGTCAAGGTGATATGAGTATAATATAGTAGAAAATCTCTTAAAATTAGAAATATTGTCCTATTACATTAAGATTCAGTCCACAAGTGTGAAATATTATTTACTATCATCAACCGACAAGAAATCTTTAGATTCCATTAATTGTAGATTTTAAAGGCATTATCCCACTTCTGGTCAAGGTGATATGAGTCATTATATAGTCAAAAATCTCTTAAAATTAGAAATACTGACCCATTACATTTAGACCTTTGTTCATAGATTTGAAATGTTATTTACTATCATCAACCGACAAGAAATCTTAAGATTCCATTAATTGTAGATTTTAAAGGCATTATCCCATTTCTGGTCAAGGTGATATGAGTCATAATATAGTAGAAAATCTCTTAAAATTAGAAATATTGTCCTATTACATTAAGATTCAGTCCACAAGTGTGAAATATTATTTACTATCATCAACCGACAAGAAATCTTTAGATTCCATTAATTGTAGATTTTAAAGGCATTATCCCACTTCTGGTCAAGGTGATATGAGTCATTATATAGTCAAAAATCTCTTAAAATTAGAAATACTGACCCATTACATTTAGACCTTTGTTCATAGATTTGAAATGTTATTTACTATCATCAACCGACAAGAAATCTTAAGATTCCATTAATTGTAGATTTTAAAGGCATTATCCCATTTCTGGTCAAGGTGATATGAGTATAATATAGTAGAAAATCTCTTAAAATTAGAAATATTGTCCTATTACATTAAGATTCAGTCCACAAGTGTGAAATATTATTTACTATTATCAACCGACAAGAAATCTTTAGATTCCATTAATTGTAGATTTTAAAGGCATTATCCCACTTCTGGTCAAGGTGATATGAGTCATTATATAGTCAAAAATCTCTTAAAATTAGAAATACTGACCCATTACATTTAGACCTTTGTTCATAGATTTGAAATGTTATTTACTATCATCAACCGACAAGAAATCTTAAGATTCCATTAATTGTAGATTTTAAAGGCATTATCCCATTTCTGGTCAAGGTGATATGAGTCATAATATAGTAGAAAATCTCTTAAAAGTAGAAATATTGTCCTATTACATTAAGATTCAGTCCACAAGTGTGAAATATTATTTACTATTATCAACCGACAAGAAATCTTTAGATTCCATTAATTGTAGATTTTAAAGGCATTATCCCACTTCTGGTCAAGGTGATATGAGTCATTATATAGTCAAAAATCTCTTAAAATTAGAAATACTGACCCATTACATTTAGACCTTTGTTCATAGATTTGAAATGTTATGTACTATCATCAACCGACAAGAAATCTTAAGATTCCATTAATTGTAGATTTTAAAGGCATTATCCCATTTCTGGTCAAGGTGATATGAGTATAATATAGTAGAAAATCTCTTAAAAGTAGAAATATTGTCCTATTACATTAAGATTCAGTCCACAAGTGTGAAATATTATTTACTATTATCAACCGACAAGAAATCTTTAGATTCCATTAATTGTAGATTTTAAAGGCATTATCCCACTTCTGGTCAAGGTGATATGAGTCATTATATAGTCAAAAATCTCTTAAAATTAGAAATACTGACCCATTACATTTAGACCTTTGTTCATAGATTTGAAATGTTATTTACTATCATCAACCGACAAGAAATCTTAAGATTCCATTAATTGTAGATTTTAAAGGCATTATCCCATTTCTGGTCAAGGTGATATGAGTATAATATAGTAGAAAATCTCTTAAAATTAGAAATACTGTCCTATTACATTAAGATTCAGTCCACAAGTGTGAAATATTATTTACTATCATCAACCGACAAGAAATCTTTAGATTCCATTAATTGTAGATTTTAAAGGCATTATCCCACTTCTGGTCAAGGTGATATGAGTCATTATATAGTCAAAAATCTCTTAAAATTAGAAATACTGACCCATTACATTTAGACCTTTGTTCATAGATTTGAAATGTTATTTACTATCATCAACCGACAAGAAATCTTAAGATTCCATTAATTGTAGATTTTAAAGGCATTATCCCATTTCTGGTCAAGGTGATATGAGTATAATATAGTAGAAAATCTCTTAAAATTAGAAATATTGTCCTATTACATTAAGATTCAGTCCACAAGTGTGAAATATTATTTACTATTATCAACCGACAAGAAATCTTTAGATTCCATTAATTGTAGATTTTAAAGGCATTATCCCACTTCTGGTCAAGGTGATATGAGTCATTATATAGTCAAAAATCTCTTAAAATTAGAAATACTGACCCATTACATTTAGACCTTTGTTCATAGATTTGAAATGTTATTTACTATCATCAACCGACAAGAAATCTTAAGATTCCATTAATTGTAGATTTTAAAGGCATTATCCCATTTCTGGTCAAGGTGATATGAGTATTAATATAGTAGAAAATCTCTTAAAATTAGAAATATTGACCCATTACATTAAGATTCAGTCCACAAGTGTGAAATATTATTTACTATTATCAACCGACAAGAAATCTTTAGATTCCATTAATTGTAGATTTTAAAGGCATTATCCCACTTCTGGTCAAGGTGATATGAGTCATTATATAGTCAAAAATCTCTTAAAATTAGAAATACTGACCCATTACATTTAGACCTTTGTTCATAGATTTGAAATGTTATTTACTATCATCAACCGACAAGAAATCTTAAGATTCCATTAATTGTAGATTTTAAAGGCATTATCCCATTTCTGGTCAAGGTGATATGAGTATAATATAGTAGAAAATCTCTTAAAATTAGAAATATTGTCCTATTACATTAAGATTCAGTCCACAAGTGTGAAATATTATTTACTATCATCAACCGACAAGAAATCTTTAGATTCCATTAATTGTAGATTTTAAAGGCATTATCCCACTTCTGGTCAAGGTGATATGAGTCATTATATAGTCAAAAATCTCTTAAAATTAGAAATACTGACCCATTACATTAAGATTCTGTCCACAAGTGCAAACTATTATTTACTTTCATCAACCGAGAAGAAATCTTAAGATTCCATTAATTGTAGATTTTAAAGGCATTATCCCACTTCTGGTCAAGGTGATATGAGTCATTATATAGTCAAAAATCTCTTAAAATTAGAAATACTGACCCATTACATTTAGACCTTTGTTCATAGATTTGAAATGTTATTTACTATCATCAACCGACAAGAAATCTTAAGATTCCATTAATTGTAGATTTTAAAGGCATTATCCCATTTCTGGTCAAGGTGATATGAGTATAATATAGTAGAAAATCTCTTAAAATTAGAAATATTGTCCTATTACATTAAGATTCAGTCCACAAGTGTGAAATATTATTTACTATCATCAACCGACAAGAAATCTTTAGATTCCATTAATTGTAGATTTTAAAGGCATTATCCCACTTCTGGTCAAGGTGATATGAGTCATTATATAGTCAAAAATCTCTTAAAATTAGAAATACTGACCCATTACATTTAGACCTTTGTTCATAGATTTGAAATGTTATGTACTATCATCAACCGACAAGAAATCTTAAGATTCCATTAATTGTAGATTTTAAAGGCATTATCCCATTTCTGGTCAAGGTGATATGAGTATAATATAGTAGAAAATCTCTTAAAAGTAGAAATATTGTCCTATTACATTAAGATTCAGTCCACAAGTGTGAAATATTATTTACTATTATCAACCGACAAGAAATCTTTAGATTCCATTAATTGTAGATTTTAAAGGCATTATCCCACTTCTGGTCAAGGTGATATGAGTCATTATATAGTCAAAAATCTCTTAAAATTAGAAATACTGACCCATTACATTTAGACCTTTGTTCATAGATTTGAAATGTTATTTACTATCATCAACCGACAAGAAATCTTAAGATTCCATTAATTGTAGATTTTAAAGGCATTATCCCATTTCTGGTCAAGGTGATATGAGTATAATATAGTAGAAAATCTCTTAAAATTAGAAATACTGTCCTATTACATTAAGATTCAGTCCACAAGTGTGAAATATTATTTACTATCATCAACCGACAAGAAATCTTTAGATTCCATTAATTGTAGATTTTAAAGGCATTATCCCACTTCTGGTCAAGGTGATATGAGTCATTATATAGTCAAAAATCTCTTAAAATTAGAAATACTGACCCATTACATTTAGACCTTTGTTCATAGATTTGAAATGTTATTTACTATCATCAACCGACAAGAAATCTTAAGATTCCATTAATTGTAGATTTTAAAGGCATTATCCCATTTCTGGTCAAGGTGATATGAGTATAATATAGTAGAAAATCTCTTAAAATTAGAAATATTGTCCTATTACATTAAGATTCAGTCCACAAGTGTGAAATATTATTTACTATTATCAACCGACAAGAAATCTTTAGATTCCATTAATTGTAGATTTTAAAGGCATTATCCCACTTCTGGTCAAGGTGATATGAGTCATTATATAGTCAAAAATCTCTTAAAATTAGAAATACTGACCCATTACATTTAGACCTTTGTTCATAGATTTGAAATGTTATTTACTATCATCAACCGACAAGAAATCTTAAGATTCCATTAATTGTAGATTTTAAAGGCATTATCCCATTTCTGGTCAAGGTGATATGAGTCATAATATAGTAGAAAATCTCTTAAAATTAGAAATATTGTCCTATTACATTAAGATTCAGTCCACAAGTGTGAAATATTATTTACTATCATCAACCGACAAGAAATCTTTAGATTCCATTAATTGTAGATTTTAAAGGCATTATCCCACTTCTGGTCAAGGTGATATGAGTCATTATATAGTCAAAAATCTCTTAAAATTAGAAATACTGACCCATTACATTTAGACCTTTGTTCATAGATTTGAAATGTTATTTACTATCATCAACCGACAAGAAATCTTAAGATTCCATTAATTGTAGATTTTAAAGGCATTATCCCATTTCTGGTCAAGGTGATATGAGTATTAATATAGTAGAAAATCTCTTAAAATTAGAAATATTGACCCATTACATTAAGATTCAGTCCACAAGTGTGAAATATTATTTACTATTATCAACCGACAAGAAATCTTTAGATTCCATTAATTGTAGATTTTAAAGGCATTATCCCACTTCTGGTCAAGGTGATATGAGTCATTATATAGTCAAAAATCTCTTAAAATTAGAAATACTGACCCATTACATTTAGACCTTTGTTCATAGATTTGAAATGTTATTTACTATCATCAACCGACAAGAAATCTTAAGATTCCATTAATTGTAGATTTTAAAGGCATTATCCCATTTCTGGTCAAGGTGATATGAGTCATAATATAGTAGAAAATCTCTTAAAATTAGAAATATTGTCCTATTACATTAAGATTCAGTCCACAAGTGTGAAATATTATTAACTATCATCAACCGACAAGAAATCTTTAGATTCCATTAATTGTAGATTTTAAAGGCATTATCCCACTTCTGGTCAAGGTGATATGAGTCATTATATAGTAGAAAATCTCTTAAAATTAGAAATACTGACCAGAGACCATATAATAGATTATTATATGGTCTCTGTACTGACCCATTACATTTAGACCTTTGTTCATAGGTTTGAAATGTTATTTACTATCATCAACCAACAAGAAATTAGAAATCTTGACTCAAAGTATTCAGGCTTTGCTCACGGGCTAGAAATGTTATTTGCTATCATCAGCCAAGAAGAAATCTTAAGATTCCATTAATTGTAGATCTTAAAGGCATTATCCCACTTCTGGTCAAGGTGATATGAGTCATTATATAGTCAAAAATCTCTTAAAATTAGAAATACTGACCCATTACATTAAGATTCTGTCCACAAGTGCAAAATATTATTTACTTTCATCAACCGAGAAGAAATCTTAAGATTCCATTAATTGTAGATTTTAAAGGCATTATCCCACTTCTGTCAAGGTGATATGAGTCAAAATATAGTCAAAAATCTCTTAAAATTAGTATTATTGACCCATTACATTAAGATTCTGCTCACAAGTGTGAAATATTATTTACTATCATCAACCGAGAAGAAATCTTAAGATTCCATTAATTGTAGATTTTAAAGGCATAATCCCACTTCTGGTCAAGGTGATATGAGTCTTTATATAGTAAAAAATCTCTTAAAATTAGAAATACTGACCCATTACATTTAGACCTTTGTTCATAGATTTGAAATGTTTTTTACTATCATCAACCAACAAGAAATCTTAAGATTCCATTAATTGTAGATTTTAAAGGCATTATCCCATTTCTGGTCAAGGTGATATGAGTATAATATGGTAGAAAATCTCTTAAAATTAGAAATATTGTCCTATTACATTAAGATTCAGTCCACAAGTGTGAAATATTATTTACTATCATCAACCGACAAGAAATCTTTAGATTCCATTAATTGTAGATTTTAAAGGCATTATCCCACTTCTGGTCAAGGTGATATGAGTCATAATATAGTCAAAAATCTCTTAAAATTAGAAATACTGACCCATTACATTTAGACCTTTGTTCATAGGTTTGAAATGTTATTTACTATCATCAACCGACAAGAAATTAGAAATCTTGACTCAAAGTATTCAGGCTTTGCTCACGGGCTAGAAATGTTATTTACTATCATCAGCCAAGAAGAAATCTTAAGATTCCGTTAATTGTCGAGTTTATATACTTTATCCCATTTCTGGCTGAGGGGAGATGAGTAATGATATTGTAAAAAATCTCTTAAACTTAGAAATATTAACCCATAGCATTCAGAATCTGCTCACAAGCTAGAAATGTGATTTACTATCCGCAGCCAAAAGAAAATCTTCAGATTCCGTTAACTGTAGATTTTATAGGTGTTATCCCATTTCTGGTCCAGGGGATATGAGTAATAAAATAGCAAAAAATCTCTTAAAATTAGAAATATTGACCCATAACACTCAGGTTCTGCTCACAGGTTTGAAATGTGATTTACTATCATCAGCCAAGAAGAAATCTTAACATTCCATTAAGTGTAGATTGTATGATGATATTGTGTATAAAATGTCATAGGTTGATTATGACCTGTGAACATCTGTATAGATTGATGTATTACCACCTTCCCTGGATATGTGTATTTGTCTATTTCTAGACTTGCTAAAGCCAAACTGGGGAAAGTGGAAATTGATAGTTTATACTGAAGGGTTCATTGGTCTGTTGAGGGCTCAAACAACTGAATACAGGCAAGCTACTGCCAGCACTGACCTGACACACTAGCCATAAACATGTCACAAGATGATTCCCTAATTACTACTGAGTAGTTGTCTGTTCAGATCTCTTACTGCTCAGGAGATTGTTGATACTTGAATTCCAAGGAGGAACTATCTCTATGAAGGGTGTGAGAACCTCAGTGTAAATTTAAGCAAGGTCATAAGCTCATATTGTTAATGTTGTAGCAGAAAAAAATAATTTTACTTTACTGGAATTATTTGAATTATACCTTGCTTCAAACCATCCATTCTGTCATTAGCCTTAGATATGTACGAACCCATGTAATCCTGTGACACATTAAAAGCTGCTTCTTCAGCTCTCATTCTGTTTGATAAGATATTGATATGTTGTCGTATTATGTTCACGTCGCTGTCAGGGCGGCACCAAATAAATTGTGTGAGAATGCACCAATAAAAGGTAGCAATGCTCTCTTGGAGCGAGTTTGAGAACCAACAATTTGACCTTGAAGAATAATGTTTCTGATCAAAGTAAGCCCTCCTAACATGTCTTTGAAAGTGTCGTCATGTACGCGATAAGTAAAATTCAATATAGCCCTCATATTTTCATCACAGGACATATGATTAGCCTGAAGACTAATTCTTACTAATACTTTGTACACCATGTCTGAACTCCTGAAGCAAAGACAAAAAGAAACTATTCTGCCTGACATAGATTATCAATATGTACATTTTACCTCAACATTCAAGTAGATCTCTACATTAACTATGGTAATAAGCAGTACTTCTTTGTTCTCGTTTCATTTGCCAGGTACTATACTCAACAACAAAAGTTCCTGTGACACCAATATTTTAGTGTATTTTTCAAACAAGTAAAGTTTGGTTTTCAATATTGTAGTACATGTATGGAATCTAGTCACAAAAATGCAACTGCTACAGAAAAGGATGCATTCGATGCAAAAGTTGACTTTTATGCAAGCCCCATGCATTTCACTACCCAAGAATGGGTATAAAAACATGTGCGTTAACTGGATTCCATGAGCATTGTTTAGCATCATGCTGACAACAACTACTCAGAAAAACAACAAAATTACGCAATTATTCCACATTACGAAATGCCACGCTTGTCCGAAAATGAGTGCCTGTGAGCAATTTGGTGTTTATGGCAACATTGGCAACAGACGAATGCAGTCAGACACAATCCTCAGAGTGGCAGGCCATGCGTAACCATAGATCGACAAGACAACTTGATTTGAACAATACACCTACAAAATCGATTCCAGCCAGCAACAGTGACTGCAAGAAGCATCCCTGGCCTTTGACGAATATCTTCACAAACCGTACCTCACCACCTCAGATGTGCAGGGATTGTCGCCAGAAGACCCGCCAGACGTCCCATTTTGACATGAAACCACCGTCAAGCATGTCTACACTGGTGTAGACAGCGTCTACGCTGGACGGCCATGCAGTGGGGACAAGTTCTATTCACTGACGAGTCTCGTTTTCACCTCAGCCAAAGCGATGGACGGATTTGTGTGTACCTACGTCAAGGTGAATGTTACTTCAATCGTTGTGTTATGGAAGAAGATTGGTTCGGGGGCGGCAGCATTATGGTATGGGGTGGGATTACAGCAAGACAGAGGACCTGTTTGATACTGGTAGAGGGAAATCTCAATGGACAGCGCTACCGCGACGAGATCACTGGCCCTGTTGTTCTACCGTTTTGTCGTCATCATGGCCCAGGCATTACCTTTCAACATGACAATGCTCGGTCTCATATTGTTCGACTTGTTCAGGATTCTCTTCAACCAACCAACGTAATTGTCATCCCCTGACCGGCTCACTCCCCAGATCTCTCACCAATCGAGCACATATGGGATGAGATGGATCGGCGCCTTCGACGTCAACCACGTGTTCCACAGACACAGCAGGAACTTCAAACATGCTCCAGCAGATATGGACAGATATCCCACAGGACTTTGTGCGACGCCTGGTCTATTCCATGAGACAAAGACATGTTGCTTGCATTGCAGCCAGAGGTGGACACACACCCTATTGATTTGTAAATTGACATTTTGGCATGTTCATGTTTTTTATGAAATCACACATTTTCTGAAGTCAATCAATCAATCTTTATTGTATGAAAGGCCATTGGCCCATATACACATACAGATAAACAATATCATTTACAGCTGTACAGCGCATTATATAATTATTGGATAACTAATATGATGCTTGACATGTAATAGAGGTATTGTAATAACAGTGGTAATAACCACAGTGGCAGCAGTAGTAGTATAAAATACAAAAGGAATGGAATGGAAATATGAAGTTTTACGTCGCAAAGGCTTTCAGCCATAGCACGACGTTCAATACAAAAGGATCTATCAGTAATATACTCATCATGTCATGACAATTTGACAATTTAAATGTATATGCATTTCTAGTAGAAACAAACGGACAAAAATGAAATGTAGATACTCCTGATCTAGATGAGAAAGTTTCAAAACAACTAATTATTTCTGGACATATCGGATTTACTAAGTAATTTACTACGCACTCGTAGACTTTGATAGATGTATTGTAATATCTTAGTTAATTTTTTACTAGGGATACCATTAAAAGATAATATTTTGTTCATGGAATAGTGGTTCTTATTGATATCAGGCATATATTTCAATCTTAGGTTGTCGTAAATTGGACATATAAACAAAAAGTGTAATTCGTTTTCAATATGGTTTTCGCAGAATGGACAAAAACGCATATCCTTAGGAATAGAGGAGAAGCGACCCCTGTTGCACATCAAATCATTTAACCCTAGCCTGAGTTTAATAAATGTGTCTCTTATTTTTATCTCTGTTATAGTATGCAGGTAAACCTCTGGTGTTAGACAATATTTAAAGGTTTTATAGACGTCGTAGCGTGTACTGTTATCTAGTGACGACCTCCAGTTTTGAGTAAACATATCAATTGCTACCTGCTTAAAAGAGCTAAGAAAATACATTTTGTCTCCAACGCTTTGATTTAGCCAAACATATCCAAATCCGAGAGAGAAGAGTAAATGCTTAATGTTTGATGCCCAGGTTACGTAGCCAACACTTTCACGATAGACAATCATTTCGTAGCATTTTCTTGGGATTCGTTCCCGCGACATCTCTGTTATTTTGAGCCAGTATCTGAGTAAACGTAAATATGAACAAATATATAACGGGTATCTACCACATTCGCCATAGACCATATGACTTGGAGCTGATTCAGAAACATTTAGTATGACAAATTAAACCATTTGAACATTTACAGGAGTCTTTTATCTGTTGCAAACAGAAATTGTTTCAGATTTGGTAAAAAACATAACTTTGCATTAAATCTTATTTAATGTCACAGGAACTTTTGTTGTTCAGTATATATTATTACTTATATGGCCTTGACCAGAAAAAGGGAGAACACCTGTAAAATCTACAGTTAATGGAATCTTAAGATTTTCTTTCAGCTGATGATAGTAAAAAACATTTCAAACTTGTGGACAGAATCTGAATGTAATGGGTCAATATTTCTAATTTTATGAGATTTTATACTGTATTATCATATAATGGGTAGGTTTCTCAGCAGAATAAAGCCAATGGATAAAAATGATATCCGTTGGGGTCATATGCGGATAGAGATGCAATTGTCAAAGGTCAAGTTGGGACTACTTTCACTGTTTATAAACAAACATGGCATCGCCCTTGTCATTCGGGGATCAAGTCAGAATTAACCATCGGGAATCTGGAGAAATATCAATTACTATGTATTTAACAAGCCAAGGCTCACTAAATACAATGTTTATTCCTAATACAGGATATTTACCATCCCAAAACACACTCGCGTGATAACCTCTATTTATCACTCATATCACCTCAACCATAAGTGGGGGCGGTCGGGTAGCCTAGTGGTTAAAACATTGGCTCGTGACGCCGAAGACCTGGGTTGATTCCCAATATGGGTACAATGAGTGAAGCCCATTTCTGGTGTCCCCCAGTGATATTGCTGGAATATTGCTAAAAGCAGCATAAAACCATAGTCACTTACTCGCTCAACCATAAATGGAATAACACCTTTAAAATCTACAGTTAATGGAATCTTAAGATTTGTTCTCGGCTGATGATAATAAATAACATTTCGCACTTGTGAGTAGAATGTGAATGCAATGGGTTAATACTGTTAATTTTACAAGATTTTTGACTATATTAAGACTCATATTGCCTCGACCATAAATGGAATAATGCCTTTAAAATCCACAATTAATGGAATCTTAAGATTTCTTGTCAGTTGATGATAGTAAATAATATTTCGCACTTGTGGACAGAATCTTTATGTAATGGGTCAATATTTCTAATTTTAAGAGATTTTTTACTATATTATGACTCATATCAGCTTGACCAGAAGTGGGATAATGCCTTTAAAATCTACATTTAATGGAATTTTAAGATTTCTTGTTGGTTGATGATAGTAAATAATATTTCGCACTTGTGAGCAGAATCTTTATGTAATGGGTCAATATTTCTAATTTTAAGAGATTTTTGACTATATTGTGACTCGTATCACCTTGACCAAAAGTGGAATAATGCCTTTCAAAATCTACAATTAATGGAATCTTAAGATTTCTTGTCGGTTGATGATAGTAAATAACATTTCAAACCTATGAACAAAGGTCTGAATGTAATGGGTCAATATTTCTAATTTTAAGAGATTTTTGACTATATTATGACTCATATCAGCTTGACCAGAAGTGGGATAATGCCTTTAAAATCTACATTTAATGGAATTTTAAGATTTCTTGTCGGTTGGTGATAGTGAATAATATTTCACACTTGTGGACAGAATCTTTATGTAATGGGTCAATATTTCTAATTTTAAGAGATTTTTGACTATATTATGACTCATATCAGCTTGACCAGAAGTGGGATAATGCCTTTAAAATCTACATTTAATGGAATTTTAAGATTTCTTCTCGGTTGGTGATAGTAAATAATATTTCACACTTGTGGACAGAATCTTTATGTAATGGGTCAATATTTCTAATTTTAAGAGATTTTTGACTATATTATGACTCATATCAGCTTGACCAGAAGTGGGATAATGCCTTTAAAATCCACAATTAATGGAATCTTAAGATTTCTTGTCGGTTAATGATAGTAAATAATATTTCGCACTTGTGAGCAGAATCTTTATGTAATGGGTCAATATTTCTAATTTTAAGAGATTTTTGACTATATTGTGACTCGTATCACCTTGACCAAAAGTGGAATAATGCCTTTCAAAATCTACAATTAATGGAATCTTAAGATTTCTTGTCAGTTGGTGATAGTGAATAATATTTTGCACTTGTGGACAGAATCTGAATGTAATGGGTGAATATTTCTAATTTTAAGAGATTTTTGACTATATTATGACTCATATCAGCTTGACCAGAAGTGGGATAATGCCTTTAAAATCTACAATTAATGGAATCTTGAGATTTCTTGTCGGTTGATGATAGTAAATAATATTTCACACTTGTGGACAGAATCTGAATGTAATGGATCAATATTTCTAATTTTAAGAGATTTTTGACTATATTATGACTCATATCAGCTTGACCAGAAGTGGGATAATGCCTTTAAAATCTACATTTAATGGAATTTTAAGATTTCTTGTCAGTTGGTGATAGTGAATGATATTTCACACTTGTGGACAGAATCTTTATGTAATGGGTCAATATTTCTAATTTTAAGAGATTTTTGACTATATTATGACTCATATCACCTTGACCAGAAGTGGGATAATGCCTTTAAAATCTACATTTAATGGAATTTTAAGATTTCTTGTCAGTTGGTGATAGTGAATAATATTTCACACTTGTGGACAGAATCTTTATGTAATGGGTCAATATTTCTAATTTTAAGAGATTTTTGACTATATTATGACTCATATCAGCTTGACCAGAAGTGGGATAATGCCTTTAAAATCCACAATTAATGGAATCTTAAGATTTCTTGTCGGTTGATGATAGTAAATAATATTTCACACTTGTGGACAGAATCTTTATGTAATGGGTCAATATTTCTAATTTTAAGAGATTTTTGACTATATTATGACTCATATCAGCTTGACCAGAAGTGGGATAATGCCTTTAAAATCTACATTTAATGGAATTTTAAGATTTCTTCTCGGTTGATGATAGTAAATAATATTTCGCACTTATGAGCAGAATCTTAATGTAATGGGTCAATACTGCTATTTATAAGAGACCTTTTACTATATAATCACTCATGTCCCTTTGACCAGAAATGGGATAGCCCTTTCACATGTACAAATAATGGAATACTTGTAGCTGATTTTTATTAATTATCGATTAGATATTTACCCTTGTATTACTGTAATCAAACCGTGCAGAAGCGGCATAACACCTTTAACATTTATTAACTGTTGAATATTTATAATTAATTTTAGCTTTTGAAAGTGATTAGGACCACAAACTTAGCAAATATTGAGGGAGGTCATGATTGGTACTTTTATAGCAGTATTATACCAGTAAGTGTGTTACACAAGGAGTGTCAGAATTCAGAAATTCTTGTATTTACCGAGTGAGGGTGAAGGTAATACATGGATTCTTACATGAGTTTTGTAAAACAGAATATGTACTGTGTTTATCCACGTTTATCCACGTAAAGCCAATCGCCAAGCACGGGTACTATCTTATTCCGTGTATTTTACCTTACCTTCCGCTGTCAGGGGTGCGATTGGTTAGCCTATTGGTGAAAGCGTTCGCTCGTCACGTCGAAGGCCCGGGTTCGATTCCCATCATGTGTTCAATGAGTAAACCCTATTTCTGGTGTCCCGTGCCATGATACTCCAGGAATGCTGCTAAAAGCAGTGTAAATACATATTCACCCACTTACTCACTCCTTATGCAGACGTCTATCCACTAGACCACTCAGGCAGTTGATTTCGTGTAGAAGTAGTCCCCAGCAACACATGCTTAATTTTAATTGTCTTACTAGGTGACTTCATGGATCGGAGGTTCAACGTCCTTCGACGTGCTGGATGTTTGCTTATAATATCAATCACTATTTTGCTCTCTGCCCATGTGGACCAACATTTTACTGCAAGAACCAGTAACAGCAAAGCTGACCATGCAGGTAATATTCCCATGATCGGATGGGTAGTCCGGCTTAGAATCGTATAATAAGAGGCGACTAACGAGCCTCGGGTAGTCAGGTTCGTTATTTGGTTGATTGCGAGACATCGTACATGTCGGCGTGGGACGTTGTTCATACTTAAACCAATCGTTTATTTACATGTATTTATATCGGGGTACATGACACACAATTAACGAAGTCACTATACAAGCATGCCCACCCGGTCCATCGATTGTGGTGCCCGTGAAGACCCGGGGTAGAATAGGTCTTTTCAGCAATCCATGCTTGCCCTAAAAGGCGACTATGCTTCTCGTAAAAGGCAATTAACGGGATCGGGTGGTCTGGCTCACTGACTTGGTTGATGCATGTCATCGTATCCCAAATGCATGGATCGTTGCTCATGATGTCTATCACTGGATTGTCCGTGTTGTCTGGTCCAGACTCGATTATTTACAGACCGCCGTCATATAGCTGGAATATTGCTCAGTGCGGCGTTAAACAACCAACCAACCAACCATCGATTGTCGCCTAACATGACAAGCGAAGCGGTGGGTATATTTTAAGCAATGCCCAACATAGACATACACAATGCACTGTCCATGGATCATCGTGATTTTAGGCTAGATATATAAATATATTATTTCGACTTGCTTCAATATATCTTTCCTTTATTTCAAATTGAAGCTGCCTGGTTCCTAAAACACTATGGAGTAACTATATACTCCTTTCTGTTAGGTCTGGATTACCGGTGCATGCATGCATGCATGATGAGTCATATCCGTCTTACCGCTTATATCTGTTAGTTATACATTTATATTTATACATTTATTATAAATTTGCACACCAAACTTCTGAGCTTGCATTACCTGCATCATGTATATGTGATAGGGTTAAGTTAAGGAGGTATTTGAGGTTACCACTAACTTGTATATGTGGGTAGAATGCCATTCTGAAACAATCGTCAATATCCAGCTTGGATACTTCTTAGCATGTTTCAAAGCTTACATTGGTCTGCATCTACAGCATTCTGAAGTATGTATAATATAATACATCCGATACAAACCCTCTATCGTTATCTATCGCTCTGAGTGATGTATAGTTTATATCCGATATACAAACTCCCCCGCGTCTTTCATTTATAATGATGTATATAACATGTCTGACACCCCGCGTTTCATTCTGAGTAATGTATATTTTATGTCCGATGTACCTGTGTACTTTCCCGTAACTTTGTAAAGAGGAATGATAAAACACTTTCATCTTGTGTAATTTTCGCCTCAATCTTCTTGCAAACCATATACAATTAACCCATCGAACTAATTAAAAGAAGTGGAAAGAGCTTGTCTAAATGCAGAGGCAAGTGAAATAATTGTTTTGAAATTATATAAATATGATTTCTCACATCTACTCATGTGTGAATTACAAGGATTCCCTTCAGCACAGTTACATTAAATAAATTAATGAGGATACATGTTTTGCATTTCTATTCACATCGTGGGATTGGAGGAGAACGCACGTTAATTTGGGCCACAAACAACAGAATTACGGAAAATTGTTTACAGTTACAAACAAAACAAAATCTAAATGGAATGCATAATGTGTCGAGGCTCTTTTATTTAACGGCCACAATCCGAAATATTTCAGAAACCCCTCAAGCACCGCCTTTACTTTTTTAATATGGACGATTCCATTCCATTCTATATACTATTGTGACCACAATGTGATGTAGAAACACATCCTTGATTTCAATTATTGATCTAATTATAACATAATTTGTTAAAAGAAATATCGCACAGACACTGACATTTGTGCATAAATGTGAATTGCCGCACAGAAAGGCGTGTGAATATTTGTCAAGTACAAAATAACAAAATAATAATAATACCTGAAGATGTTTCCAATTTATAGTGAAGAATTTAATGTGCGTTATTTATTTGGAATGGGACATGGAAATATACAGAAGATCATATTCAGTACGGTCCCACCCAAAATATAAACTAAATCATATTCCGCATATATATCGCCATGTGTTTTAGAGCTAACCGAAAGCATTACCGCAGTAAATGGGGTTTTGCGAAATTGTGGACTGTTTATCCCAGTTCTGGTCGTATCCCAGTTCTGGTCGCTACAGTCGTATCCCAGTTCTGGTCGCTACAGACGTTACTGGAAGTAAGGGACATAACCCACTCTTATTTCACTGTTGAATACCGTGTAAGATATGCCCACACGTGCGTGTTCTCGTTCACCTTGTTCAAGGCGGGTATTAAAAGATTAGGGAGCAACCACTTGATTTTCAGGGAGTGGGCCGGGATGTTTTATAAACAATATTTAAGACCTTGTTTTATTTAATTTTGTTACATAAACCATGCAGCCGTTATGCTTCGCATTGTAGAAAAATATTAATAATTTGCCCTTTCTTGCAGGCGAGTCCAAAGAATACAGTTAGTTATTTTTCGTATTTAATGAAAAAACGTAATTAAGCTCCTACATATTGAAAGGAAATTAATTTATGCTGATTTCAAACAAAATTCCAGTCACCAATTTCAATGCGTGGTTGCTCCCAGTGATGAGGTGCTGGGGACATATATATTCTACCACGTCCCCAATGCCAGACACTGGATTGTCGAGTTCATTTACACACTGCCGTGATATAGCTGGGGTGAGGCGTTAAAACAACAGACAAACAAATATACAAGTTAATTATTAAGCGATGGTGTTATACGTACACGTCTTCAGATATTTCCTGTACAATCTTGTAGTTTTCTCATGACCGGTCCTATTATTTAACACAAATCTCAAAATCATTGAGTCAAGGGGTGCGATTTGAAGTTAAATTACTGAAAAAAATATCGAAAAAATAAAACATATAAAGAAAATTATTACACACACCACTATTCTTTTCAAATGTTGAATCTGATTATATTCGAACTGACGCAGTGGTCGTAACTTAGTCTTTGAAGGATACAATGTTAATTTGCTCATGTTAAAAAAAGTACATTTATAGTGTCATATATTCTGTATACTATTTCATAAATAATATTGAAAGTCAGACATTTTCAAACGTTCCTGCGTGGCCCCGTATGGTTCACTGGGTGTAAAACGTCAGGGCAATCTTGATTGGTGAATTCTGAACATATATATACAACTGCAAATAATGACTGAAAAAAGAAAAAGTCCATCCTTCATGATCCTTGTTAAATTCCTATTTGAAATCAATCAAACCAGATCTTAGTTCTCGCTACCGCTAAACAAGGTAGTCAAGCAACGTCCAGCGATCAACAGATATAGACGGCGGCGAGTATTAGACCCTCGCCTGAAGACAAGAGAAAAGACTCAACATCTCCACGTGTTTTGCCTGAGGCGCATCCTCGGAATCAGCGCCAACATCCCGACTCTCTTCACACTGTCGAAACTGGCTTGGCCCAGTCCGTCGCATGGTTAACGGGAGGGTCCCGACAAACCTCTTGAAACCCGAGGAAATCAGACTCAGCAGAAGAACAGTCGGAGTGCAATTAGACGAGACTCCATCTGTAGGTGCAGCCACAAGTGACTGCCATTCCCGAGTAAGCCTGTACATCTACAGCTGACTTACCTTTAACCGAGGCACAGATCCATTATCTCCAAAGATCGACGGATGCCCACAAGAAAACCCCCACAAAAACAGCAACTTGACCATCCTGTACAGACGACGAGCATAAGTGTCCAAAGAATACTTAGAGGCGGACCATGCATTTGACAGTTGTTGGCTGTGATGGGGAATGACAATTAAGCATCTTATACCCTTACTTGGAAATAAAATACAATATAAACATATATATGAATAAATATAGTTTATTGCAATAACCTTAACTGACGAGCAAAAGGTCTGTTACCAATTGTTTCTAAAAGCAGAACGTTAATATACTTGAAGGTCAAAACACATGGATCAACAACATCGCCATGAGAATCAAGTTGGCCCAAATGTACCCTAATGCAGTTTGAGATGCAGCAGTTGGGAGGATGATGGGTTTGTTTAGGTCAGGATATGCAAAGGTGTTTGCTGTTTTAAGGGCTTGCTTTAGCTTTCGATTGCCTGTTGAATCGTTGGACCATTCGAAGGACGCGTCTTTTTTCAGAAGGTTGAATAGAGGGGAGGCGATGCCAGAAAAGTCTGCTACAAATTTGCCGTAATTCGAGGCCAAACCTAAGAAATGACCACGTTATGGACATTGTTAGGGGGTGGGATCCATGTGACTGAATCTAGTTTTAAAGGATCAACATGGATGCCATCTTTGCTGAAGATATGCCCCAAGTAGATGACTTGTTTTGTCGCGAATGTACATTTCCTGGGTTTTACAGTGAGTCCTGCGTCTTTCATCATGAGGTGATTCAAATGTTCTGAAAACGTTTCAGAAAATAATATGACGTTATCTATATACAGCTATATTAATATATAAAGCAAATTCATATCTTTTAGACCCGTGAAGTTCCGGGGAAGAATAGATCGTCAGCAACCCATGCTTGCCGTAAAAGGCGACTATGCTTGTCGTAAGAGGCGGCTATGCTTATGCTTGTCGTAAGAGGCGGCTATGCTTGTCGTAAGAGGCGACTAACGGGATCGGGTGGTCAGGTTCGCTGACTTGGTTGATGCACGTCATCGATCCATATTGCATGGATCGATGCTCATGCTTATACAAAGGAAGTCTAATGGGCCTGGTGTCACCTGTTTCTATTTGGTAATGATGTAAGTGAGTGTGTGAAAATCCTGACCAATCTGAGGCAAAACTGATCTTTGTGATTGGAGAAATGCATTTTACTGTACGTTTATACTTCAATATTGTCACTATTTTAAAAACGTTTTTGAGGTCAAAAGCTCCATGACGTTCAGTGGTATTGTTATAATGCAAACCACTTCAATTGGTTTCTTTAAACTTCATTTATCCAAAATACCTAATTGTTTCAATATGTTTCCTAAGTGCACAGAAATTCTATCTCCTTTTTCTGTTTAATGTATACAGCAAACATTCAGCGTGTACCCTCTAATCTAGAAAAAAAGTCTCAGCACCTAAAAATGAAGAAAAAAACACATCCCCTACCCCAACCCCCCAAACTCCCCAACCCCCACCCACCCGACCATAACCCCAACCCCAGACCTTACATATCAAATGTGACGTTATTTTTATTCATTTAAAAATATAGTTGATAACCGGCTTATGTTGAAAAAAAAATCGTCTCCTAAATATTAAGAAATGCTGTTCTCACTCTATCACCAACACCCAAATATTAAATGGTTGATACCTTATAGTAATATCTGTGGTCTAGATTTATGAGGAAATAACAAACTAAGAGAAGTAAACATGATGGAAATTATCACTGAATTTATCTGAGTAGATCCTTTTGCTGTCAACGTTTTGATCTTCAGTCTGCTAGATCTTTTGGCATACATATACAGATAGTCGTGACAGAGCGTTTATGTTCAATGTATTCAAGTTATTTAATGTATACAATATAAGTAAATATAAAACTCTGCTACAGTGTGTATAGGATCGTTTAATTTCTTTCATTTTCGTTGTATTTTGAGAGAGGGACAGAAGCGGAGAGTGAGTGAGCGATTGGATTCAATTTACGTCAAATCTTACGATAGCATTGCGGTACTACATGAGGGTCTATGTTCCCCCAGAAATCCCACGGGGAACACGTTACAGAACAGTATGATCACAGACGTTTCTAGCCACCATGAAAATATCACATAATCAGAGCAAAATGAAACAATTGTATCAAACCAACTAATATATTTCTACATAGCAACAGATCTTTCTGAAACAAACAACAATGTTCTATAGGATGCTGTCTGCACCATATCACCTGCCCCGGGCTGCCGTCACTGTCATACAAAGTGTCGACCCCTATCTGATCTGCAAATACATGTAGATTTAATTTAATGTAATTTACTGTTGTGTGTCAGATAAGACTAACCTCCACACCCCAGTCTGCTGTGTGGGCGGCGTTGCTCGGTTTCTAGACACAACCTATATCTTATTTGCGGCGCAACTAGATATTATCCACAGTGGACCGTCTGTAATCCGTCAGTGTCCTATTGATATGATATGTATCAATGTACGCGGCACAAAGTGTTTCCAGAGGGTGTGGTACACATTGGTAGGTGATCAGTCTTATCTGTGATCCAATGTGACGCATAAGAAACAGATGCATGAAACGAGATATGTATTTAATGTTGTGTGCATACACACAGCTGATGGTCAACGGATAATGTTTAAACATCTAAAGCAACATTATTCAACTCTAACAGCAAATAATGATTGAAATCTATCTAATAATAGTCGTCAAAATCTTATACTTGACTAGGGCTGTTTAACCGATCCATTATTTGTAATGAATTGACAATTTGGCTGTCTGTTATGAACTTGTAATTGATGGAACTATTGTATATTTTGATATTATGCCTTACGCGTTTGTCGGTAATCATGTGTCGCAAGCGGGGTTCGATCTCGCATGGTATGAGGTGGACGTGTAACAGTAAACATAGGCTACAGCGACACATGGCAGAAAGATGTTATATTAACAATTAAATATTTTCTAATATTTGTACGACCCTTAAAACCGTTGAAACTATTATGTGTTTCGTGTTACACAATGATTTTTTTACCTGTAACGATGTTCGTGTTAGAGTTATTAAATAAACATATGAAGAGAAAAGCTGAGAAACAGATAACCATAATATAACACCCCTCCACGTCTCTAGACTTCCTGTAGTCCACGTCAGCATGTTTTCAAAACCTACACGTAATTGATAAAATACTCGTTTAGAGATCCACGTAATATTTGAGATCCTTGTATAACTACATCGTTTGTTTGTTTGTTTGTTTGTTTCTTGTTTAACGTCACGCTCAGCAACAATTACAGCTATATGACGGCGGTCTGTTAATAATCGAGTCTGGATCATGATCATCGATCCACGCAATTGGGATACGATGACATGCATCAGCCGAGTCAGCGAGCATGACCACCCGATCCCGTTAGTCGCCTTTTACGACAAGCATGGGGTGCTAAAGACCTATTTTAACCCGGATCTTCAGGCGTCACAACTGCATCGTGAAGATCAACGCGCGACGAGACGGTGCACGTGCAACACCTGCAGAGAACATATCCCCCGTGCATCACGCAGAGACCTCACACAATATAAAAACAGATTACAAAGAGTCGTGTCCATTTTTCAAAATATTTTCCACAAAAGAATGTTTTGTAAACGTCTGGAAGTAGGGACATACTTTAGGTTTGAGAAAGTAGGGATGTGTTGTAAGTTAAGAACCCAGGATTAACAGTCGGCTTGTGAATAAGAATAAACGTCGTGCAGCTCGGCGACTCTTCTTCACGAACCTACAGTTAATCCTACTTGTCATGAACGTCATGTTCACCTCTTACTACCAGGAAACCTTTATAAAATACACCAGGAAACCCATTAATTTATCCACTATTTGTGTATTATCTCTTAAACAACTACATATTAATGTATGTATATACTGGTTCAGTCGTTATACCCCCCACAAGATAATATATGAGATATAGATTTACAAGTGAGTTGATATCTGCTGTGGAATGGATACATGCGGTACCTGACATTATTCAAGGTGTATTTATGTCCAGCTTGTTATGTATTATATTCAGAGATTGTAAATCTGAAGTACGTGAAGAGTAATATGCGGTCGTCTCTCCTCTACCCAGGGCCTATTTTACAGATAAAAACGGTTGAGACATGTAATGACAGCACTAACATGATGGTTATCATACCATGTGTGCCATATGTAACAAACTCAATCATTCCACAAAACAACATTGTATGACACGATTAGAACATTCGCGACTGTAAATCTGAACTGAAAAAAACTCTTAGCCTCGCAGGTGCCATGTCCTAGCTCTTGGTATATACTTGTACAACTTGTTTGCATGTCTACAGAGATAGATCGCGTTTATTCCAACATTCTGATGCGAAAGTAAAGCTAAATGTAATACTCATTGATATGTGAAAACCCAGCTAGAAGTATGCATAAAGCATGTGACGTGCATTGAGAAGTGGGAAGACTACAGTCGTAAGATACGTTGCTGGACAGTTTGAATGGTGTATTTTTGTTATATTGAGAAAAAACGTGTAAAGAAAGGATCGTATGCAATTAACTTTTATCAACCATTATCTCTAAATATGTGATAGTCTGACGCATGAATCGTATTGTGAGTAAACACTCAATCACAACACTTATTTCGTTATCACACACATGTGGAGAAAACATGCGAGTTTTACACAAGGGTCGTGCTGCCCATGTCAAGAGGCAGATGACGGAGGCATACGTTTCACGGCACCAGAACAATTCAGTAAAGGCAAAGCATTGTAGGTCGAATCCTCAATGTTTTCAAATGTTGAATGTGCTGTTATATATCATTGTTTCTTCATACGGCTGTGTTAGTGATTTCTGTATTGGATCAGCCATTGTTATGACATTATCACATAAGCTGCTACGTACGCACATTAGAGCTTCATTATGTACACATTGGTTATTGTCTAGTACATATTAATCGCAAATCCATGCGTATGACGCTCCGTTATGGAGCTCAACATGAAACTGATGAGTGAATTTGGGTTGGGTTTAACGCCGTTTTTAACAGTATTCGAGTTACATCACTGCGTGTCAGCTTAATGTGGGAGGAAAGGCCGAAGTGATGCAGGTCTCAGACGTTTACCAATTTTGTGTTACCCACGAGCACGGGTATGGTGCTGGCAAACCTAGAAACATAATCAGGGATTCGAACCCACAACCATAGGTTTCTAGCGTGCCCAAAGGACGCATCTCTGCCCAATGAATTGCGGCGCCTTCGACGACTGGGCCACCCGCACCCACATTCAATGGTTTCTAACATGTTAATGTAGTACGGTCCCCGTGCATTCCCCGGGACAACAGTCTCATTTCCATGGATGCCAAAATACTCACTCCCTCACGCTGATTGTAAATACATATTCGTATGTACTGGACATAGCGTGTCATTTTATAAGAAAGAGACAGAAATGAGGATTGACGGTGTCTCAATGGTATTCACTGGCATTCATATGAGTTTATAGTTTGTGTATCGCTATCACATGATTGGTGTATTTGATAACTATTAGTTGCTTCAGTTGTTATTGAAGGTAGTTTCCGTGAGTGTGGACGCCCTGCAGTATGGTATTGTTGGCCTTCCAGTACTCTCTCATCATTTCGACTTCGAATAAATTGAAAAACAGTTGCAGGATATGAGTCAATTGTAGACTTCCATTATTGACATGTACCTTTATGCACAACAACGCCTGTGTCCTACATGCACCTTCGTACGTTCCGACATTTGTGGACATGACGTTATAGAGTTCAGCTATTATACCCGTCCTTACTTTGTAGCAACACACTTTATGACACAGCTGATAATGGCCAGGTCGGAAGCTGTGGGCGAGGCCAGGGTAGGTATATATAACCCGACAGACTGGGTAGTCGGGTAGTTTCAGCTGTGCACTAACCTGTCACTAGTCTTCTAACGACGTTTTCAGGATTGGACTGTTTTGAAAAGGCAAGCAAGTACCATTTTCACATTTTGCAATTTCGCATGTATATTTATCTGTAAATATGTTTATTTCTATTTGACTGTACATGTAATTGTTTCTAATTACTCGATTCACAATATAATTACATAATTGAAAGAGTGATGATGACACCTAAAAGGTATTATATCTCTTGCCCATTGCCCTTGCCCTCCTCTGAGATATTAATAACGAGGTTAAACTGGACTCATTTATTCATATTTGTATATCATCATTGACAAACAAGCTAGTTTCAACCGACAGAAATGATTTTCTTGCTGTTGATATTTGTAAGGAAACCCTATATTTTCAGATTGTGTACATCGTTTGGGTGGAAGAGAACAATGTTCTCGCATCTTCAAGTTCTCATACTGGTGTGTGTTATGACAGTTGTTCATGGCGAAAAATCACAACGTATGTACAATCTTTTAATCTAAGTATTGATACTTGTAGTTACAGATATTATCTCGTATATAAACTTTGCCGTTATGAAATTGACCATGATCTTTCACCTTAACAAATGAAAGCGCCCAATCGATATCCTAAGAAATATCGGCTGAACTCGGCAAGAGTCAATTATACTATTCTGTTGTGTGTTTTTTGGAGTTTAATGCCGCGGTCAGCAATACTCCAGCTATATGAAGGCGGTCCGTAAACAATCGAGACTGGCCAAACAATCTGTACTATTAAGTTACAAGTATTGTCGGATCATTGGTTTTCTGACGTCATACGTTTTCGGACGGCTATGTTTATAGCGATTACTCGCGCTATCACGAGGTTGTAGCATCACACATACATTGTAAATACTCAGATGATGGCTTGTTTTTTAAGAGAAAGTTGTTTTTTATGAACGAATGAGATGGTTTTTTACAGTTGTTCGTGCGGTTAGAGAATGGTTAGAGAAAAAAACTACGACTGTTTCAAAAGCGTCCTAAAACCCATAACATGGGGATATACCATCACTCATTCAAGAAAGGACTAAATGAACTAAAAAGATACATAAAAAACAGTCAGACTTGCAAATACGTATCTGCTTATTCCATATACTATGCAAATACACTACAGGATATTTTGTCTTTTTTTACACCAATGTCTGGCATTAAAAGTCAGTGATATATGTGCAGGAACATTTCCGAAATCAAGCTCCTAAAACACAAAATTGTGACAGTCATGCACGTGACCTCAGAAAGAACATGCAATACTATCAGGACAACATCATTGCACCACTCGTGGGGCCATTTGTACACCGTGTTGGGCAACGTTCATTTTTCAAGAAGATAATCCACGTGCTCACAGTGACAGGATTGTGAACCGGTTCCTCCAACATGGCTAGCACGATGTCCTGACCTTTCCCCCCAGTGAACACTTCTGAGACCTCATTGGCAGACTTGCACGTCAAAATCCACTCCCCAATTTCTATGAACTCGATCTGTCTTGCTCCATGAGGAGAACAACATGAGTCAAGCTGACATTGGTCGAATCATCAGAAGCATGCCTCGACGAATTCATGCATGTCTGGCCACTGGCGTTTGACCTCCGACCTCTCTAACGGCCTAGTACGCCACCATCCTACACACCAACCATTAGAACCCATTAGATGTGTTTGCTTACTCCCCAGCTGATATGATCAGATCATTTCCATTTGCCAATACCATGTTGATCAGAAGATATGTGTTGATGCTTTTCACTATCCCCTACGTTTTTGGTACAGTGTGTATCATTTGTGAAGAACGGTACATCAGTCACGCTACCATATCAGTTTACCATCATCTTATGATTGTTGTCACAGGCATCGGTATTTCGTCACATGTAACATCCAGGTAATCTTGTCTTTGTGCAATGTACAAACATTCTATATTCGTAGACTCTTATACCTGCGCTGTACTATAGCAGTATGACAGATAGAAATGTGATCATTCCACTATTGCTGAATATATGGTATAAGGCATTTGTTTAAGAACTGACTTTCACTTTGTGTGAGTTCATTGGAGTATGAACCTTCATAGAGAGAGAGACAAACTGTATGGCTGTCACAGCTTACAAAGACTGGGCCCCACTTCATGAAGGTTCATACTATAATAGACTCACCCAACGTGAATGGGAATTCTCCAATATATTTCTCGAAGGATCTATACACAACTTCATGTGGTACGTGTGGCTTCATGTTTACACTGACATACAACAACCCGCTTCCCAGAATAATGTAGTTCCTCAAAAGAAGAGGTGACATGAGCCCATGTATGCTGAAATCTATAAAGAACTACCTCAGTAAGTCAGTGATTGTGCGTAGTAATACATTTATAGGAGGGAAACATTTCCGAATCCATCAACGTGACTGCAGAGATTTCAGAATTTGTTAATGACCCTGTTGTCAGCACTGATCCATTGGTGGATCATTGAAAGGTGATTATTAATATGTGTCCAATAGATACTGAGGTACATTTGCTGTAGACTGTCGAGTACATAGCTTTCTGTAGACTGACGCTGTCTGGACACGGATCAAATTCATGGTTTGCTGTAGACTGTCACAGTCTGGACACGGATCACGTCCATAATTTGCTGTAGACTGTCAACGTCTTTACACGGATCAAGTCCAAAGTTTGCTGTAGACTGTCACTGTCTAGACACGGATCAAGTCCTTAGTTTGCTGGGAACTGTCACTGTCCGGACACGGATCATGCCCGTAGTTTGCTGTAAACTGTCGAGTACATAGCTTTCTGTAGACTGACACTGTCTGGACACGGAACAAGTCCTTAGTTTGCTGTAAACTGTCGAGTACATAGCTTTCTGTAGACTGTCACTGTCTAGACAAGAATCAAGTCCTTAGTTTGCTGGAAACTGTCACTGTCTGGACACGGATCAAGTCCTTAGTTTGCTGTAAACTGTCGAGTACATAGCTTTCTGTAGACTGTCACTGTCTAGACAAGGATCAAGTCCTTAGTTTTCTGGAAACTGTCACTGTCTGGACACGGATCAAGTCCTTAGTTTGCTGTAAACTGTCGAGTACATAGCTTTCTGTAGACTGTCACTGTCTAGACAAGGATCAAGTCCTTAGTTTGCTTTGCAACTATCCCTGTCTGGACACGGATCAAGTCCTTAGTTTGCTGTTGACTGTCGAGTACCTAGCTTTCTGTAGACTGACACTGTCTGGACACGGATCAAGTCCTTAGTTTGCTGTAAACTGTCGAGTACATAGCTTTCTGTAGACTGTCACTGTCTAGACAAGAATCAAGTCCTTAGTTTGCTGGAAACTGTCACTGTCTGGACACGGATCAAGTCCTTAGTTTGCTGTAAACTGTCGAGTACATAGCTTTCTGTAGACTGTCACTGTCCGGACACGGATCAAGTCCTTAGTTTGCTTTGAAACTATCACTGTCTGGACACGGATCAAGTCCTTAGTTTGCTGTAAACTGTCGAGTACATAGCTTTCTGTAGACTGACGCTGTCTGGACACGGATCAAATTCATGGTTTGCTGTAGACTGTCACAGTCTGGACACGGATCACGTCCATAGTTTGCTGTAGACTGTCAACGTCTTTACACGGATCAAGTCCAAAGTTTGCTGTAGACTGTCACTGTCTAGACTCGAATCAAGTCCTTAGTTTGCTTGGAACTGGCACAGTCTGGACACGGATCATGCCCGTAGTTTGCTGTAAACTGTCGAGTACATAGCTTTCTGTAGACTGACACTGTCTGGACACGGATCATGCCCGTAGTTTGCTGTAAACTGTCGAGTACATAGCTTTCTGTAGACTGACACTGTCTGGACACGGATCAAGTCCTTAGTTTGCTGGGAACTGTCACTGTCCGGACACGGATCATGCCCGTAGTTTGCTGTAAACTGTCGAGTACATAGCTTTCTGTAGACTGACACTGTCTGGACACGGAACAAGTCCTTCGTTTGCTGTAAACTGTCGAGTACATAGCTTTCTGTAGACTGTCACTGTCTAGACAAGAATCAAGTCCTTAGTTTGCTGGAAACTGTCACTGTCTGGACACGGATCAAGTCCTTAGTTTGCTGTAAACTGTCGAGTACATAGCTTTCTGTAGACTGTCACTGTCTAGACAAGGATCAAGTCCTTAGTTTTCTGGAAACTGTCACTGTCTGGACACGGATCAAGTCCTTAGTTTGCTGTAAACTGTCGAGTACATAGCTTTCTGTAGACTGTCACTGTCTAGACAAGGATCAAGTCCTTAGTTTGCTTTGCAACTATCCCTGTCTGGACACGGATCAAGTCCTTAGTTTGCTGTTGACTGTCGAGTACCTAGCTTTCTGTAGACTGACACTGTCTGGACACGGATCAAGTCCTTAGTTTGCTGTTGACTGTCGAGTACATAGTTTTCTGTAGACTGTCACTGTCTAGACAAGAATCAAGTCCTTAGTTTGCTGGAAACTGTCACTGTCTGGACACGGATCAAGTCCTTAGTTTGCTGTAAACTGTCGAGTACATAGCTTTCTGTAGACTGTCACTGTCCGGACACGGATCAAGTCCTTAGTTTGCTTTGAAACTATCCCTGTCTGGACACGGATCAAGTCCTTAGTTTGCTGTAAACTGTCGAGTACATAGCTTTCTGTAGACTGACGCTGTCTGGACACGGATCAAATTCATGGTTTGCTGTAGACTGTCACAGTCTGGACACGGATCACGTCCATAGTTTGCTGTAGACTGTCAACGTCTTTACACGGATCAAGTCCAAAGTTTGCTGTAGACTGTCACTGTCTAGACTCGAATCAAGTCCTTAGTTTGCTTGGAACTGGCACAGTCTGGACACGGATCATGCCCGTAGTTTGCTGTAAACTGTCGAGTACATAGCTTTCTGTAGACTGACACTGTCTGGACACGGATCATGCCCGTAGTTTGCTGTAAACTGTCGAGTACATAGCTTTCTGTAGACTGACACTGTCTGGACACGGAACAAGTCCTTAGTTTGCTGTAAACTGTCGAGTACATATCTTTCTGTAGACTGTCACTGTCTAGACAAGAATCAAGTCCTTAGTTTGCTGAAAACTGTCACTGTCTGGACACGGATCAAGTCCTTAGTTTGCTGTAAACTGTCGAGTACATAGCTTTCTGTAGACTGTCACTGTCTAGACAAGGATCAAGTCCTTAGTTTTCTGGAAACTGTCACTGTCTGGACACGGATCAAGTCATTAGTTTGCTGTAAACTGTCGAGTACATAGCTTTCTGTAGACTGTCACTGTCTAGACAAGGATCAAGTCCTTAGTTTGCTTTGAAACTATCACTGTCTGGACACGGATCAAGTCCTTAGTTTGCTGTTGACTGTCGAGTACCTAGCTTTCTGTAGACTGACACTGTCTGGACACGGATCAAGTCCTTAGTTTGCTGTTGACTGTCGAGTACATAGTTTTCTGTAGACTGTCACTGTCTAGACAAGAATCAAGTCCTTAGTTTGCTGTAAACTGTCGAGTACATAGCTTTCTGTAGACTGTCACTGTCTAGACAAGGATCAAGTTCTTAGTTTGCTGGAAACTGTCACTGTCTGGACACGGATCAAGTCCTTAGTTTGCTGTAAACTGTCGAGTACATAGCTTTCTGTAGACTGTCACTGTCTAGACAAGAATCAAGTCCAAAGTTTGCTGGAAACTGTCGAGTACATAGTTTTCTGTAGACTGTCACTGTCTAGACAAGAATCAAGTCCTTAGTTTGCTGGAAACTGACACTCTCTGGACACGGATCATGCCCGTAGTTTGCTGTTGACTGTCGAGTACATAGCTTTCTGTAGACTGTCACTGTCTGGACACGGATCATGCCCGTAGTTTGCTGTAAACTGTCGAGTACATAGCTTTCTGTAGACTGTCACTGTCTAGACAAGGATCAAGTCCTTAGTTTGCTGGAAACTGTCGAGTACATAGCTTTCTGTAGACTGTCACTGTCTAGACAAGGATCAAATGCATGGTTTGCTGTAGACTGTCACAGTCTGGACACGGATCACGTCGATAGTTTGCTGTAGACTGTCACTGTCTGGACACGAATCACATCCATAGTTTGCTGTAGACAGTCACTGTCTAGACACGGATCAAGTCCATAGTTTGCTGTAGACAGTCACTGTGAAGACACAGATCAAGTCCATAGTTTGCTGAAGACTGTCACTGTCTGGACACGGATCAAGTCCATGGTTTGCTGTAGACTGTCACTGTCTGGACACGGATCAAGTCCATGGTTTGCTCTAGACTGTCACTGTCTGGACACGGATCGTGCCCGTTGTTTGCTCTAGACTGTCACTGTCTGGACACGGATCGTGCCCGTTGTTTGCTCTAGACTGTCACTGTCTGGACACGGATCAAGTCCACAATTTCCTGTAGACTGTCACCGTCTGGACACGGATCACGTCCTTAGTTTGCTGTAAACTGTCACTGTCTGGATACGGATCGTGCCCGTTGTTTTCTCTAGACTGTCACTGTCTGGACACGGATCAAGTCCACAATTTCCTGTAGACTGTCACCGTCTGGACACGGATCACGTCCTTAGTTTGCTGTAAACTGTCACTGTCTGGATACGGATCGTGCCCGTTGTTTTCTCTAGACTGTCACTGTCTGGACACGGATCGTGCCCGTTTATTGCTCTAGACTGTCACTGTCTGGACACGGATCATATCCATGGTTTGCTGTAGACTGTCACTGTCTGGATACGGATCGTACCCGTTGTTTCCTGTAGACTGTCACTGTCTGGACACGGATCAAGTCCATAGTTTGCTGTAGACAGTCACTGTCTGGACACGGATCGTGCCCGTTTATTGCTCTAGACTGTCACTGTCTGGACACGGATCATATCCATGGTTTGCTGTAGACTGTCACTGTCTGGACACGGATCGTACCCGTTGTTTCCTGTAGACTGTCACTGTCTGGACACGGATCAAGTCCATAGTTTGCTGTAGACAGTCACTGTCTGGACACGGATCAAGTCCATAGTTTGCTGTAGACTGTCACTGTCTAGATACGGATCGTGCCCGTTGTTTCCGGTAGACTGTCACTGTTTGGACACGGATCATATTCATGGTTTGCTGTAGACTGTCACTGTCTGGACACGGATCACGTCCATAGTTTGCTGTAGACCGTCACTGTCTAGATACGGATCAAGTCCATAGTTTGCTGTAGACGGTCTCTGCCTAGACACGGATCAAGTCTATAGTTTTCTGTAGGCTGTCACTGTCTGGACACGGATCGTGGCCGTTGATTGCTGTAGACTGCCACTGCCTGGACACGGATCAAGTTCATAGTTTGCTGTAGGCTGTCACTGTCTGGACACGGATCGTGCCCGTTGTTTGCTGTAGACTGTCACTGTCTGGACACGGATCAAGTCTATAGTTGGGTGTAGACTGTCACTGTCTGGACACGGATCGTGCCCGTTGTTTGCTCTAGACTGTCACTGTCTGGACACGGATCACGTCCATAGTTTCCTGTAGACCGCCACTGCCTGGACACGGATCACATCCCTAGTTTGCTATACCACAGACACAGGCCAATTCACTGACGTAAGAGACAACATACCTTGCAACTCTGTCTGTGTGGTGTCAATTGTATACCACAGAGACATGGTCCATTTCAATGACGTGAGAGACAACATATCTTGCAACTCTGTCTGTGTGGTGTCAATTGTATACCACAGAGACATGGTCCATTTCAATGACGTGAGAGACAACATACCTTGCAACTAGCTCTGTGTGTTGTCAATGGTCAACCACAGAGACACAAGCCAATTCACTGACGTGACAGACAACATACCTTGCAACTCTGTCTGTGTGGTGTCAATGGTATACCACAGAGACACAGGCGAATTCACTGAAGTAAGGGACAATATACCTTGCAACTATCTCCGTGGTGTCAATTGTATACCACAGAGAGATAGGCTAATTCACTGACGTGGGAGACAACATACCTTGCAACTTTCTCGGTGGTGTCAGTGGTATACCACAGAGACACAGGCGAATTCACTGAAGTAAGGGACAACATACCTTGCAACTATCTCTGTGGTGTCAATTGTATACCACAGAGACACAGGCCAATTAACTGACGTGAGATAAACAAACCTTGCATCCCTCAATGTGTGGTGTCAATGGTCAACCACAGAGACACAAGCCAATTCACTGACGTGACAGACAACATACCTTGCAACTCTGTCTGTGTTGTGTCAATGGTATACCACAGGACATGGTCCATTTCAATAAAGTGAGAGACAGCATACCTTGCAACTCTCTCGCTCTTTGGTGTCAATGGTATACCACAGAGACACAGGCCGATTCACTGACGTGAGAGACAACATATCTTGCAACTCTCTCTCTCTCTCTCTGTGTGGTGTCAATTGTATACAACTGAGACACAGGCCAATTCACTGACGTGAGAGAACATATCCTGCAAGTCTCTCTGTATGGTGTGAATGGTATACCACAGAGACATAGGCCAATTCAGTGACGTAAGAGACAACATACCTTGCAACTCTTTGTGTGTTGTCAGCGGTATACCACATAATCACAGGCCAATTCACTGACGTGTCAGAGACAACATATCAACAACTCTCTCTGTGATGTGTCAATGGTATTCCACAGAGATATAGGCCAATTCACTGACGTTAAAACAGAACATACCTTGGAACTCTCTATGTGGTGTCAATGGTATTCCACAGAGACACAGGCCAATTCACTGACGTGAGAGACAACATACCTGGCAACTTTGTCTGTGTTGTGTCAATGGTATACCGCAGACACAGGGCAATTCACTGACGTGAGAGACAACATAGCTTGTAAACCTCTCTCTGTGTTGTTAGTTGTATACCACAGAGACATTGACCAATTCCCTGACGTGAGAGACTACATACCCTGCAAAACATACAGACACACACACACACGCACGCACACACACACACACACACACACACACACGCACGCACGCACGCACGCACGCACGCACGCACGCACGCACGCACACACACATGCATACTCGTCGATATATAAGCGCAATAATCGCAAAATAGTCAAGTGAGTGGGTAAGTATATATTGTTTGTCGTCGCAGTCAGCAACATTTTAGAAATAAATAGTCAACGACCTGTCTAGGGCTGGCAAAACAAGGATTAAAAGCATGGTCACAGGGGTATCCCCGTTATTCTGTTCTTGCGACGAGCATTGCATTATGGTGGCATCACGAGTGTGACAGCCCAATGATAGGGTGTCGTTTATTCCTATGACATGAAGACTGTAGCGGCATGGGAGACTGACGTCGCACAACAAGAGGTGGCAAAGAACGTATTCTCACAAGAGTCACAGGAATTGGTCTGTGTGTCTGTCGAAATATGAATAACACCATAGATCCCGGACGTTATATGACGTAATAATACGGCACGTTGTGTTACTCGGCCTGGCGCTCGGCATTAAGGGGGTTAAACAGGGACTGGTCATCTACTGGTCGGTCAGTATATTGTGTCTGAGGGGGGGTTAAAACACACATGCATGTACATCGCCATATAAGTTAAGTGCAATAACCCTGAACGCGACGTTAAGCCCCAATACACCTCACCTCAGCTGTGCCATAGAGAAATGTGAGGTGAAGCGAAATGGTGTTTAACATTGGTGACTGCGACGATAAACAATATACATTTACCCACTGACTTGAATGTGTAAATTCCTACAACATAAACAATCACACAATCATGATCAATATATATGTGGAAGCCGCGAAAAAAATGTATTCCATAATATAAAGCTTTGTTACTAAATTACCGCTGATGCATCTTAGTCTTGCAAGTTCTGAAATAACTACGTCACAGTCACTTCAAACAACTTTATTGGGACCTTACATCTATCAAAAGTGAAAAGGCTTACTATCACGGTTTTTTAACTCTTTGTATTCCGATAAGGGCTCACAAGTTGGCCAACGCCTAGCCCAAGTGGTATTCGTTCACTGTAAATCATTCCCGAGTACACAGGCACGTAAGATAAGGCTTTGTACCCTTTCAGGATCTTCAGCTCACTGTTAGTGATTGTTTGGTCAGATTAGACGTGAAGAAATTGCATTTAATATTGATACGGGTTTGCTCCATATGCCTGTTTTGCCCTACCTGTCTCTTTCACAAGCAGGTACTTGTACATCACAGAATCGATCAGAGTGTTATTGGTGACAGTTGAGTGTAATATATAATAACGGGCGGGTCTGGTACGCGAGACAATTTATACAGATAGTATTTGCCGTGAAATAAATTACAATATTATCATCGCACAGTCACGTTAGAAAGCGATATATCTTTCAAAAGTAAATAGAAGGTATGCATCGATTTCTGAGTTAAATAAAACAGTATACTGGATGTATTATCATATTGAAATATCACACAGACGACATAAACCAGTAGTTACATAGTGAATTTTAAGCAACTCTGTGTGTTTCATCTCACTCAAATGTTGTTTATTTGCTGTTGTTAGAATGGTTGAGCCTTCAACGGATTACGCATGAAAGCCATTTTGCAATTTGTAAAATAGAACACGTACTGCTTCGTTGTTTGCATTCATGGATAGGTTTTGTATGGTCTTTCCTTCTTGTTAAATGTTGTAGGAAATTCTATTTCCTAGTATTTTACTTCAACAGAGTGCGACGTCCCACAAGGGATGCATAGTGAGCGTATTCCAGACACGGCACTGGTCGTGTCGTCTGCAGCCGCTGGGAAACCCAAACAACATGCTCGATATGGCTGCTGTCCGAGTGAGTGTTCCTGTATATAGTTCTACATGTGGCTGCTGTCAGAGTGAGTGTTCCTGTATATAGTTCTAGATGTGACTGCTGTCAGAGTGAGTGTTCCTGTATATAGTTCTAGATGTGGCTGCTGTCAGAGTGAGTGTTCCTGTATATAGTTCTAGATGTGACAGACAACTCCTACACCATGGATGTTCATAAGCGTGGACGATTATGATTTTAAGCCGTTTTAGCAATATACTTCCAGCTTTAACTGCTGTCCCGGTTTTGCTTACACCACAAGACAATCCAATCGCCCCATGTTCGTATGGAATATTTGAGCTTTTCGTGTGCTTGTTACTGCTACAGCCGAACAGCGTTGTCCCCAATACGGGTACCCGGGATCCATCCGTAACTCCCAGGCGTCAGTTGGTCCAGACTTTTCTACCAGATACTACTGTGTTCTAGTCGATGACTGATTATCTTGTTTTCAGTTATCCCAAAACGCCCGGATATAACTGTATTGAAAGTCGGTTATTGATGTTTCCGATAACGAGGTTCGACTATTTTTAGAATTGAAAGAGAAGTAATCAAATGGTTTGATGTGTGACGGCAACTTGTAACTACAGCTGACTGCGGTGCTGCCTGGTGTCCAACCGCAGATGACAACAGTCCGTACTTCGAGGTGCATCTGCAAAACCTGACCACTATTGCTTCAATTAAGTTCCAACATCCTACATCAGCAACACCCCCATGTTCCGATTTTGCAACGGAATATATGAAGACGTTTCGACTGCTTTACAAACCCGCCATTGGCTCAGATGAATTCCTGGAATTTAATCACGTAAGTTAAACATCTATTATTAGTTTAATACCGAAAGACACTACGTTCCAGTAGATGTTATTAGCACATTGCACAATATGATCTCTAAATATACTGAACCAAATTAAAAACTTTGACCAGTTATCATTGTGGGCCCTTATTGTGTATTTAAACAGTAATGGCCACGTATTGTCTTCAGATAACACCCGTTTTTGTGCAGGTGAATCGATCAAAATCATGTGCACAGCACTATAGTGGCAAAAGTGGTTTTTCACGTGCAACGGGTCACGTGGCCATAATACCGCACGTGTTTTCAGCCATACTTGTTGGCAGTCATTAACACAAAAACACAAGAAAACAAAAGTCTTTACGGCCATTTGTCATGCCACGCCTTTCAAATGTGCAACGTGAACGTGCCATCGGCATGTTGCAGACGGGAACGTCCGTAGCTAAAGTCGCAAGGACGATGGGTTGTAGTCGACGGACTGTTTATAATTTATAGACGCGTCTACAGCAAACGGGTACCACCGCTGATCGCCCTCGGCCAGGTCGACCACGTGTGACGTTACATGTAGAGTGTCGTCAGATTGTCTTACGTCACCTCCGTAACTGATTACGACCTGAAATGACCTGTTTAGGGGTAGACTGAGTGCGCGAACTGTTCGAAACCGTCTGAGAACTGCCCACCTTCAAGCACGACGGCCATACTGCGGGCCGATTCTGACTCAATTACACAGACGTCAACGTCAATTGTGGGCACAGCGACACTTACGATGGACTCAGAGGAATTGGAATCAAGTCGTCTTCAGTGATGAATCCCGATTTAATCTTCGATTTGCTGATGGTAGGGCGAGGGTGTGGAGGCGCCGTCATGAACGTTACGCCCAGTGTTGTGTACAGGAAGTTGACAGATTTCGAGGCGGAAGTGTCATGGTGTGGGGTGCTTTCTGTGGCAATGCACGTTCCAGGCTTCTTGTCATCCGTGGCAACCTCAACGCTGCTGCTTACCGCGACCAGGTACTGGCACCAGAACTTCTGCCTTTTATGGCAGCACATGGACCCGGTTTGATCTTCCAACACGACAATGCCAGACCCCACACAGCAATTTTGACAAGGAATTTCCTTCAGAATGCGGGAGTCAACGTCATGGACTGGCCGTCAAGGTCTCCCGACCTCAATCCAATCGAACACGCCTGGGATGCTCTTGGCAGAAGTCTGCGCATTCTCCAGAACTAACCACAGAATTTGCAAGATCTTTGCACCATTTTGCAGCAACAATGGCGTCGTCTTCCCAATCATGTGTTCACAACCATCACAAGGTCCATGCGGAGGCGTTGTGTGGCAGTTGTCAACGCACATGGTGGCCATACACGCTACTGAACTTGTCTGCCATCAGGTTCTCGTGCTTGGGACTTATGATTTAAACTGTTGATGTTATTACCGAATACCGTAGGTGCTTGGAACAAATTATGGTTACCACCGTTAATTAAAATCCTTCTTTGGACATTATTGATTAAAAATTACCTTCTCTGATACATTTGTCCGTTGTATATCATGTATCGGATTACTTTTAAAAATGTGAAGTTTTTAATTTGACTCAGTATACAAGAGACGATTGTCTGATAAAGAACCCACCATTTTACGTGGAATACTAAAACCTTAGTTTGCAGTTTCTTCTAGAACGTTAACAAACTGACCAATTGCGAAACATAAACACCAAGTCGTGATGAAATACAATGTTCGAGGAACGTCTGTGGTGGAACCAGAGTGCGGACACAGTTCACAGCAAGTGCCCTGGGCTCAGCGGTTCAAAGTAAAGGCGCCCCCATGTCTAATTTAGCCTTGTCACACACCTGTGTCTAATTCAATGATCGTCCTTACCCGTCGCACACCCATGTCTCATACAAGCCTCATCAGACACCTATCACACACCTGTGTATAATGCGAGTCGCGTTACACATCCGTCACACATCTCTGTCCAAGTCAAGCCTCGTCACTCAGCCGTTGCACATCCGTGTTCATTCAAGCCTCGTCATTCACCCGTCACACACCTGTGTCTAATTAAAGACTCATCACACACCCGTCACACACCTGTGTCTAATTTAAGCCTCGTCACTCAACCGCCACACACCTGTGTCTAATTCAAGCCTCGTCACTCAACCGCCACACAACCTTGTTCATTCAAGACACGTCACTCACCCCTCACACACCTGTGTCTAATTCAAGCCCCGTCACTCTCCCGTCACACACCTGTGTCCAATTCAAGACTCGCCAGTCACCCATCACACACCTGTGTCTAATTCAAGCCTCGTCAATCACCGTCACACACGATTGCCAAGTTCAAACCTCATCAGACACCCGTCACAAATGCATGTCAAGTTAAAGCCTCGTCACTCACTTGTCACGCGCCCGTGTTCATTCAAGACTCATCACACACCGCCACACACGTATGTGAAGTTCAAACCTCATCAGACACCTGCCACACACGTATGTCAAGTTCAAGCCTCGTCACTCACCCGTCACACACCTGTGTTTAATTCAAGTCTCGTCACACATCCCTCACACACCTGTGTCTAATTCAAGCCTCGTTACTCACCCGTCTCACTCCTGTTTCATCCGTCAAGCACAAATGTCTAATTAAAGACTCATCACACACCCGACACACACGCATGTCAAGTTCAAGTCTCATCACACCCGTCACAAACCTGTGTCTAATTTAAGCCTAGCCTCGTCACTCACCCGTCACACATCCGTGTTCATTCAAGCCTCGTCACTTACCCGTCATACATCTGTGTCTTATTCATGCTTTGTCACTTACCCGTCATACATCTGTGTCAAATTCAAGACTCGCCAATCACCCGTCACACACCTGTGTCTAATGCAAGCCTCGTCACACATCCGTCACACACCTGTGTCTAATTCAAGCCTGATCACGCACCCGTCACGCGCACGTGTCTTACTCAAGCCTGATCACGCACCCGTCACACACCTGTGTCTAATTTAAGCCTCGTCACTCACCCGTCACACACCTGTGTCTAATTTAAGCCTGATCACGCAACCGTCACACATCTGTGTCTAACTCAAGCCTGATCACGCACCCGTCACACATCTGTGTCTAACTCAAGCCTCGTCACTCACCCGTCACACATTTGAGTCAAATTCAAGACTTGTCAATCACCCATCACACATCTGTGTCAAATTCAAGACTCGTCAATCACCCCTCACACACCTGTGTCTAATTCAAGCCTCGTCACTCACCCGTCACACACCTGTGTCTTATTTAAGCCTGATCACGCACCCGTCACACATCTGTGTCTAACTCAAGCCTGATCATGCGACCGTCACTCACCTGTGTCTAATTTAAGCCTAATTACGCACCCGTCACACACCTGTGTCTAATTCAAACCTCGTCACACATCCGTCACACATCTGCATCAAATTCAAGCCTGATCACATACCCGTCACACACCTGTGTCTAATTTAAGCCTCGTCACCCAACCGCCACACACCTGTGTCTAATTCAAGCCTCGTCACTCAACCGCCACACATCCTTGTTCATTCAAGAAACGTCACTCACCCCTCACACACCTGTGTCTAATTCAAGCCTCGTCACTCACCCTTCACATATCTGAGTAAAATTCATGACTTGTCAATCACCCCTCACACATCTGTGTCTAATTCAAGACTCGCCAATCACCCTCACACACCTGTGTCTAATTCAAGCCTCGTCACTTACCCGTCACACACGCATGTCTAATTCAAGACTCATCACACACCGGACACACATCCTTGTTCATTCAAGCCTCGTCACTCACCCGGCACACACCCGTGTCTAATTCAAGCCTCGTCACTCACCCGTCACACATCTGTGTCAAATTCAAGACTCGTCACTCACCCCTCACACACCTGTGTCTAATTCAAGCCTCGTCGCTCACCCGTCACACACCTGTGTCTACCTCAAGACTCGCCAATCTTCCGTCACACACCTGTGTCTAATTCAAGCCTCGTCACTCACCAGTCACACAACTGTGTCTAATTCAAGACTCATCAGACACTTGTCACAAACGCATGTCAAGTTAAAGCCTCGTCAGTCACCTGTCACAAATCCGTGTTCATTCAAGCCTCGTCACACACCCGTCACACACCTGTGTCTAAGTCAATCCTCGTCAATCACCCGTCACACATCCGTGTTCATTCAAGCCTCGTCACTCACCCGTCACACATGCATGTCTAATCCAAGACTCGTCACACACCCGACATACATCCTTGTTCATTCAAGACACGTCACTCACCCCTCACAAGCCTGTGTCTAATTCAAGCCTCGTCACTCACCCGTCACACTCCTGTGTCTTATTCAAGACTCGCCAATCACCTGTCACACACCTGTATCTAATTGAAGCCTTATCACACAACTGCCACACACCTGTGTCTAATTCAAGTCTCGTCACTCACCCGTCACATATCTGAGTCAAATTCAAGACTCGTCAATCACCCCTCACACACCTGTGTCTAATCCAAGACATGTCACTCACCCCTCACACAACTGTGTCTAATTCAAGTCTCGTCACTCACCCCTCACACACCTGTGTCTAATTCAAGCTTCGTCACTCACCCGTCACACACCTGTCTCATCCGTCATACACGCATGTCTAATTAAAGACTCATCACACACCCGACACACACGCATGTCAAGTTCAAGTCTCATCACATCCGTCACACACCTGTGTCTAATTAAAGCCTAGCCTCGTCATTCACCCGTCACACATCCGCGTTCATTCAAGCCTCGTCACTTACCCGTCATACACCTGTGTCTAATTCATGCCTCGTCACTCACCCCTCACACACCTGTGTCTAATTGAAGCCTCGTCACTCACCCGTCACACAGCTGTGTCTAATTCAAGACTCACCAATCACCCATCACACACCTGTGTCTTATTCAAGCCTCGTCAATCACCCGTCACACACGCATGTCAAGTTCAAACCTCATCAGACACCCGTCACAAACGCATGTCAAGTTAAAGCCTCGCCACTCACTTGTCACGCACCCGTGTTCATTAAAGATTCATCACACACCCGCCACACACGTATGTCAAGTTCAAGCCTCGTCACTCACCCGTCACACACCTGTGTCTAATTCAAGCCTCGTCACTCACCCGTCACACTCCTGTATCTAATTCAAGCTTCGTCACTCACCCGTCACACTCCTGTGTCTAATTCAAGTCTCGTCACTCACCCGTCACACAACTGTATCTAATTCAAGCTTCGTCACTCACCCGTCACACACCTGCCTCATCCGTCATACACGCATGTCTAATTAAAGACTCATCACACACCCGACACACACGCATGTCAAGTTCAAGTCTCATCACATCCGTCACACACCTGTGTCTAATTTAAGCCTAGCCTCGTCACTCACCCGTCACACAACTATGTCTAATTCAAGCTTCGTCACTCACCCGTCACACACCTGTCTCATCCGTCATACACGCATGTCTAATTAAAGACTCATCACACACCCGACACACACGCATCTCAAGTTCAAGTCTCAGCACACCCGTCACACACCTGTGTCTAATTTAAGCCTAGCCTCGTCACTCACCCGTCACACATCCGTGTTCATTCAAGCCTCGTCACTTACCCGTCATACATCTGTGTCTAATTCATGCCTCGTCACTCACCCCTCACACACCTGTGTCTAATTCAAGACTCGCCAATCACCCGTCACACATCTGTGTCTTATTCAAGCCTCGTCACTCACCCGTCACACACCTGCCTCATCCGTCATACACGCATGTCTAATTAAAGACTCATCACACACCCGACACACACGCATGTCAAGTTCAAGTCTCATCACATCCGTCACACACCTGTGTCTAATTTAAGCCTAGCCTCGTCACTCACCCGTCACACAACTGTGTCTAATTCAAGCTTCGTCACTCACCCGTCACACACCTGTCTCATCCGTCATACACGCATATCTAATTAAAGACTCATCACACACCCGACACACACGCATCTCAAGTTCAAGTCTCAGCACACCCGTCACACACCTGTGTCTAATTTAAGCCTAGCCTCGTCACTCACCCGTCACACATCCGTGTTCATTCAAGCCTCGTCACTTACCCGTCATACATCTGTGTCTAATTCATGCCTCGTCACTCACCCGTCACACACCTGTGTCTAATTCAAGACTCGCCAATCACACGTCACACATCTGTGTCTTATTCAAGCCTCGTCACTCACCCGTCACACACCTGTGTCTAATTTAAGCCTGATCACGCACCCGTCACACACCTGTGACTAATTCAAGCCTCGTCACACATCCGTCACACATCTGCGTCAAATTCAAGCCTCGTCACTCACCCGTCACACATTCGTGTCTTACTCAAGCCTCGTTAAACTCACATTATAACTATAAACTATGACAAAATTAAAACAAAAAAATACTTATGGCGTGATCTAATATATTTCTTTTCTAAATCGTTTTACTAGAACCATGAATTGTTTTGGACATGTGATTCATGGTTCTCGCATGCTATACCTTCACAGTGGTAGTCTTGCGCCAATCAAACGCGAACTGACATTAACAGAACTCCATCTATGACTAAACACAAGAGTATGAAATGTAAAGGTATAATACATACGTATTTCTCGGGGTTGCAACTGCCACATATAATCAAATAATATATGTATTTGTTTTAGGACATACAGTCGATTTACAACAATTCACTAACATTTTGGGTGGGATTCAAGCCACATATTGTCACAAAAGCCATCAGGATCGAACCTCAGACATATGAAAAAACACCTTGTTTTAAATTTGAAATACTTGGATGCGAACCAACAGGTGAGTGCTTATATCATTTGGATATATCTTGTATACCTAAAATATATAGCATATTGTGTTCATATACATAGTTCATTAACGACCGCCTCCGTGGTGTAGTGGTAGAGCGTCCGCCCGGAGAGCGGAAGGTCCGGGGTTCGATCCCCGGCCGCGTCATACCAAAAGACGTTTAAAGATGGTACTTGTTGTTACCCTGTCTGGCGCTCGTCATTAAGGGGCTAAAACAAGGACTGGTCGGCTCGGAGTCAGTATACTGTGTCTGAGTGAGGTATTCATGTTAAACTGCGTCATGGTATCTCAGTAAGCTAGCACTATAAATCGGCATCAGTGCGGACTAGTACAAGCAGCCACACAAACACACACACGTACATGCACGTCGCTATAGAAGTACAATAATCTTGGACGCGACGTTAAACCCAATTTCCCCTCACCTCACATAGTTCATTAGGCTGAACGGTTGATTCCAACAAATGAAATCTCAAGATCTGTTCTTTGAATATCAAACTCTTCTCAGTGTTGTTTTACAAAGAGGTTTTCGTTTTTAGGTCTTTGCCAGAAGGACTTTTGCAAACACGGAGGAACATGTGTAGGTGATAACCTCTGTCAGTGTAAAGGAGCGTACTTCGGGGAACAGTGCCAATACACAGGTACAGTGTGACTGTATACCGACCTGAATAGTACCCGTGAAGATCCGGGTAGAGAATAGGTCTTCAGCAACACATGCTTGCCGGAATCTGAAGCGACTATGCTTGTCGTAAGGGGCGACAGTCGTAAGTGGTTAGGTTAGCTGACTTTGTTGATGCATGTCATCGTATCCCAATTGCATAGATCGAGCTCACGATGTCAGTCATTATATTGTCTGGTCCAGGCTTGTTTATTAACAAAGCGCCGTCAAAATATTGCTGTGTGCGGCGTTAAACAAACAAATAAACAAACAAACACGACATGTATAGACGACCTCGTGGTTATACGTACTGTAATTTGATTCATGCTTGTTTCAGAGATTGAGATACACACATTTATAACCAAGTTCATATTCTTGAGGATTGAAAATAACATTCTGCTAACCACGTCTTTCAACATGAGTGTATCGGGCAGCGTGGCGGTGGAGACTCTGGGGACACAGAGCCTCATCCGTCTGGGCAAGGGAGGAACAGCCACGGTCGCAGCAGGGTCAGGCCAGCCGTCTTCATGCCTACATAGTCTCGACACCTGTCTTTCTGGTTTCACCTACAGGTAAGGAGCAGGACACGTGTGTCATCTACCGATAGGAAGAAACCTAGCAATAACGCCTCACCAGATGATTATAAAACATTAATTTTCTTACGTTACATCAGTTCAAGTGTTCAATGATGGAAATGTTCTGCATTTATCCCCAACAGTCTGACACTGAACATTGAAAATATGACATCACGGAAGCTATACCTGATTTCTAATGGAGTAGATGAAACTTCTCATAATGGAATATGGCTGTACTATGAAGGGGCGACCTTGTCATGTCACGTGGCCACCTCATCGCACGTCTGGGGGATCGACGTGAAGACTTCTCTTTCACTCAGTGTCTGGTACACGATTGAGATCTCCTGGAACAGAATTCTAGGGCTTCGACTCCTACTCAACAGCAAGACCATCGGCAGCATTACCCAGTCAGTTGAAAGACAACCTGGTAATTTTCCGACAGAGGCGCTGAGTATTGGGTCCACGCTGAACACAGGCGTCATCATGAGAATCTATCAACTACAACTGGTACCTCTTGTCAAAAGCGAGCTCATAAGGGCCCAAATCACAAATGGTTTGTTCCTTTCGATTTGTAAACGTTTTAAATACTGCGATCATTCTGACTGTCCTCTTATCTTTGATAGATACTTTGCCCCCGACAAAATTAAGATTACAATTGTAGAAGTGTGTTTGGGTTAGGTGCATGAATGTTCGTGTAGGTGTTAAATTGATGTACTGTTATGCATTGTTGGTTCGAATAACTGATTATGGCATTTTGGTTATCAAGGCTGGTTTCAGTAAAGTCTGTGATATAGCTATACTACTGTTCAAAGCTGGTCATTTACTTGGAATTCCGAGGTATGCGAATAGTAAAGATACTTGATACTTCTAATTATGAAAAGAAATTTTACTGCATTTGCAAAAGCTGGGCCATTAGTGTTAACATTCCGAAATCCTGGGGCACGCAAAACAAAGCATCCAAATACATGCGCTGGCAATAGACCGGAACTACGCCGAACGTAAAATAACCAGCCACATATTCAACGTTTTCTCTGGTCTATCATCATGCAATTTATTCAAAATGAAATATGAAACATAACTTTCTTATAAAGCTTAAAAGCGCATACGTGTTCCAGGACCCCTTCCAGCAGCTACAGCACCAGGCACAGCCACAGTCACGACTCCCTCAACACCCACACAAACTGGTATGTTGGTTAGTCGCTACAGACGGACGGTTCTGTATTGTTATGTATCTTCTACGTTTAAGTGGCAGTGAGTTAGCCATTGATTAAAGCCAACAAGCCAACCCCTGGTTTAACAGTTTCTCCGTGATAAACTACTACAATACAACTTGAATCGGGAACAACCTCACTCGCTCACTTACATGAACGCAACACCACCTGCTGGTTCCAAAATTGACATCTCTTCCTACAGTTTGTGAAACACCGCTTGGAATGTCGGACAAAACAATAGCTGATGCCCAGTTGACTGTGTCCACTAGCTCCCCACACCACAGCAAGGAACAACTTAGATATGGCTGTTGCACAGGTACCAATCTCTCTCTCTCTCTGTCTCTCTGTGCGTATATATATGTGTGTGTGTGCGCCCCCCCCCCCTCACAGATAAGTAGCCCACCTTATAACTGTCCACCAATTTGTTTTCGTAGTAAATATCCTTTGTAAAGCTGTGATAGTGATGCCTGACAAGATGTAAGAGTACTATAGTATCTGTGTCCATGCATGAACACTGTCTGTTGTCAGAGGAACACATCGGCGCCTGGTGCAGCGCGGACACAGATACTCATCCCTGGGTTCAGGTAACTGTTAACAACATCTTCACAGCATTAGTCACACACCTTAGTCACATTTTGGACAAAGAGTTACTGCATTGTCCAGTATCCGAGCAAATTGACAACGTCGATGATACATGAATATGTGGACATCCTGTAACAGAAGCTGTGAAACAAAGGACGAACACGGATAATGGCATTATGTAACATGTCCCTTCTACAAGCTTAATAGTAACATACCTATACCAACCACCTGCATCCAACAACTGCTCTCCATACACACGTTATTTACAGCTCTTGAGACGAACACATACAAGTCAGATCCTGGCTCTTTGATTCCCCCCTTAGGTGAAGCTAAAGACCCCGATGGCGATATCTAAGATAGTGTTCCAACATCCCGCCGAAAGGAACAGGACCGTAACCCCGTCACGTTATGTGAGAGATGTACAGATGCTCTACAATAACCTCTTCACAGATACATCACGTCTGGAGCTGTACAGTCAGGTCTGTTAAACTCTCCACTGTTCAGGGCGTGAATTTGTGTTCGATGTAGCAGTGTTTACCCATACTCAGGTGAGCTACAATCACCACTGTTCAGGGCATTTCCTGTGTGAGATGTAGCAGAAACTAGTTGTACACCTAGGTGAGCTACAATCACCACTGTTCAGGGCATTTCCTGTGTGAGATGTAGCAGAAACTAGCTGTACACGTAGGTGAGCTACAATCACCACTGTTCAGGGCATTTCATGAGTGAGATGTAGCAGAAACTAGCTGTACACGTAGGTGAGCTACAATCACCACTGTTCAGGGCATTTCCTGTGTGAGATGTAGCAGAAACTAGCTGTACACCTAGGTGAGCTACACTCGCCACTGTTCAGGGCATTTCATGAGTGAGATGTAGCAGAAACTAGCTGTACACGTAGGTGAGCTACAATCACCACTGTTCAGGGCATTTCCTGTGTGAGATGTAGCAGAAACTAGCTGTACACGTAGGTGAGATACAATCACCACTGTTCAGGTCTTTTCCTGTGTGAGATGTAGCAGAAACTAGCTGTACACGTAGGTGAGCTACAATCACCACTGTTCAGGGCATTTCCTGTGTGAGATGTAGCAGAAACTAGCTGTACACGTAGGTGAGTAACAATCACCACTGTTCAGGGCATTTCATGAGTGAGATGTAGCAGAAACTAGCTGTACACGTAGGTGAGCTACAATCACCACTGTTCAGGGCATTTCCTGTGTGAGATGTAGCAGAAACTAGCTGTACACCTAGGTGAGCTACACTCGCCACTGTTCAGGGCATTTCATGAGTGAGATGTAGCAGAAACTAGCTGTACACGTAGGTGAGCTACAATCACCACTGTTCAGGGCATTTCCTGTGTGAGATGTAGCAGAAACTAGCTGTACACGTAGGTGAGTAACAATCACCACTGTTCAGGGCATTTCATGAGTGAGATGTAGCAGAAACTAGCTGTACACGTAGGTGAGCTACAATCACCACTGTTCAGGGCATTTCATGAGTGAGATGTAGCAGAAACTAGCTGTACACGTAGGTGAGATACAATCACCACTGTTCAGGGCATTTCATGAGTGAGATGTAGCAGAAACTAGCTGTACACGTAGGTGAGCTACAATCACCACTGTTCAGGGCATTTCCTGTGTGAGATGTAGCAGAAACTAGCTGTACACGTAGGTGAGTAACAATCACCACTGTTCAGGGCATTTCATGAGTGAGATGTAGCAGAAACTAGCTGTACACGTAGGTGAGCTACAATCACCACTGTTCAGGGCATTTCATGAGTGAGATGTAGCAGAAACTAGCTGTACACGTAGGTGAGCTACAATCACCACTGTTCAGGGCATTTCCTGTGTGAGATGTAGCAGAAACTAGCTGTACACGTAGGTGAGCTACAATCACCACTGTTCATGGCATTTCATGAGTGAGATGTAGCAGAAACTAGCTGTACACGTAGGTGAGCTACAATCACCACTGTTCAGGGCATTTCCTGTGTGAGATGTAGCAGAAACTAGCTGTACACCTAGGTGAGCTACAATCACCACTGTTCAGGGCATTTCATGAGTGAGATGTAGCAGAAACTAGCTGTACACGTAGGTGAGCTACAATCACCACTGTTCAGGGCATTTCATGAGTGAGATGTAGCAGAAACTAGCTGTACACGTAGGTGAGTAACAATCACCACTGTTCATGGCATTTCATGCAAGCAAGCATATTTGACACATATGATGTAATTCATGACACATGAGACGTTAAATTGTCTGAATATATTTTTGTTCGGACATTAAATAGTACAAAACTGATATTTTTTATTAGGTTAGTGTATATTATTCGATAATAACCGTTTTCGTGATTGTGTGTTAAATGGAAAAATAATTGTGAAAAGCCGGGTGCTAAAATGATGGTAGGCGGACGCTTTAGGAAGAAACAGTCTGAAGCGACATAAAATGCCATATACAAACTCATTTCGAACAGGAAAGGGTTGCCAAACAAAGCAGGAAAGAGTTGTCTCCCTTGTACTGTTTTGTTGCTGATGTTACCGGCTCTTCGCGTGACAAGGACATCTCTATTTAAAAACATAAAGAACAATGTCATGCGCAACAATTCTGAGATTATGTACGTGTTTGCTTTCAGCACATTCCTGTAACACATAATGCCACCGTCGCATATTCCGTGAAGTTGCATCCCGCTGTGGTGACTGACACTGTCCACCTCATCATCACCCACTTCGTGGGCAGACCCTGTATGCGTCTGGAGCTAATCGGCTGCAACCCAGAAGGTGTCTGGACAATTCCTATCATAGAAGTGACTTAAGTACATCATTACTCTATGCTGCCGTATGTCTTCATTAATATCCCCCCTTTGTATGCTAGACCACACTCGTTATGTTAATATTTAATGAACGTCTAGATAATTTTCATGTGAATTAAGACACTGGTTGATGAATGTCTTTCATGTTTTTCAGTTTTGTGTCAACCAGATTTTTGCCAAAACGGAGGCTCCTGCATCGGCGAAGACGTATGCAAATGTAAAGACAATTACTACGGAATTCGATGTCAGTTAACAAGTAAGTATGCTACTGATGTCTTGAGTCAGTACGTTGTGATACACCTCGTGTCTGGACACAAGTGTAGACGTGTACATCCTCAATATCAACAACAGTGTTGAGGTCTTAAATGTTATCATTTACGGTTCCTCATCTTTGTGATTCAGTGATTCAAAACTGCATGAACGAGAAAATGATAACAGTCAATCCGTTAAAAACTTTCAATAATTGTGATTGTGAAAAACTTCAGATATGACATGAAGTGTAAATATCATGACACGCACACAAGTTTCAACAAGTTTAAACTTTGATGATGATCGTTATTTTCGACATCCTAACATAGTTAAAAGTGTAACCAAATTCTATTCTTTGCTATATCTGCTACAATTGTAAGTAGTTCTTGTGATACCTTTGACTGAGCAACAACGTACACAGAAGTGAATTATATGGCTGCCTGGTGATGTGTGAACTCGCGTTACATGCCGCTGCCATTACGGCAAGTCAGTTGGCAGTAGCGCCCTTCATACAGTTTGGGTCTATTTGTAATAACTTCTGAAAAATCTATGATTACTTGCCAATTTCATCTACTCAAAATTCCTGATATGATGTGTAAGTTGTTCAGTCATATATTTATTTAAACACAAAATGCATGATATTGTTGGACGTTTTACTGCAATGATGTGAGGTGAGGTGAGGTGAAATAGGGGTTTAACGTCGCTTCCAAGATTATTGCACTTATATAGCGACGTGCATGTACGTGTGTGTGTTTGTGTGGCTGCTTGCACTAGTCAGGAATGATGCCGATTTATAGCGCTAGCTCACTGAGATACCATGCCGCAGTTTAACATGAATACCCCACTCAGACACAGTATACTGACTCCGAGCCGACCAGTCCTTGTTTTAGCCCCTTAATGCCGAGCGCCAGACAGGGTAACAACAAGTACCATCTTTTAACGTCTTTTGGTATGACGCGGTCGGGGATCGAACCCCGGACCTTCCGCTCTTCGGGCGGACGCTCTACCACTAGACCACGGAGGTGGTCTGCAATAATGTGAGAGACACAGTGGTTCATCACACACAAGCCGAATGCGGCGTCACCTGGTTGCGGTCTGCATAGGCAAATGCGCTCATTTACAGTGGAGAGACCATCTTTATCCAAATCAGTATGTAAGGGTGTCAGTCCGAGAAATGATGTCAAACAGGGAATTTGAAACGAATGTTGTTCTTATTGTTGCACATTTGCCTGTGTTGATTAAACATTTTGTGAAAATTATTTTATTGTAAAGCTGGTGCCTCGCATTGTTTGTTTTTTTCACATATGAATCTATATATAGAACATACTGCATGTATGTGATATGCGCCAGTCTGCAATAACTAAATGGGTCCTAGTTTCAACTATTGATTGTCGTATTCCTGAATACGCCCAGTGCAAAGTCAAACTGTGAAGTTATACCTTCAAATTCATTTTATCAAATATCTTCTGTACGTTTATTTAATTATTTGTATTTTGCATATTTCGAATACCCCACTTTAGGACGAATGTAACACGTGTTTCACGGATGTTATTACCAGCGTTTTCCATTTAGGTTTTCCGAGTCAATGTGTTGACAAAAAAGATCTCACAGTTCTTGCGACTAAAGACGTTAATTCGTCGAGTAATGAAAACAAAGATAGATGAACAAATTGTTGGTAATTACAGAGAATGTTTTCATTATCCAATGAAAGCAAGAACAATTCTCTTATCTCATTATTTAGAAACATGCATCACAAGCTTTAGCCATCAATAATTTATTGTCATTATATTTCTTTTATTTTGCAGAATCAGAAATTGCTAACTACAACTACAGGGTGATTGAACAGATTGGGAACATTATTACAACAACACATCTAAATATGACAATTCACAACATGGTAGAAGTTAAGACGTACCAGACAGAGACATACCTGGTGTTCAGCAGTCACGGCTATGTGGAGATTCCCCAGACAGATCCCTGTATCCAGCACCTCGACCAGTGTAACTCAGGGTTCACATACAGCTTTTACATCAATTTCCGCAATGTAAGCAATGAGATGCCCATCTTGGCTACTGGGGACGGTGACAGTGGTGTTTTCATGCGGTACACAAACAATAGTTTCATCTGCACAGTGGGGACATCAAAAGGCATGTGGACAATCGGCGTAGCGCATCACCTAATACTTGAGACCTGGTACCAGATAGATCTGTCTTGGAGCAAGTTCCACGGTTTACATCTTTATGTGGATGGGGCCGACATCGGGGGAACTGTTGCTGCAGTTGTCAAGCCGCACAATTTCGCCAAGCATCACCTATGGATTGGTAATGGGTACACGACTATGCTTAAAGTTGAAACATTTACATATTGGATGAAACAGATCCATATCTTCTTCAACGTCCGCCAAGATCTGACCAGAGCTGGACTTCTAGGTATTTATCGTTTACGTATTCATTTCAGTCACTGATATTGCTGACCCGAGTTAGACGATCCGAGTTACAAGAGGTCTTCAGCAACTTATGCTTCTCGAAAGAGGCGACTAACGGGGTCGGGTGGTCAGGCTCGCTGACTTGGTTGATGCATGTCATCATATCCCAACTGCGTTGGATCGATGTTCAGGATGTCAATTACTGGCTTGTCTGATCCAGATTCGATTATTTGCTAACCGCCTTCATATAGCTGGAATATTGTTAAACAACAAACAAACAAAACTGATATTGCTACAAACAAATCCCACGGCTAATGCAGTTAACATATGTGGTAGTCACCTACACATTAATTAATGACCATTATCTATTGTTTGGTTCACGTAGACGAGAGAGACATGTTGTAATTCCAATGCCTTGATGACTGAAAACCTCAGCAGTTCCTCTTTTATATATGTTCTTACATTCCGCTTAACAAATCATTCTAACTGTAACGACCACAGACTCATTCTGATACAAACCGATGGAATTGTAAAGAGTTAACCAGTTGAATAACCTAAACGTTCTATTGAAATATCCAGTGAAGAAGTTTTTATATATATCCTTAAAAAGTTAAGAATCATGTAATGAATATATTAATACCAAAACTAAGAACTAAGATTAGTGTTGACGACAATCATTCTATGCAGAAAGTTGACGTCTGCAAAACCTTACACCAAAAACATACACTATAGTTTGTACGCTCGAGTGACACGTGTTGTGCCGCTCCTTACAAATCGTCATATTGCCAACAGAAGCCAAGAGTGTACACAAACTTGAATCTGGGGTTGTCGTCACCGGTCACGTGTCATGTTTTAAGATGAGACCCGATTCACTTTGCACTTCTATGACAAGCCGTTTTCACATTTATTACGGAATTATAGATATCTTGAATTGTTTTAAAGATATCTTGAATTGAATTGAAGATATCTTGAATCGAATTGAAGATATCTTTGATGCAGATAATTGTAGATATCTGCAATAAAATATAAGATATCACGAAATGAATTAATGATATGGTGAGGCGTATTACTGATATCTTGAAAAGAATTGCTGATATCTTAAATTCGATTATTGATATCAAAATATGATTTAAAGATATCTAGAAAGTACTATCGGGACAACATACTGACACCCTTTGATGTCCCGTTTGTGGGTCGACGTTTTGTCTTCAGGACGACAAGGCCCGTGCTCACCCCAGCAGCACAACATCCATAGAATATCATGGCTAGCAATGAGCCCAGACGTTTACCCCTTTGAGCACGTCTGGGACATGATAGGTGGACGTGTCCGTCAACGTCATAGACCGACAACCATGTTGGCTGAACTTGGCCAGGCGCTGCAAGAGGAGAGGGTCAGAATCCCACAAATCGCCATTTGCAAACTCATTCGCAGTGTGCCTCGTCGAGGGAATTAATGTTTGACAAATCGTAGCTGTATTACGCACTACTGTTTCAAAAAGTCTCCTTTGAAATTTCCCATCTTACCCCTTGTCATCTTTCAAGCTAGTTGTCGGTCATAATATCAACTGTCATACTTCACTACCGGTTGTAAAGTGTTCCCAATTCGTTCATTATTTTTATCATACAACTATTACTTGAAACATATATTTCTTATTAGTTTTGGAGAATTAGTTTAGTTTTAATTTCCAAGTATCCCCTACTTTGTTTGACGACTGTAGACATAAGTTAATGAACATTTAGTTAACGTGTGATATTAACATGTGAAACATGATCACATATCATTGACGTTCCATTTTCGTTTTAACCGTAGTTTACTGTAATTCACATTGAATTATTTATTTAGCCTGTTAGGATGAACAGTTCAAACGATTATCTGTTCATTATGTTCCTAGAGAACAAGGATCCATCTACAACACCAATCATATCACGTGCAACGACCGCCAAGCCAGAACCATCGTCTTGCAACTCCTCATCCACTGACATCACGTTCACGAGCATCAATGGCACAGACCTCCTAACGTCACTGACCACAATGAAGGTCCATGGAGATGCCAGTATTGAGCAGTCAAAGCTAGGAACATTGTTAGTTTTGGATGGGCCAGGACAATACATTGATATGCAGAACACGGGTGTGCCATGTCTAGATGATCTCACCACATGTTTTACAAATTTCAACTTCAGATTGACTTTCCAGTTCATTAAAATTGACCTTCAGCCTAATTACATCTTATCTAGCGGTGGGGAATTAGTGAACTCCAATGGAGTTGCGTTATTCTATTGGAATGGAAAACTAAATTTTTGGGTTAAGAATGGAAAATCTGTGTCAAAATCTATTTTCTCAGTAAATATGACAAATGGTACCTGGTACACGTTGGACGCATCGTGGGACAAGACAAATGAAGAGACATCAGTGCACCTAAATGGCAGAGCACTGCAGAATTCCCCCTTGCCGAAAACTGATGCCCCTCAAACAACCATGACACACTCTCTTCTCATTGGCAAATCATGGGGAAAGAATCACACATCACACATAAAGCTGCTGCTTTTCAGAATGCGGACAGATAGTCTGAAAGAAATGGCAGAACACAACTGTAGCGAAGGTAAATTCAATCACACCTATGTCTTGTATTTCCACGGTTCAGAGGTTCACTCGGCACGGACCCGATTTCCCTTCCCCACGAGGGTAGAATGTGTGAAGCCCATTTCTGGCGTCACTCGCCGTCATATAGCTGTAATATGGCTAAGGGCGACGTTGAACAATACTCTCGCTGATCATACCATATCATAACGGCGATTTTGTAGTTTATTTAGTTGTTAATTCTGTTCGAAATTGAAAACGATACGAATCGGAAAAATATACAGGCATGGAATTTAGTTCGGAACACCTAAATTTAATAACATGCATAGTTCATGGCACAATATCAACACAAAGTGCACACTTTGGTTACAGCAGAAATGATTAGTTATGTGGCATCGGTTGGGCCTAACGTGTTCGAGAGGTTGAAAGGGTTTTCAGGCATCAGCGAAGACCGTTTTTACCAACATATGTTTGCCTCATGTGCTCCCCGTGTTTTCCCCATAATACATGTACTTCAACCACTTAAATCTACACAATCGCGGGGGCAGATATACTGTAAGCATAATGCAAAGTGATATCACTACAATCTGAATGCAGGATTTTAAAATGACATGGTAGAATAGGATACAATTAAATTGTGCTCTTTACTTTCTACTCCATGATATGCTTCCTTCCTAATGTCATTGGGAAATAATATCAATTCGAGTGTACAATAATATTTAGAATCATGGATCCCTACAAAACCACGTATACATTAATAACATAAATGATATTGCGTTTCATTTACATTTCATATGTTACACTTCAGAACACTCAATACCCGATGTTGCACCAACGCCAGGTATGTATAAGTTACGTAAACCTAACACCTGTCTGTTTCTGTCTTTTAATGACATGTACTTCAAGCTATACATCATGTTTTTACCTTATAATCAAATAAGGACCAGTTATTTCCATATTCACTCAGGACTATATAACATTGGTGAAGTTCTTCCGAGTTAGATGCCTGTTTCACCAAATGATTGGGCTCAGCAAAGTCCGAGCAAAGGCGATGTTCATAAACATGGTATCTAACGAGAATGAGTGTCTTATTTTGTTTAAATACGTATTGAAATATAAAAATAAACAATATTGTTTCGTTAAACATATCAAAACTAAAACTGGTTGCAAATCTGAATGCGCATGAATATTGATACATCTAAAAAACATGCCTGGCTTTCACAGTAAAATTGAGGCAAGGGTGTTAACTGACAATAAAAGTCCAGTTTCCTCCCGTGCCGAACTAGGCTGGAATTTCGAGAGCAGATTCGAATCCCCAGAAATGACGTCACGATAGAACAATGTTTTATGTAAAATATGCCGAGCTTCTTTCTTCATTGTACTTTGGACTGCCTCCGTGGTCTAGTGGTAGAGCGTCCGCCCGGAGAGTGGAGGGTCCGGGGTTCGATCCCCGGCCGCGTCAACCAAAAGACGTTAAAAGATGGTACTTGTTGTTACCCTGTCTGTCGCTCGGCAGTAAGGGGCTAAAACAAGGACTGGTCGGCTCGGAGTCAGTATACTGTGTCTGAGTGGGGTATTCATGTTAAACTGCGGCATGGTATCTCAGTGAGCTAGCACATAAATCGGCATCAGTCCGGACAAGTACTAGCAGCCACACAAACACACACACGTACATGCACGTCGCTATATAAGTGCAATAATCTTGGAAGCGACGTTAAACCCCATTTCACCTCACCTCATTGTACTTTGCAATTTATCGCGTAGCGATCTTGTAGACTCAGTTTAACACCCTTGCTTCGGGGAGATAGAGAACAAGAGACAATGAAATTGCATCACAATGCTTTGCGCACCATTGTGACGTCATCGGCTACCACGTCACAATCAAATGACCCATGACATCACTAATCTCTTTGCCACTGAAGCTGGTTAACTGTCCAAACTGAAGAGTTGCAAGAGTGATTTTCGATGATAAATAGAATCCCATCCTCGTGTCTTTAACTTTTAAATATTATCGACTGATGTTAAGATATTGTATTTAAGAAATAAACGACGTGTTGGTGTGGTTTATTGTACAATAAAACACTCTTTTCTTTTAAATTCTATCGACTCATGTCAAGATATTTTATTTAAGAAATAAACGACGAGTGGGTGTGGTTTATTATACAATAAAACACTTCAGGGAGAATAAACCATGTCATATCTCGCTCACTTTTGGATGCGATCGTTTGGCCAAGGTTTTGTGTGAATGGGATCCAGAATGTTCAATTCCAGTGCTCTGATGATACAGTCTTATTCATTTATACACATGTGTTTGCACAATGACGAACTGTCGATAGTATTGAAACAAAGCAATGACTTAACCAACTGGGTCAGACGCCCACAGGCACTACGGTGTTCGTCAATGGCCAATATTTATTTGCAGAAATTATGAATGTGATTTAAAAGAACACCACCCTGAAACAATCAGGTATACAATATACACATATCATGAACACAGATATATGCATACTAGTATGATGAGATACAGTACATAGTATTGTTGTAAATGCACTGGGTAGAATATATTTATGTACATGTAAATTAGAAAAGTATTCTGTCTTGATATATGATCAAATGCATACACTAGATAACGAAATGTAAACGACATGTAAACCAACCAGGTGTGTGGTCCTGGGTTGAAATCACACCTGGGGACGACGCCGCGCAAGTTTCTGCACAGTTGTGCAAAACTCCTCTTGGTATTTGATCTAAGGTTCCCCAAAACGATCCTTGTGAAAAATACGTGAATACATATATCTTTATCCTTGGAGAGGTATATGTGGAGTGACCACAGTCCTGAGGTGTCCAGCATACAGCATGACTGAGTACCCAAGCTGGCCATATAGACAAAAGGGTTGAGTAGGGATAGGGCTGTAGCCATTGTATTAGTTCACAGGGTGTGACCATGCAGTAACCATGCTTAGTAAGAGTGCTGTGCCTGATAGTTTAGTGTTGAAAGAAGGTTGAGCAATAAAACAAAATGACTACAACTGCATATAATTATGTACATGAATTATACTTAAAAGGTAAAATACAAGAAACAATCAAAATATGTAACTGCCACATACATTAAGACCATAAGGAATTTTACCGCTAAGAAACGCTACATTCTTGGACAATTCTTCTGACTACAGAAGCTACGAGCCCTCCCATTCATCACCAATTCATATTTACCAGCATGATTGGGGATATTCTTGTTACGACGGACTCTAACCTCACACTTCACGGAAATGCCACTTTGGTGGAGGGGCAACGAGATAAGGAAAAGGTCATCAGCATTACAGGACCCAAGCAGTGGATTGAAATGAATACGGAAACGATTGGTTGTCTCTCAGATATGAATACCTGCCACAATGGGATCACAGCACAAGTTGAAGTAATGTTTCTAGAAATGAAGAACACTGCCACGATATATTTGCTTGAAGCCGGCAATAGTCTTGTTACGTTGCCACTTGTCCTTTATTACCAAGGAATACAGCTTCATGCCACAATACACGTAGGAAAGAGCATGTGGTCGGTTTCGACCAGTTACAATATCACCACCAACCAATCACATGTGTACCAAATTGTTTGGAGTATGCAGAAAGGAATCCAGCTTGTCGTTGATGGAGTGGTCTTGACTGAATCTGTCAATTCAACACAGACAAATACCAGTGCTAACACTCTACAAACACTGGTGATAGGAAAGGTTGAGAATGTAACGTCTACCCACCTTCAAATTTCTCAAATTCAAGTATGGAACGAAAGGAGGGAAACTGACAACACACGGACGACTACTATGCGTAAGTATTTACATGTTTTAATACTTCTGATGTTGAAACTGGTAATTATCAATTCGCTGAGATTTACACATTTTCCATCCCGTGTGCAAGCCTGCGCTGGCAACAAACACGTTCTGTTTAGCGTTTAATCATGTAACAAACTGTGGTGGAAATGGATTGAAATCTACATTTGCTTTTGCTTTTGAACAGTGATACCAACCGGAAATATGCCGACACCAACCCCCGAAGCCACGTCAGTAAAGACTACAGAAGCTACGAGCCCTCCCATTCATCACCAATTCATATTTACCAGCATGATTGGGGATATTCTTGTTACGACGGATTCTAACCTCACACTTCACGGAAATGCCACTTTGGTGGAGGGGCAACGGGATAAGGAAAAGGTCATCAGCATTACAGGACCCAAGCAGTGGATTGAAATGAATACGGAAACGATTTGTTGTCTCTCAGACATGAATACCTGCCACAATGGGATCACAGCACAAGTTGAAGTAATGTTTCTAGAAATGAAGAACACTGCCACGATATATTTGCTTGATGCCGGCAATAGTCTTGTTACGTCGCCACTTGTCCTTTATTACCAAGGAATACAGCTTCATGCCACAATACACGTAGGAAAGAGCATGTGGTCGGTTTCGACCAATTACAATATCACCACCAACCAATCACATGTGTACCAAATTGTTTGGAGTATGCAGAAAGGAATCCAGCTTGTCGTTGATGGAGTGGTCTTGACTGAATCTGTCAATTCAACACAGACAAATACCAGTGCTAACACTCTACAAACACTGGTGATAGGAAAGGTTGAGAATGTAACGTCTACCCACCTTCAAATTTCTCAAATTCAAGTATGGAACGAAAGGAGGGAAACTGACAACACACGGACGACTACTATGCGTAAGTATTTACATGTTTTAATACTTCTGATGTTGAAACTGGTAATTATCAATTCGCTGAGATTTACACATTTTCCATCCCGTGTGCAAGCCTGCGCTGGCAACAAACACGTTCTGTTTAGCGTTTAATCATGTAACAAACTGTGGTGGAAATGGATTGAAATCTACATTTGCTTTTGCTTTTGAACAGTGATACCAACCGGAAATATGCCGACACCAACCCCCGAAGCCACGTCAGTAAAGACTACAGAAGCTACGAGCCCTCCCATTCATCACCAATTCATATTTACCAGCATGATTGGGGATATTCTTGTTACGACGGATTCTAACCTCACACTTCACGGAAATGCCACTTTGGTGGAGGGGCAACGGGATAAGGAAAAGGTCATCAGCATTACAGGACCCAAGCAGTGGATTGAAATGAATACGGAAACGATTGGTTGTCTCTCAGACATGAATACCTGCCACAATGGGATCACAGCACAAGTTGAAGTAATGTTTCTAGAAATGAAGAACACTGCCACGATATATTTGCTTGATGCCGGCAATAGTCTTGTTACGTCGCCACTTGTCCTTTATTACCAAGGAATACAGCTTCATGCCACAATACACGTGGGAAAGAGCATGTGGTCGGTTTCGACCAATTACAATATCACCACCAACCAATCACATGTGTACCAAATTGTTTGGAGTATGCAGAAAGGAATCCAGCTTGTCGTTGATGGAGTGGTCTTGACTGAATCTGTCAATTCAACACAGACAAATACCAGTGCTAACACTCTACAAACACTGGTGATAGGAAAGGTTGAGAATGTAACGTCTACCCACCTTCAAATTTCTCAAATTCAAGTATGGAACGAAAGGAGGGAAACTGACAACACACGGACGACTACTATGCGTAAGTATTTACATGTTTTAATACTTCTGATGTTGAAACTGGTAATTATCAATTCGCTGAGATTTACACATTTTCCATCCCGTGTGCAAGCCTGCGCTGGCAACAAACACGTTCTGTTTGGCGTTTAATCATGTAACAAACTGTGGTGGAAATGGATTGAAATCTACATTTGCTTTTGCTTTTGAACAGTGATACCAACCGGAAATATGCCGACACCAACCCCCAAAGCCACGTCAGTAAAGACTACAGAAGCTACGAGCCCTCCCATTCATCACCAATTCATATTTACCAGCATGATTGGGGATATTCTTGTTACGACGGATTCTAACCTCACACTTCACGGAAATGCCACTTTGGTGGAGGGGCAACGGGATAAGGAAAAGGTCATCAGCATTACAGGACCCAAGCAGTGGATTGAAATGAATACGGAAACGATTGGTTGTCTCTCAGACATGAATACCTGCCACAATGGGATCACATCACAAGTTGAAGTAATGTTTCTAGAAATGAAGAACACTGCCACGATATATTTGCTTGATGCCGGCAATAGTCTTGTTACGTCGCCACTTGTCCTTTATTACCAAGGAATACAGCTTCATGCCACAATACACGTAGGAAAGAGCATGTGGTCGGTTTCGACCAATTATAATATCACCACCAACCGATCACATGTGTACCAAATTGTTTGGAGTATGCAGAAAGGAATCCAGCTTGTCGTTGATGGAGTGGTCTTGACTGAATCTGTCAATTCAACACAGACAAATACCAGTGCTAACACTCTACAAACACTGGTGATAGGAAAGGTTGAGAATGTAACGTCTACCCACCTTCAAATTTCTCAAATTCAAGTATGGAACGAAAGGAAGGAAACTGACAACACACGGACGACTTCTGTGCGTAAGTATTTACATTTTTTAATACTTCTGATGTTGAAACTGGTAATTATCAATTCGCTGAGATTTACACATTTTTTCATCCCGTATACAAGCCTGCGCTGGCAACAAACACGTTCTGTTTAGCGTTTAATCATGTAACAAACTGTGGTGGAAATGGATTGAAATCTACATTTGCTTTTGCTTTTGAACAGTGATACCAACCGGAAATATGCCGACACCAACCCCCGAAGCCACGTCAGTAAAGACTACAGAAGCTACGAGCCCTCCCATTCATCACCAATTCATATTTACCAGCATGATTGGGGATATTCTTGTTACGACGGATTCTAACCTCACACTTCACGGAAATGCCACTTTGGTGGAGGGGCAACGAGATAAGGAAAAGGTCATCAGCATTACAAGACCCAAACAGTGGATTGAAATGAATACGGAAACGATTGGTTGTCTCTCAGACATGAATACCTGCCACAATGGGATCACAGCACAAGTTGAAGTAATGTTTCTAGAAATGAAGAACACTGCCACGATATATTTGCTTGATGCCGGCAATAGTCTTGTTACGTCGCCACTTGTCCTTTATTACCAAGGAATACAGCTTCATGCCACAATACACGTGGGAAAGAGCATGTGGTCGGTTTCGACCAATTACAATATCACCACCAACCAATCACATGTGTACCAAATTGTTTGGAGTATGCAGAAAGGAATCCAGCTTGTCGTCGATGGAGTGGTCTTGACTGAATCTGTCAATTCAACACAGACAAATACCAGTGCTAACACTCTACAAACACTGGTGATAGGAAAGGTTGAGAATGTAACGTCTACCCACCTTCAAATTTCTCAAATTCAAGTATGGAACGAAAGGAAGGAAACTGACAACACACGGACGACTTCTGTGCGTAAGTATTTACATTTTGTAATACTTCTGATGTTGAAACTGGTAATTATCAATTCGCTGAGATTTACACATTTTTTCATCCCGTATACAAGCCTGCGCTGGCAACAAACACGTTCTGTTTAGCGTTTAATCATGTAACAAACTGTGGTGGAAATGGATTGAAATCTACATTTGCTTTTGCTTTTGAACAGTGATACCAACCGGAAATATGCCGACACCAACCCCCGAAGCCACGTCAGTAAAGACTACAGAAGCTACGAGCCCTCCCATTCATCACCAATTCATATTTACCAGCATGATTGGGGATATTCTTGTTACGACGGATTCTAACCTCACACTTCACGGAAATGCCACTTTGGTGGAGGGGCAACGAGATAAGGAAAAGGTCATCAGCATTACAAGACCCAAACAGTGGATTGAAATGAATACGGAAACGATTGGTTGTCTCTCAGACATGAATACCTGCCACAATGGGATCACAGCACAAGTTGAAGTAATGTTTCTAGAAATGAAGAACACTGCCACGATATATTTGCTTGATGCCGGCAATAGTCTTGTTACGTCGCCACTTGTCCTTTATTACCAAGGAATACAGCTTCATGCCACAATACACGTGGGAAAGAGCATGTGGTCGGTTTCGACCAATTACAATATCACCACCAACCAATCACATGTGTACCAAATTGTTTGGAGTATGCAGAAAGGAATCCAGCTTGTCGTCGATGGAGTGGTCTTGACTGAATCTGTCAATTCAACACAGACAAATACCAGTGCTAACACTCTACAAACACTGGTGATAGGAAAGGTTGAGAATGTAACGTCTACCCACCTTCAAATTTCTCAAATTCAAGTATGGAACGAAAGGAAGGAAACTGACAACACACGGACGACTTCTGTGCGTAAGTATTTACATTTTGTAATACTTCTGATGTTGAAACTGGTAATTATCAATTCGCTGAGATTTACACATTTTTTCATCCCGTATACAAGCCTGCGCTGGCAACAAACACGTTCTGTTTAGCGTTTAATCATGTAACAAACTGTGGTGGAAATGGATTGAAATATATATTTGCTTTTGCTTTTGAACAGTGTTACCAACCGGAAATATGCCGACACCAACCCCCGAAGCCACGTCAGTAAAGACTACAGAAGCTACGAGCCCTCCCATTCATCACCAATTCATATTTACCAGCATGATTGGGGATATTCTTGTTACGACGGATTCTAACCTCACACTTCACGGAAATGCCACTTTGGTGGAGGGGCAACGAGATAAGGAAAAGGTCATCAGCATTACAAGACCCAAGCAGTGGATTGAAATGAATACGGAAACGATTGGTTGTCTCTCAGACATGAATACCTGCCACAATGGGATCACAGCACAAGTTGAAGTAATGTTTCTAGAAATGAAGAACACTGCCACGATATATTTGCTTGATGCCGGCAATAGTCTTGTTACGTCGCCACTTGTCCTTTATTACCAAGGAATACAGCTTCATGCCACAATACACGTGGGAAAGAGCATGTGGTCGGTTTCGACCAATTACAATATCACCACCAACCAATCACATGTGTACCAAATTGTTTGGAGTATGCAGAAAGGAATCCAGCTTGTCGTCGATGGAGTGGTCTTGACTGAATCTGTCAATTCAACACAGACAAATACCAGTGCTAACACTCTACAAACACTGGTGATAGGAAAGGTTGAGAATGTAACGTCTACCCACCTTCAAATTTCTCAAATTCAAGTATGGAACGAAAGGAAGGAAACTGACAACACACGGACGACTTCTGTGCGTAAGTATTTACATTTTGTAATACTTCTGATGTTGAAACTGGTAATTATCAATTCGCTGAGATTTACACATTTTTTCATCCCGTATACAAGCCTGCGCTGGCAACAAACGCGTTCTGTTTAGCGTTTAATCATGTAACAAACTGTGGTGGAAATGGATTGAAATATACATTTGCTTTTGCTTTTGAACAGTGATACCAACCGGAAATATGCCGACACCAACCCCCGAAGCCACGTCAGTAAAGACTACAGAAGCTACGAGCCCTCCCATTCATCACCAATTCATATTTACCAGCATGATTGGGGATATTCTTGTTACGACGGATTCTAACCTCACACTTCACGGAAATGCCACTTTGGTGGAGGGGCAACGAGATAAGGAAAAGGTCATCAGCATTACAAGACCCAAGCAGTGGATTGAAATGAATACGGAAACGATTGGTTGTCTCTCAGACATGAATACCTGCCACAATGGGATCACAGCACAAGTTGAAGTAATGTTTCTAGAAATGAAGAACACTGCCACGATATATTTGCTTGAAGCCGGCAATAGTCTTGTTACGTCGCCACTTGTCCTTTATTACCAAGGAATACAGCTTCATGCCACAATACACGTAGGAAAGAGCATGTGGTCGGTTGCGACCAGTTACAATATCACCACCAACCAATCACATGTGTACCAAATTGTTTGGAGTATGCAGAAAGGAATCCAGCTTGTCGTTGATGGAGTGGTCTTGACTGAATCTGTCAATTCAACACAGACAAATACCAGTGCTAACACTCTACAAACACTGGTGATAGGAAAGGTTGAGAATGTAACGTCTACCCACCTTCAAATTTCTCAAATTCAAGTATGGAACGAAAGGAGGGAAACTGACAACACACGGACGACTACTATGCGTAAGTATTTACATGTTTTAATACTTCTGATGTTGAAACTGGTAATTATCAATTCGCTGAGATTTACACATTTTCCATCCCGTGTGCAAGCCTGCGCTGGCAACAAACACGTTCTGTTTAGCGTTTAATCATGTAACAAACTGTGGTGGAAATGGATTGAAATCTACATTTGCTTTTGCTTTTGAACAGTGATACCAACCGGAAATATGCCGACACCAACCCCCGAAGCCACGTCAGTAAAGACTACAGAAGCTACGAGCCCTCCCATTCATCACCAATTCATATTTACCAGCATGATTGGGGATATTCTTGTTACGACGGATTCTAACCTCACACTTCACGGAAATGCCACTTTGGTGGAGGGGCAACGGGATAAGGAAAAGGTCATCAGCATTACAGGACCCAAGCAGTGGATTGAAATGAATACGGAAACGATTGGTTGTCTCTCAGACATGAATACCTGCCACAATGGGATCACATCACAAGTTGAAGTAATGTTTCTAGAAATGAAGAACACTGCCACGATATATTTGCTTGATGCCGGCAATAGTCTTGTTACGTCGCCACTTGTCCTTTATTACCAAGGAATACAGCTTCATGCCACAATACACGTAGGAAAGAGCATGTGGTCGGTTTCGACCAATTATAATATCACCACCAACCGATCACATGTGTACCAAATTGTTTGGAGTATGCAGAAAGGAATCCAGCTTGTCGTTGATGGAGTGGTCTTGACTGAATCTGTCAATTCAACACAGACAAATACCAGTGCTAACACTCTACAAACACTGGTGATAGGAAAGGTTGAGAATGTAACGTCTACCCACCTTCAAATTTCTCAAATTCAAGTATGGAACGAAAGGAAGGAAACTGACAACACACGGACGACTTCTGTGCGTAAGTATTTACATTTTGTAATACTTCTGATGTTGAAACTGGTAATTATCAATTCGCTGAGATTTACACATTTTTTCATCCCGTATACAAGCCTGCGCTGGCAACAAACACGTTCTGTTTAGCGTTTAATCATGTAACAAACTGTGGTGGAAATGGATTGAAATATATATTTGCTTTTGCTTTTGAACAGTGATACCAACCGGAAATATGCCGACACCAACCCCCGAAGCCACGTCAGTAAAGACTACAGAAGCTACGAGCCCTCCCATTCATCACCAATTCATATTTACCAGCATGATTGGGGATATTCTTGTTACGACGGATTCTAACCTCATACTTCACGGAAATGCCACTTTGGTGGAGGGGCAACGAGATAAGGAAAAGGTCATCAGCATAACAGGACCCAAGCAGTGGATTGAAATGAATACGGAAACGATTGGTTGTCTCTCAGACATGAATACCTGCCACAATGGGATCACAGCACAAGTTGAAGTAATGTTTCTAGAAATGAAGAACACTGCCACGATATATTTGCTTGATGCCGGCAATAGTCTTGTTACGTCGCCACTTGTCCTTTATTACCAAGGAATACAGCTTCATGCCACAATACACGTGGGAAAGAGCATGTGGTCGGTTTCGACCAATTACAATATCACCACCAACCAATCACATGTGTACCAAATTGTTTGGAGTATGCAGAAAGGAATCCAGCTTGTCGTCGATGGAGTGGTCTTGACTGAATCTGTCAATTCAACACAGACAAATACCAGTGCTAACACTCTACAAACACTGGTGATAGGAAAGGTTGAGAATGTAACGTCTACCCACCTTCAAATTTCTCAAATTCAAGTATGGAACGAAAGGAAGGAAACTGACAACACACGGACGACTTCTGTGCGTAAGTATTTACATTTTTTAATACTTCTGATGTTGAAACTGGTAATTATCAATTCGCTGAGATTTACACATTTTTTCATCCCGTATACAAGCCTGCGCTGGCAACAAACGCGTTCTGTTTAGCGTTTAATCATGTAACAAACTGTGGTGGAAATGGATTGAAATATATATTTGCTTTTGCTTTTGAACAGTGATACCAACCGGAAATATGCCGACACCAACCCCCGAAGCCACGTCAGTAAAGACTACAGAAGCTACGAGCCCTCCCATTCATCACCAATTCATATTTACCAGCATGATTGGGGATATTCTTGTTACGACGGATTCTAACCTCACACTTCACGGAAATGCCACTTTGGTGGAGGGGCAACGAGATAAGGAAAAGGTCATCAGCATTACAGGACCCAAGCAGTGGATTGAAATGAATACGGAAACGATTGGTTGTCTCTCAGACATGAATACCTGCCACAATGGGATCACAGCACAAGTTGAAGTAATGTTTCTAGAAATGAAGAACACTGCCACGATATATTTGCTTGATGCCGGCAATAGTCTTGTTACGTCGCCACTTGTCCTTTATTACCAAGGAATACAGCTTCATGCCACAATACACGTGGGAAAGAGCATGTGGTCGGTTTCGACCAATTACAATATCACCACCAACCAATCACATGTGTACCAAATTGTTTGGAGTATGCAGAAAGGAATCCAGCTTGTCGTCGATGGAGTGGTCTTGACTGAATCTGTCAATTCAACACAGACAAATACCAGTGCTAACACTCTACAAACACTGGTGATAGGAAAGGTTGAGAATGTAACGTCTACCCACCTTCAAATTTCTCAAATTCAAGTATGGAACGAAAGGAAGGAAACTGACAACACACGGACGACTTCTGTGCGTAAGTATTTACATTTTGTAATACTTCTGATGTTGAAACTGGTAATTATCAATTCGCTGAGATTTACACATTTTTTCATCCCGTATACAAGCCTGCGCTGGCAACAAACACGTTCTGTTTAGCGTTTAATCATGTAACAAACTGTGGTGGAAATGGATTGAAATATATATTTGCTTTTGCTTTTGAACAGTGATACCAACCGGAAATATGCCGACACCAACCCCCGAAGCCACGTCAGTAAAGACTACAGAAGCTACGAGCCCTCCCATTCATCACCAATTCATATTTACCAGCATGATTGGGGATATTCTTGTTACGACGGATTCTAACCTCACACTTCACGGAAATGCCACTTTGGTGGAGGGGCAACGAGATAAGGAAAAGGTCATCAGCTTTACAAGACCCAAGCAGTGGATTGAAATGAATACGGAAACGATTGGTTGTCTCTCAGACATGAATACCTGCCACAATGGGATCACAGCACAAGTTGAAGTAATGTTTCTAGAAATGAAGAACACTGCCACGATATATTTGCTTGATGCCGGCAATAGTCTTGTTACGTCGCCACTTGTCCTTTATTACCAAGGAATACAGCTTCATGCCACAATACACGTAGGAAAGAGCATGTGGTCGGTTTCGACCAATTACAATATCACCACCAACCAATCACATGTGTACCAAATTGTTTGGAGTATGCAGAAAGGAATCCAGCTTGTCGTTGATGGAGTGGTCTTGACTGAATCTGTCAATTCAACACAGACAAATGCCAGTGCTAACACTCTACAAACACTGGTGATAGGAAAGGTTGAGAATGTAACGTCTACCCACCTTCAAATTTCTCAAATTCAAGTATGGAACGAAAGGAAGGAAACTGACAACACACGGACGACTTCTGTGCGTAAGTATTTACATTTTGTAATACTTCTGATGTTGAAACTGGTAATTATCAATTTGCTGAAAGGTACTCTGTCACCAATTCTGTTTATATATTCGAACTCCTGGGACACAACCTGTAGTGGTGTATTTCTATGTCATATGACATATGATTGTTGTTCTGGTGAAATTGACAAATATGTCAAATGTAAATTATAACGAATAATGTTGTTAAAGTACTGTTTTTTCTGTTTGTTAAAGGATATCCTTTGGCAACAACATCAGAGTCGACGCCAAAGATTGAACCAAACATTAATTCAATGGAGTTAACATTTACAGGGATTTTCGGAAATGTTGTTACCACAGACAGTTTGAACATGACTGTGAATGGAATTCCATCACTTTTGAATCATGACAATGTGACGTTCCTTAATCTGAATGGACATAACCAATGGTTAGAGATACCTAAGGAAAGTGTTCCCTGTGCGTCTGGGCTAAGTGGCTGCATTTCAGGATTTACATTTCAAATTGACATTAAGGTCAAAATGATGCCTCCTCTCAAGAAAACAATATTTATCTCCAGTGGAAATGACAATCCATCATCAATTGCCATGTTCTATAAAGAGAAAATCATGTTTGCCACAGTGAAACAAGGGCAGGAGAAATGGATGATCTCAACCCTATACACCATTGACCTGGATAAGATTTATACATACCAGATATCGTGGAGTATGTCCGAAGGGGCTAAGCTCTATGTGAACAATGTCCTTCTTGCTGTACAGCAGGCTCCCGTCACAATCTCCCCAAACGCAACGATACCAATTCCTTTTTCCAATATTCGCATTGGAGGCAGTCAAGGCAGCTTTCTTGTCACCAATATCCGTACTTGGACAACAACCAGGACGATTCTTTCTGAAAAGGGCATTCTTCAAAGTAATGTTTATTTTCCTGACTTTACTTCTGTCTTTGAGTGTGGCATCTTTCAGCAACTGCTTGGTGAAAGGTACTTTGCAAGTGTGTGAACTATCTTTAGTTGTGTACAATAACACAAATGATTTGCTAACCGCGTATGCAATGGTACATAATCGGTGAGACTATGATGACGAATTTCTACTCAGTATTCATGATCATAAGAACTTAATGGCAAATATATTTTTTTCTCTAATCGTTATATATTTATAATTTCTTCACTTTCACATCATGATAAATGTGTTCTATATGTATTTACTAATTTGTGCTTTTGTGTAACAAGAAATATATTGGAACTTGACAATATACTATGTCTTGGTACAGAAGAATAATGAAGTGTAACCTGTGGATATTTCAATATGGGGTTGCTGTGTGTGTTGCTGAGCACGTGTCGTAACTAAAACGTACCCTAGTGTGAAGTGCTGCGTGGTGTATTTTACATAATCCCAAGATACAAAATGTATGTCTAGCTGATGTACGTCTATCTGCTTCTATCCATGTTTTCTATACGTAAAGCGACAACATACAATTTGTATCTAGTTATTTATTTCTTACAATGTCAATAATCTGCCATGAAAAATATATAATTCTATTTCTTGACCGACATTAATGTAAGAATAGATAATAATGCACGTATTAGGGCAACGAACTTAAGTGTAAGTATAGCTTATTATGTAAATAGTCTTTGATTGACATCCATAAATGTAAATATATCTCTATCATATGTTTCACAAACTTAATAAACGCACGTGATTAACCAACTTGGTGCTAGCATAGTGTATAATGTACACGTGGGGCTATCAGCCTTAATACACATATGGTTCCCAAGTTTAAGGGTTAGTATTGTATATAATGTACATATGTAGTAAGTGACTGAATTGTAAGTATGTAATCAAATCCACAACCTAAACTACCTAAATAAAGAAACGTAAACACCAGAGAACAATCAGTCGAAAAATCGTCGAAAAAGACTAAATATAGATGGTAATTATGTGAATGGATCTTTGAAATTCAGTGATGACAAGAGGTGTTCACGAAGAGGGTAATCATGTCCTTTAAGTGAACACTTAGTGTATACTGTACATGTGTGGTTGAATAGGTATACATGTATCATATATCTTTGGTTAACCAACATATTACATATGTGGGAAATCCTCATGTACTGTTGTAAATGTATATACATTAATGCACATTTTTGGTGAACTATATGTACTTAAGTTAATGTGTATACTATTATGCACATAGCTGGTTAACTATATGTACTTAAGCGAATGTGTATACTATAATGCACATATCTGGTTAACTATATGTACTTAAGTTAATGTGTATACTATAATGCACATATCTGGTTAACTATATGTACTTAAGTGAATGCTTATACCATAATGAACATATGTGGTTAACCTATATGTACTTAAGTGAATGTGTATACTATAATGCACATATCTGGTTAACTGTATGTACTTAAGTGAATGCTTATACCATAATGAACATATGTGGTTAACCTATATGTACTTAAGTGAATGTTTATACCATAAGGCACATATTTTGTTAACTATATTTACTTAAGTGAATGTTCATTCTTTAATGTGCATATGTGGTTTACCTAAATCTATTTAGGTGAATGTTTATACCATAAAGCACATATGTGGTTAACCTATATGTACTTAAATGAATGTTTATACCATAATGCACATATGTGGTTAACCTATATGTACTTAAGTGAATGTGTATACTATAATGCACAGATGTGGTTAACCTATATGTACTTAAGTGAATGTTTATACCATAATGAACATATGTGGTTAACCTATATGTACTCAAATGAATGTTTATACCATAATGCACATATGTGGTTAACCTATATGTACTTAAGTGAATGTGTATACTATAAAGCACATATATCGTTAACCTATATGTACTTAAATGAATGTGTATACTATAATGCACATATGCGGTTAACCTGTATGTACTTAAGTGAATGTTTATACCATAAAGCACATATGCGGTTAACCTATATGTACTCAAATGAATGTTTATACCATAATGCACATATGTGGTTAACCTGTATGTATTTAAGTGAATGTTTAAACTATATTGCACATATGTTTTTAACCTATATGTACGTAAGTGAATGTATGTACAATGATGCACGTATGTGTTTGCACAGTTATCAATATGTCATTGTCAGTACATGATACGAACCATGGTCCTTTGTGTTATCACAATGTTTGTTTTTTAACTAGTGTGAATGTTTATTCGGCTCAATTGGCATGATTCTCAATCAACATATATTCTGCACGTGAATCTTTGTAAATGGGAATCTCCTGTTTTTTCAGCTCCGGTGGAAACGTGCAATGGCACACCTGTCAGCTCGACAAAGACTACCATCGACATGTCCTTCTTGAGTGTAACTGGAAGCCGATTAACGACCAAGGATATGGTCATCACGGTTCATGGAAGTCCTTCAATTATCCAGCAAAACGATACGCTATCATTGGATATCACTCAGCCTGGACAGTACGTTGAAATTGAAACAAGGTGCCTCCCTTGTTTCTCTGACCTTGAACATTGTACTACGGGCTTCACTGTTCAGCTTGTGGCCACATTCACTCAACTTGTGACCACAGAGAGAATGTATATTGTCTACACGGGCCAAGACAAGCCCGGGTATACAGGAGTAAATCTTTTTTATGAACGTGGACATTTGAAGGGGGTCGTTGCATCCGGTCAGCATAAATGGCCAATCAACATACCTTACAAACTTGAGATCAACATACCTTATATATTCCAAATAAGTTGGTCTCAAACATCTGGATATCAGTTGTATGTTAATCAATATACAACCCAACCAACACAGTCGCTTCCAGTATTCGTCGATGCGACTAAAATGCCCTCATCATTTCTGATAGGTAAAGAAGTAAATTCAAACAAGACTACTTCCATGGTTATAACTGACTTCAAGTTATTTATGGCAACGAGAACAGAGCTTGTTAACCTGGGAATTCTTCAGCGTAAGTAAATTATTTGAAGATAACAACATAAAGTACACATTTATGTATAATGAAAGTGAGTGCATATTCGCGATATGGGGGGTTATCGATTTAAGAGAATTTTAATAGTTTAAGAATGTTATTTATTGTATCAAACAATTACATGCTAGAAGATAATCAAATATAACCAGGGCGAAATGTTGCTCCCCGTGGATTCTTAAAGCCTCTCAATGTATAACGTTTGTCTCTTAATACATGATTATCATGTCATACACAACTCGAATGAAGCGATATTGCTTGAGTTCTCTAAAGGAATCAGTAAGGCTATGCTGCATTATGCTCGATGGAATGTTTAGGTTATTTATACGATGTTTCACATCAATCTGTTGTCTGTAATTCAGCTGCTCTGGCAACTATTTCTACAACGACGCTGGTTCCGCCTACCTCACCACCTCTACCGGAATTCTTATGGAGGTTTGAAAACGTGACATCCAACTACCTAAATTCCAGTTACCTTAAAGTAATCATCCACGGAGGTCAACACGGTACCTCGTCAGGTTTGGTGTTCACGGCAGACGGGCATTACTTAGAGATTCAAAATCTAGGTAAGAGCTGTCTAACAGACATCACGAAATGCAAACATGGACTGACAATATCTGTAGAGGTGGTTTTCACAAAGCTCAATGAAAATACGGTTGTGTTCACAACAGGGGGAGAGGCGCCCGACCTCCCTGGCATCTCGCTGTTGTATAGATACGGCCAATTTCATGTCATAGTCTCCTCCTCTGTCAAAGCATGGTTTGTATCAATACCAAGAGATCATATCGAACTGGGTACCACACAAGTCATTTACATATATTTCAAAGAAACTCTCAAAGTTTACATCAATAGGAAACTCGTAGCATCGACCATGGAACACGTTACCCACCTTGATACGTCTCGTGAAATGAAGAGCGTATTCTATTTTGGGAAGTCCTTTACAACACTGACACCAGGACGCCACCTACAATGTGTCCTCAAAGCCATACACATCTGGTACCAGGGCATCGACATTGTCTCACAGTGTGAGTATGTCCAACATTGATAAATATGTGCAATTAAGAGAAGAATCTTTCACAGCACATTCACAAGCAAAGGCAATTGAATCGACATTACTAATTACAATGTATTTCTCGTCATAACATGTAAACTTTAGTTATTTATCTAATTATTTATTGAACGGAACTTTTACGAAGTTGTTGCCTTACAGTGACAAGCACCCCTGCAGTTACATCCTCGTCAGACCTTTGTCCAGTCGGCTGCATCTCACTAGGTAGGTAGCGACCCATTTCTATTGCAGTGTCAACACCAATACCACCAGTTGGCACTTTATTTGGGTATAAACTGTCCGTAGAACAAGGTAACAGTTGAGTGACATACTCACATATTACAATGCATGTCCCCTGTTTGGATTCCCACTAAGAAAGACCCAATGTAACCAATGTGTGCTGTAAGAGGCAATTGAAATGGATCGGTGAGGCTCGGTGGCACAGTGGATTGCGTGCTGTTGTAACCTATTGTGGCTGTGGACGTTGTTCATAATATCAACCACTGGTTGTCAGGCTCTCACTAATTTAAAGTTGCAGTGTTATAGGTGACTAGGTTTTCTTAAGTTCATTAGGAATGGTATATCAGAATGCACAAATGCATTGTACATGTGTCTGTTGTTCAAATGTAGAAATATTTGTGAAAACCCGTTTATATATGTTCACATTTTAGCATCAAAATCAATGCCAGAAACTACACAACGAATGACGTTTCCTCCTACAAATCCACCAACAACGACAGCTCCTACTACTCACGCTGTAACAACTACCACCACGCAGACACGGACAACACAAGACATCGGTGTCCCGCCATTTAATGTTGATCTAACAGTAATACCAATCGTTGACATGACCGGCACATACTTGGCCTGTAGACTGTCCACCTACACGACTCTGAATGTCTTCATCCAGTTCCAGTGGATCATTGATGGCGTGCCTCAGGCGTTGAAAGAAGTGCAGACTCCCGTCGCTGAGGGTAGACTCTATATCACGGAGATCAGCAATGTCAGGGATAACCTGTATGATAAAGAGGTAAGTTGTGACTCGCATCCTGAAATTATGGCTATTGATTCGTGATTGGATGCTTGAATTTTATGTACCTGAATTTTTTTTCGGATGAACGTTTTAATGTCTGTATAATTTACAGATAGTCTGCAAAGCCAAAGCCAAATTCACAGCAGGATGGCAGTGGACACAATACCTCACCTCCAAAACACCGTTTATTCCATCTATTACGGTACGTGTATATTGTCACAGTTATATTCAAGTCAACATACCTGTTATATAAGCAATTTGTTTTAACACAGACGTCGGTTTTATAAGAATATGCTATATATGCTCTGAACATACTTGTTTCTTTGCAACTTTTTTCAGTCGCTGACGTCAACGACGGCACACCTCACTTTGACAGAAGGTCAGCAGGTCAGGCAAATAGAGGTGAAATCCAACTGTCCACCACAACTGTTCTGCACGCTTACAGACAAAGGCAACTGCAAGGTAGAGGTGGTCGCCAGTCTGGTGAAGCATCCGTTGGACCACCTGTGTACCCGGGATATTGTGCTTCCCCAGATTGTGATTCAGTCGTTCGGGAACACGCCTAACACTGATGTGTGCGGCAAGGGCTTGAACTCCTCCAACTGGAAGAACACAATCCAGATTCCAATGAAAGCCACCATTGATGGACTGTATGATCATGACCAGACGCGAGATATAATGGTCAAGCTAAAGACAACAGGGGCACTCAAGGAGTCAATGTATAAGACAATAACGACATACAAGGTAAAATAACGAAACGAATACTTGTCCCTTCCAACTTTTCTTTTTGTGACATTAATTGACCATTAATTGAATTGAATGATTCTGTATAAGGTGAAGGCAAAGGATTTCGACAAGTCTGCCCTGTGTGCCTCGCTAAATGACCCGCACATCACTACTTTCGACGGACTGTAAGTAGCAATGATACATTACTTGTCTATCACTTTGTCTTGTTTATGAACTACCTGTTTACAAATATTGAGGAGATGCCAGATTTATTACAATATGCGATATATTGTTGTTGCGTGATGCATTTCGTCATCAACTAATACATCATGTGTTATATTGTTGTTGCGTGATGCTATTGCCTTGAACTAATACATTATGTGATATATTTATTGTGTAAAGCATTTTGTCATGAAGTAATTCAATATGTGATATATTGCTATTGTGTGATGCATTTTGTGAAATAATCTATTTTGTGATATATTGCAGACACTACAACAACTTTCAGCGTGGAGAATTCATATTGTACAAGCATAAAACATTGCCTTATGAGGTAAACAGACACTATATCTACTGAACGATGGGAACATTTAGCCTGCATGTTCTACACAACACACATAAACTAACTGGTCCTGAAGTGTTCAAATTTAGTTTTCATTTACAATATTCTGTATTGTACAGTTGCAGTCCAAACGTTTAAGACTGCCTCTAGTAGTAGAGCGTCCGCTCGGAGAGCAGACGGTCCGGGGTTCGATCTCCGGCCTCGTCATACCAAAATACGGTACTTGTTGTTACCCTGCCTGGCGCTCGGCATTCAGGGGCTAAAACAAAGAGTGGTGGGCTTGGAGTCAGTGTACTGTGTCTGAGTGGGGTGTTCATGTTACACTGCGGCACGGTGCCTCAGTGGACTAGCACTATAAAATCGGGTTAGTCCGGACTAGTACTAGCAGCCACACACACACGCAAATGAATGCACGTCGCTATATAAGTGCAACAATTCTTGAACGCAACGTTAAACCCCACTTCACCTCACCACCAAACGTTGAAACATTACGCAAAGGGGTTACCATCTTTAAATTACTTCTGAACTGTATTTTTAAGGGAACTTTCAGAACTGACACACTTTGTTTCTCAAGGTTCGGACAAGTTACCAGGTCTGCAGTTCTCGCAACTCAAGGGGTCCTACTTGCAACTGTGCAGTTGCAATCAAATCTGGAGATGACGTCATAACGTTTACAGGATGCCATGGCCAAGCTCATCGCACCTATTACAGTCGATTCTTCCACCACACACCCAGCATAACGGTGGAAATGTACAAGAACGGCGACCTCACCCCCGGAACCACTGTCAGGAGAATTGGGTGTGGTCACAAATATGAAGTACGTGTCACACTTCTAGTTTAGTTCCACTACCCTAATTCTATACCCTCTATAATTCCGTGAACATAATGCACGCAGAACGCGTCTTCGAAAACTCATTTGAAGAGCTCCATTCATTATGCCTAGAAGTGAGATTGACCAATTAGAGAGCAGAACTACTAACCCCACATGAGCCGTATACCGTCAGTTAAAATCCAAGATGGTTGTTACTGACCTAATATGAGACCCTATACCGTCAGTAACAGCCATTTTGTATTTTCCAACACCCACGTCACATATTTCACATGAAAATTCTGGTACAGAAATTCGTTATTCAACAGTGTTCTGTGTTTTAATATCATTAATTTTGATGTGCAAGGACGTTAATGACTTTTATAAAGATTATATGAAGTCGAATTTTTTTATCAACAAGGTTTGGTCTCTGGGGTTTGAAGAGTAGTCTCCCTTTGATCCTTAGCGTCTTTCGTTGTAAGACTAGAGTGTAAATTTTTCGGCATAATAAATTCGTTATGGTGCCTTTAGTTGCCGTATACGGTGTCATATTAGGTTAGCAGGAAAACGTTTTTCGGCTAACCTAATATGACACCGTATACGGCAACTAAAGACTCCATAACTAATAATATCTGATAATGGTTGTCACGTGTTAATGTTATGTGAACATTAACATACGTTAAATGTAAGATGTTATCTGACATGTATTCTGTGAGTGCCAACTCACTAAACCAATATTATTGGTATCTGGTCTGCACTTGTAATGATCACAGTTTACGGATTAAACCTTAAGCCGTTGACACTGTATGTGTTATCACCAACATTAAAAAATCTGCACTATTTTAATACAGGGCCACAAACGTGTGACAATAACATTCCAAAATAAAAGTGTGTAGAAAGGCTCATTAAATCTGTCTGGCCAAGCTTAGATATGCATTCATCTGACTGTGACATTTGTACAAAAAGTGGGTACCATGTTCAGAGATAACGAGGTAGTTTTGTACACCACACGTAATTGATTTGCGTAAGTTACATGGTATCCACGTGTAGTTTTAGTCACTGATAATTTCCCAAATGAGAATATATTTTCTATTGCATTTAGAGACAACCTTCTCATTATAATGTACATGTAAAGTAGCTTGTTACATATACCAAAGGAGAAAAGAAGGATTGACATGATTCGTGGACACCGTAAACAATTTTGCAATATAGCAGTTTGTCCACCTGATAAACCAAAAGGGTAAGACATCTTCTTCCTTTCTGTTTCAAGTTATTTGGCAGATATGTTATTAAAATTGAAGCCAAGGCAAGGGTGAACAGGTGAATATAATATTATGGTGTAATTGTGTCTGTTACTGTGGCCAATTATTGACATACTCCAGGACCAGGAGTGGTACATAAATACTGATACGCTGATGTTTCCTTGAAGGTGCATCTGCCCACAGGGACCATAGTGACGGTCCAGTCTAGCTACCTGTCCTTCATCAATGTCTGGGTCAGACCATCCTCCCTGGACTTCGGACAGTCTGAAGGTTCGGAATGTGTCTACATAGTTAATGATTTTTAGTTGTTCGATGTTCAGCTGTGGGTCCTGCTAATTATGACAGATGTAATGGCATATTATCGAAGACTCTTTCATATGCTGAATACGAGCTTGCAATAAGTTTTGTTAGCTGCGACAATATCAGTACATAAACGACACATGCATACGTCACTTGATATGTATTCTAGTGTTTCATCATATCTATTTCTGAACCTAAATTAAATATATTGATGGGTTTTGTGCAATGTTATAGTTCATATATCAATGTAGATATTACTTTGTCCTCAAACTGTTGTATATTGCTATGCCCACACGTGCAGGGTTGTGCGGTAGCTACACGGAGAGTAAGCATGATGATCTGTATGGCGCTGACCACAGGACCTACACCGTCAAACAAACTCCGGACGAATTCTCCAAAACATGGCTGTAAGACTATTTCTGAAACATTTCTGTACCCACGATACTAATATAAGCCGTGGGAACTTTATGACAATACATGGATGGGTGAGGAGTTGCGTTACATGAGGAAAACTTATAAAGTTGTCGATCGTTCATGTTTTCACTCACGCATGCCCATACCATAAATATATCATATACTTTAATATTAAAATATCCGACCTGAATACATATATACATCCTGGAGATGTCGGTTCTTGTATTAGTGGCTCTACGCGGTGTGTGTCTGAAACAACCCGTCTCTTTCCACGTGAATACCCACGATGAGGAGAGAATGAAATAGATATCCTGATGATACTTATCTGAAAATGAAAATATATGGCAGTAGTGATCTTGCGTAGAGCTTATCATAGACTAGTGAATAGTACTTGTTTAATCTCAGGGTGTCTGAGAGGAACACCATGTTTCACGGTGTCACGGCTCAAAAGACCACATCGGAAACATATTGCAGCTGTGTTGAAGGGAGGCAACTTTACTGTGCTCCTCATCTCGACATCTTCAGGTGCACCTCTATGTCATCTAGTAAGTGAACCACTCATAAAATATATCACATGTCTCTGCGACGTGAGCACACTCTGTTCACGTGTGGTACCATCTAAACTTGACATTCCTTTCAACTTTACCTTAATCAATGGTATTCTTTTAAATCGTGTTTACAATATTTATTTTTTGGATGTTGAATACGCTATTTTACTGTGTTTGTATTTCATTTCCATTTGCATTATGCAACAATTTCAGGGGACGATATTACAGCCACCTTGGTGCGACAGGCCAAGCTTCCAAGCGCAGCCTTCCGCCGCTTTAAGAGAGAAGCACCCATGCAGACTGAGCCTTTGGAGGAGGTAGGTACCGAGCAGTGACCATGCAGACTGAGCCTTTGGAGGAGGTAGGTACCGAGCAGTGACCATGCAGGCTGGGCCCTTGGAGGAGGTAGGTACTGAGCAGTGACCATGCAGACTGGGCCCTTGGAGGAGTTAGGTACCAGGCAGTGACCATGCAGGCTGGGCCCTTGGAGGATGTAGGTACTGAGCAGTGACCATGCAGACTGGGCCCTTGGAGGAGTTAGGTAGCGAGCAGAGACCATGCAGACTTAGCCCTTGGAGGAAGTAGGCACCAAGCAGTGACCATGCAGACTGAGCTCTTGGAGGAGATAGGTACTGAGCAGTGACCATGCAGGCTGAGCCCTTGGAGAAGGTAGGTACCAAGCAGTGACCATGCAGACTGAGCTCTTGGAGAAGGTACGTACTGAGCAATGACCATGCAGACTGAGCCCTTGGAGGAGGTGTAGGCAGCGAGCAGTGACCATGCAGACTGAGCCCTTGGAGAAGGTAGGTACCGCGCATTGACCATGCAGACTGGGCCCTTGGAGAAGGTAGGAACTGAGCAGTGACCATGCAGACTGAGCCCTTCCAGGAGATAGGTAGCGAGCAGTGACCATGCAGGCTGAGCCCTTGAAGGAGGTAGGTACCAGGTAGTGACAATGCAGACTGAGCCCTTTGAGGTGTAGGTAGCGAGCAGTGACCATGCAGGCTGTGCCCTTTGAGAAGGTAGGTACCGAGCAGTGACCATCGGGCTGGGCCCTTGGAGGAGGTGTAGGCAGCGATCAGTGACCATGCAGGCTGAGCCCTTAGAGAAGTTAGGTACCAAGCAGTGACCATGCAGACTGGGCCCTTGGAGAAGGTAGGTACTGAGCAGTGACCATGCAGGCTGAGCCCTTGGAGAATGTAGGTACCGAGCAGTGACCATGCAGACTGAGCCCTTGGAGAAGGTAGGTACCGAGCAGTGACCATGCAGGCTGGGCCCTTGGAGAAGGTAGGTACCGAGCAGTGACCATGCAGACTGAGCCCTTGGAGAAGATAGGTACCGAGCAGTGACCATGCAGACTGGGCCCTTGGAGAAGGTAGGTATCAAGCAGTGACCATGCAGACTGAGCCCTTTGAGGAGGTGTAGGTAGCGAGCAGTGACCATGTAGGCTGAGCCCTTGGAGGAGGTAGGTACCAGGCAGTGACCATGCAGACTGGGCCCTTGGAGAAGGTAGGTACTGAGCAGTGACCATGCAGACTGGGCCCTTGGAGGAGATGTAGGGAGCAAGCAGTAACCATGAAAGACTAGAAACTGCATGTCTTACTTGAACTTAATAACAGTGCAGTTGATGTAATGGCATTATATTTTTATACCTCTTCACCTGCAGGATACAGCTGAGAACACATACACCGAGCAGTCAGCCCACACTTTCTGTGAGGACTACATCAACAACCAGACTGCCACCAAGGCATGTGTGGACTTTGTCAGTGTCACCGATGACCTCATCAAAGAGTGTGCACAGGATCTGGTGGTAAGTATGTCTGTGTCACTGCTGACCTCCCAGAGGAGAGAAGCCTGGTCTCCTGGTAACTATGTCTGTGTCACTGCTGACCTCCCGGGGGAAAGAACACAGGGTCTGATGGTAACTATGTCTGTGTCACAGCTAACCTCCCAGGGGAAAGAATACAGGGTCTGATGGTAACTATGTCTGTGTCATGGCTAACCTCCCAGAGGAAAGAATACAGGATCTGGTGGTAACTATGTCTGTGTCACGGCTAACCTCCCAGAGGAAAGAAAACAGGGTCTGGTGGTAACTATGTCTGTGTCACGGCTTACCTCCAAGAGGAAAGAATACAGGGTCTGATGGTAACTATGTCCGTGTCACGGCTAACCTCCCAGAGGAAAGAATACAGGGTCTGATGGTAAATATGTCTGTGTCACGGCTAACCTCCCAGAGGAAAGAATACAGGGTCTGATGGTAACTATGTCTGTGTCACGGCTAACCTCCCAGAGGAAAGAAGCCTGGTCTTATGGTAACTATGTCTGTGTCACTGCTGACCTCCCGGGGGAAAGAACACAGGGTCTGATGGTAACTATGTCTGTGTCACAGCTAACCTCCCAGGGGAAAGAATACAGGGTCTGATGGTAACTATGTCTGTGTCATGGCTAACCTCCCAGAGGAAAGAATACAGGATCTGGTGGTAACTATGTCTGTGTCACGGCTAACCTCCCAGAGGAAAGAAAACAGGGTCTGATGGTAACTATGTCTGTGTCACGGCTAACCTCCAAGAGGAAAGAATACAGGGTCTGATGGTAACTATGTCCGTGTCACGGCTAACCTCCCATAGGAAAGAAACAGGGTCTGATGGTAAATATGTCTGTGTCACGGCTTACCTCCAAGAGGATAGAATACAGGGTCTGATGGTAACTATGTCTGTGTCACGGCTAACCTCCAAGAGGAAAGAATACAGGATCTGGTGGTAACTATGTCTGTGTCACGGCTCACCTCCAAGAGGAAAGAATACAGGTTCTGGTGGTAACTATGTCTGTGTCACGGCTAACCTCCCAGAGGAAAGAATACAGGGTGTGATAGTAACTATGTCTGTGTCACGGCTAACCTCCCAGAGGAAAGAAAGAGGGTATTGTGGTAACTATGTCTGTGTCACGGCTAACCTCCCAGAGGAAAGAATACAGGGTGTAATGGTTACTCTGTCAGTGTCACTGCTGACCTCCCAGAGGAATGAATACAGGGTCTGATGGTAACTATGTCTGTGTCACGGCTAACCTCCCAGAGGAAAGAAAGAGGGTCTTGTGGTTACTATGTCTGTGTCACGCCTAACCTCCCAGAGGAAAGAATACAGGGTCTTATGGTAACTATGTCTGTGTCACGGCTAACCTCCCAGAGGAAAGAATACAGGGTCTGGTGGTAACTATGTCTGTGTCACGGCTAACCTCCCAGAGGAAAGAATACAGGGTGTGATGGTAACTATGTCTGTGTCACTGCTGACCTCCCAGAGGAAAGAAGCCTGGTCTTATGGTAACTATGTCTGTGTCACTGCTGACCTCCCGGGGGAAAGAACACAGGGTCTGATGGTAACTTTGTCTGTCACAGCTAACCTCCCAGGGGAAAGAATACAGGGTCTGGTGGTAACTATGTCTGTGTCACGGCTAACCTCCCAGAGGAAAGAATACAGGGTCTGATGGTAACTATGTCTGTGTCACGGCTAACCTCCCAGAGGAAAGAAAGAGGGTCTTGTGGTTACTATGTCTGTGTCACGCCTAACCTCCCAGAGGAAAGAATACAGGGTCTTATGGTAACTATGTCTGTGTCACGGCTAACCTCCCAGAGGAAAGAATACAGGGTCTGGTGGTAACTATGTCTGTGTCACGGCTAACCTCCCAGAGGAAAGAATACAGGGTGTGATGGTAACTATGTCTGTGTCACTGCTGACCTCCCAGAGGAAAGAAGCCTGGTCTTATGGTAACTATGTCTGTGTCACTGCTGACCTCCCGGGGGAAAGAACACAGGGTCTGATGGTAACTTTGTCTGTCACAGCTAACCTCCCAGGGGAAAGAATACAGGGTCTGATGGTAACTATGTCTGTGTCACGGCTAACCTCCCAGAGGAAAGAATACAGGGTGTGATGGTAACTATGTCTGTGTCACGGCTAACCTCCCAGAGGAAAGAAAGAGGGTATTGTGGTAACTATGTCTGTGTCACGGCTAACCTCCCAGAGGAAAGAATACAGGGTGTAATGGTAACTCTGTCAGTGTCACTGCTGACCTCCCAGAGGAATGAATACAGGGTCTGATGGTAACTATGTCTGTGTCACGGCTAACCTCCCAGAGGAAAGAATACAGGGTGTAATGGTAACTCTGTCAGTGTCACAGCTAACCTCCCAGAGGAAAGAATACAGTGCCTGGTGGTAACTATGTCTGTGTCACGGCTAACCTCCCAGAGGAAAGAATACAGGGTCTGGTGGTAACTATGTCTGTGTCACGGCTAACCTCCCAGAGGAAAGAATACAGGGTCTTATGGTAACTATGTCTGTGTCACTGCTGACCTCCCAGAGGAAAGAAGCCTGGTCTCCTGGTAACTATGTCTGTGTCACTGCTGACCTCCCGGGGGAAAGAACACAGGGTCTGATGGTAACTATGTCTGTGTCACAGCTGACCTCCCAGAGGAAAGAATACAGGGTCTGATTGTAACTATGTCTGTGTCACGGCTAACCTCCCAGAGGAAAGAATACAGGGTCTGATTGTAACTGTGTCTGTGTCACTGCTGACCTCCCAGAGGAAAGAATACAGGGTCTGATGGTAACTATGTCTGCGTCACGGCTGACCTCTCAGAAGAAAGAATACAGAGTCTGGTGGTAACTATGTCTGTGTCATTGCTAACCTCCCAGAGGAGAGAAACTGGTCTGGTGGTAACTATTGTCTGTGTCACGGCTAACTTCCCAGAGGGAAGAATACAGGGCCTGATGGTAACTATGTCTGTGTTAAGGCTAACCTCCCAGAGGAAAGAATACAGGGTCTGGTGGTAACTATGTCTGTGTCACTGATGATCATGTCCTGAGCGAAACATGGAACTGGACAGTGTACATTTGGAATGTGTGACCAAGCCAAGTCATCGAACACTTATTGTCTTTCATATAGAAACGGTCCTCATGTATCATTTCATTCCAAAAAAGTGCATGCAGGCTTACATTAAACTAGGACCTTTTGTTATTCGGGATTAGTCTCTATTTTGGTTTAGTTTTAGTGTTTCTAAGGCAACAATTTGTACTTTGGTTCAAGTGAGGATATGGATAGTTTTCGAAACCTAACTCGTCAGTCGTTTATCATTGCTTCTGAAACATTGTATGCACATCAGGCAAGTGCTGAACTGGTGTCTTTGGTTTATTAGAATTGTTTCTATTTTTGGCGCGTTCCCAAGGCAACGGGCAAAGTTAGTAGGGATCGTTTCCTGGGCATCAGTCATTTTCTGTTTCTTATTTCTTTATGAAAGTTTGTATATACATCTCGCAAGTGCGTCGCTCTAATATCGTACATAATAGAACCCTTTCGGAATTAAGTTGATTGTATGACATCACACCCTGATAGAGTGGCAATGTTTATTAAAGAAATATGTTTATTTTTTCTATTTTGTTGACGAATTATGATTTTGAGTTTTGTAATACTGTAATATGTAAAACTGATATCAAATGAAAAGGTGTGTCTATCTCAAAGTCCAATTACTAATTCACACATTTAAAATGACATGTATTACAAATGTGATTGAATTCATTTGTCCCAATTTGAGATTAAAGATGATAACCTTTTAATTTCCTTCCTATTTAGATTCCTTATACATGTGTTAGGAAATGTTTGTTTGTTGTTTAACGTCGAACTCATGACATCATGGGCATCGATCCAAGCAATTCGGATACGATAACATGCATCAACCAAGTCAGCAAGTCTGACCACCCGCTCCCGTAAGTCGCCTTTTACGGCAAGCATGGGTTGCTGAAGACACATTCTGTACCCTATTCACGGGTCTGTTAGAATATGCGAAGTGTGTAGAGTATATACTATTCTATCTTCTCCAGGCAACAGGTGAAACGGAGTGGGCACAGTCTCATTTGGACGATATAGTAACCAGGTGTATCAGTGAGGCAGAGCGCAATGTCAGTATGTGGAATAGAGCAGACAACTCCACTATTTGGGAGAATATACCAAAGGACATCATGACTAACCTCTGCCCTACCGAATGTATCCATGGCAACTGCTCAGAAGGTGAGACTTTCTTACAGCCCCGTGGACTAAGCCACCGGCAGCGCGTGGGTACAAACAGGTATGTTTATTTGATGAAATAAAAGACATAACCCTTATACATGTTGTATTTATTACCCACGTTAACACATGACACAAGTGCTCGATATGTCGCATGTTTGTTTCAGATTAGAAAAATAGAGCAGTAATAGAAGCAGTAGTAGTATGATATGTTATGAACGTAATATAGGACTATTTTCGTATCCCTTGTAATCCACTATTTCTCTAATCGCTGCCATGCAGATGGTTGTATGATGTTCTCCCGAGGCAATGAAGTTAACTGACTGTAAAAGTCCAGTTTCCATCCTTACCGAACTAGGCTGGAATTTCTGGGCTCGATCGTAGCGCCACCGTTGGATATTACGAGTTATTTTCCTTCTATGTCCCTCCTATTGACCAATCATATTCCCCCTCTTATAGCACTTGCATTTGCTCCAAACAAAATGGCGGCGCCCAGTGAAAACGATCTGATCGATAATCAAGATCTATATTGTAATAAAGCGGGTCTTACTTCGCGAAGTGCATCAAATCAGGTGAGTATATTGAATAAAAACATGAAAAGATTTGAAAAAATTCTGTTGGAGCTAACCTGACGGTACACATGTTTTGCAAATCTTTCAAACGACCGAAATCTGCACGGCAGTTTACGAACTGGATGTCGATTTCGTTACGCGTTTTTGCTTGGACTCTGCATAGACTCGTTAGTCCAGCCAAAATAAAACTCCATAATTCCAGCCTAGTTCGGCAAGTGTGGAAAGTGGACTTTATAGTCAATTAACTCACTTGCCTCGGGAAGATGTGTATGATGCCCCCCTCCACCAAGACCAACGCACTCACTCTCTACCTATTGTTTCAGGTGCGTGTGTATGCGAGGATGGGTACACGGGGCTGAACTGTTCCCTCAGCAAGGATGTCAAACCAGCCATATTGCCAGTGAATGAAGACGGCGCAGGCTGCAACATTAACCACGTGGACTGTTCACAGATTACTATCATGGGATTAAACTTTGTTGACAGTTACACCCTCAGCTGCTTTTATCAACCCATAAAGGTAAATAGAGCGGACTTGAACCTTTCTGAGAGGGCAGTGGGGCAGCTTTAATATACACAGCCTGTTGGAAAAGGGTTGAAATGGTTCACATTTATTTTATCAAATCTTCCCGAAACCACCACTGTTAGCTTCTCGTTCCGCCTTGATGTATATAATGTGGCGACGGTTTAGATAAAAATCGTTTTCACGCCAGTGTCAAGGTCGCGGCTGCCTGTGTCAAGTGGCGCATACATACCTCGGAATGTTGAAGACTGGCAAAAGGACATTGTACCATGACTTTATAGAATCCTGCATGACTACATTTATTCTAAAGCACTTCTTTCGCAAACGTGCTCTTTGGACAATTTCAGATACGGATATTACTTTAGTAACGTTGCTGAATATGTTGCGGTGCTTACATTAGTTACAGCAAGTGTGGCAATATGTTCCAGGCTGAACACTGGATCAACAGATACATTGAGAGTGCATTGAATAACTCAATTATGTATGCAATTTATAACCAATCTTAACCGAAGTCTGAATTCGCTCTTTCAACTTACTGAAAATACACTACCCTTTTCATTTCCGATGTGGCCAGAGTTCGCGTTTGTTTTGTCATTCTGTCATGATAGAATGGCAATAATTGTACATGTTTCTAACTTTTAACTTAAAAACACTAGTTTCATTCCCTAATTGGAGTTACAGAGGAATCAGTGTCAGCAATAGTTAAATGGCTTTCATTTACAAATAACTCACCTTTTCTCGTGACTTCCCTTACGCAGGTGACATCCCACGTGGTGGTGACTGACCAGTGGATCCCCGCCCCAGCCACGTTCCTCAGCATGTACCAGGTAGTATGTACCCTCCCCAGCCCCCCTCACAGCGCCAGGGTAGCGGTCAGTAACAACGGTCAGCAGCGCAGTGACCAGACCTATCTCCATGTTGTGTATGATGACTGTCATACATGTGACATCAATGAGGAGGGGACTGAAGCTTCATGTAGCAGAAAGGTTTGTTAGCGGACATAAAACGTATAGGCCTCGTTTTATTTTATTGAGATATACCTTCCTATCATTGACAACATGTACCATTTCCAAGTATCGCACCACCAAATTTGACGTGAAATTGGGAGTTCATTTACAATGTAGGGATTCTAATGGTACACTCTGTGTTGACACATCATCTGCCTGTAGAATGGTAGCCACCTTATCTGCCCAACCTTATTGTGCATTTATGCGAGCCACCTTATCTGCCCAACCTTATTGTGCATTTATGCGAGCCGTATGCATACATAATGGGTCTCTAAAGAGAAACTCATGTTTGATAAACAGAAAATTCAGTTTACTGTTAAGTTTGAAGAAAAGTTCTACCCATTCCAAAGTCTGTCTTTGGAACGATTGTAAGTGAAATGCCTGAGCGTACTATCCCAGAAACTCAAAGATGGCAAATCATTGGTATGCACCAAACTGGCATGTCATATCAGACTATTGCCCGTGTTGCTGAGATCAGTACGTTCACGGAAGACCAGTGCCTTGTACGCAAGGGCAAAACGGCTGCCATCTTCAACGTAAACTGTTCTTCGTCATTACTGGCATACCCACAACAGGGTGTCTCTTAGCACCATCAGGCGTCGACTGAATGCAGCAGAAGACCAGAAGACCAATAAGACGTCCACTGCTCTGTCCCCCGCCCCCTAAAAAAAACCCCTAAAAAAACAAAAACAAGAACAAAAAACCCAACAACAACAACCAAACAAAACAAAAAACAAAACAAAACAAACAAACAACAAGAGTCATCCGAAGATGACATATCCCCCCGACGTGGCATTTCGGTAAACTGTGTGTACCTTCAAATGAATTAAGATTGGCAATGAAATCTTTTCGCCTGATGCCAAAACCAGAAATATAATGAAGGTTATTAAATATTGGTTCATGTAGCAAATTAAAAAGATTAAAATCTATAAATAACAAACTGCACTACTAGTGAACATGATTGATAAGTGCATAAAGTTTGGTGAATTTCTGTCGCATGGTTTAGAAGGTATGCTCCGGACGAGGACATTACCCTAAGTTCATCAATTTTCAATTTAAATTGAAAAAAGAAAAAAAAAGAAAAAAATCTGTTAATAGCAAAGGCACCACTACATAACCTGCTTGATAGGTGTAAAAACTTTTGAGAAGCTACGTTGTATGGTTTACGGAGATATGGTCCGGACAAGAGCACTACACTTAAATTTCCTAATTTAATCATATTTCTATGGAAACGACAAAAATATAAAATTCTAAAAATCTCTTAATAGCAAAAGGCACTTCTACTGAGCCTGATTGTTAAGTGTACAAAGTTTTGCGAAGCTAGGTTGTACGGTTTAGAAAATATGCTCTGGGTAAGAGCAGTACCCTCAAATTTCCTAAGTTCATAATATTTCCATGGAAACGACAAAAATAAAAGATTCTAAAAATCTCTAAATAGCAAAAGGCAATTCTCCTGAGCCTGATTGGTAAGTGTACCAAGTTTTGGGAAGCTAGGTTGTACGGTTTAGGAAATATGCTCCGGACAAGAGCGCTACCCTCAAATTTCCTAATTTCATATTTCCATGGAAACGACAAAAATAAAAAATTCTAAAAATCTCTAAATAGCAAAAGGCACTACTACTGAGAATGATTGTAACGTGTACTAAGTTTTGTGAAGCTAGGTTATACGGTTTCGGAAATATGCTCCGGACAAGAGCACTACCCTCAAATTTCTTAATTATACCCCCGTTTACGAAGTAAGTCGGGGGTATATAGCGTTCCGTTCTTCCGTCCTTCCGTCCGTCCATCCGTCCTTCCGTCCGTCCGTCATTCCGTCCGAGCTTTTGTACGGCCAATAACTTTTTAACCATGCACCCTAGCTTCACCAAACGTTCTACACACATTAACCACAATGAGTACTTGTGCCTTTTGCTAGTTTGAAGATTCTGATTTTTTAATTTTTGCCGTTTCCATGGAAACATCAGAAACTTAAACTTTTAGGTTGGGTGTTTTGAACGGCCCATAACTTTTTAACCATGCACCCTGGCTTCACCAAACTTGCTACACACATTTACCACAATGAGTACTTGTGCCTTTTGCTAGTTTGAAGATTCTGAACTTTTTAATTTTTGCCGTTTCCTTGGAAACATTAAGAAACTTAAACTTTTAGGGTGGGTGTTTTGTACGGCCTATATCTTTTTAACTATGCACCCTAGCTTCACTAAACGTTCTACACACATTAACCACAATGAGTACTTGTGCCTTTCGCTAGTTTGAAGATTCTGAATTTTTTAATTTTTGCCGTTTCCATGGAATCAGGGTGAAACATAAATTTTGGGTAGAGTTTTTGTACGATCCATGTATACAATATTATGTATCATAGCTTCAGCAAACTTGCTACATTAACCACTATGATTGTTTTTTATCTTTTATAAGATTCTGAAAGTTTTCTCTTTTGCTGTTTTCATGGAATCATGATGGAATTTAGAAATTTTGATGACTGGTTTTGTATAGCTAATATATTTTCCAAAATTGTTTCCACTCATGTAGATCATCATAAGTATCTGTGCATTGTGTCAGTTTGAATTTATGAATTCTTTACCATATCTGTTAAGGCTAGATGGAAATTATTAATTTATTGATTTTCTAACATGATATTGTTCCATTTTTTATGTGTTTTTATATCAACAATTTTTGGTCCTTTTGATAATTCTTCTTATGTAACTCCTCAATCAAATTTTTTTCCAAAGGTTTTCATGGTGATCCACTTCCTCGTAGTGAACACTGGTAACATGGGAGATTGGGGGTGGGGGTGGGGGGTAAATTGTCACTGGAACTCAATCTTAGTTTTTAAAACATTGAAGTTAAAATCAGTTAGAAATATGTAATATTTCATTAATTAACACACTATTTACTATTTGTTCTTGACCAGCGGGGATAGCGGGGGTATGTATGTGAGCTATCATATTTCCATGGAAACGACAAAAATATAAAATTCTAAAAATCTCTAAATTGCAAAAGGCACTACTACCGAGCCTGATTGGTAAGTGTACCAAGTTTTGTGAAGCTAGGTTGTACGGTTTAGGAAATATGCTCCGGACAAACAATGATTACAGACGGACGGACGGACAGACGGTCATACTGATGGCTATATTCCCCCGTAATTATATGTGTCAGGCTCGAACACTCTGGATGTTGAGGTCATTCAGAATGATTCGTTGGATTGTATTGTATTGGAAACAGCGGCTCAGTGATGGCATGGGGCATGTTTCCCCTTTGATTGCAAACTTGATCTGGTCACAGTTCAGGGGACATTAAATAGACAAAGGAATCAAGATAACATATTGGTTTTGTTATGTGCCACATTTTGATAACCATGCACTTGCCACACGTCCTGTCTTCATGGACAACAATGCCCGACCCCACCGAGCACGAGCTATGACTGACCATTTCTAGAAAAAACGCCATGGAGACTCTGCCATGGCCGTCTCGAAGCCCAGACCTGAATCCAATCGGGCATCTATTTGGTCCGGTGGGATGTAGGGTAGGGGGCCAGGGACTCTTCTCTAGTACAGAATCTCTAAGAATTGACCCAAATAGTGCGCGATGAGTGGCAACACATCTCCAAGAATTGACCCAAATAGTGCGCGATGAGTGGCAACATATCCCACAGTTGTGGACCAGGCGTCTGATTTTGAGAATGAGGAGACATATTGTGGAGGTAATCCGTGTATGGGGTGGCAACACCAGATATTGATTTACACGGATACAACGTTACTCAGACACGTACGTGTGGATCTGTCCATCTCATTCCTGACAGTTACCATACTTACACGGCCTCTATTTATCCCAATTGCTGTCCTTGTAGTCGCTGCCGAATAAAGTTAATTTGTCCCCTTATTCGTAATCATAACATCTTAGAGAGAGAGAGAGAGAGAGAGAGAGAGAGAGAGAGAGAGAGAGAGAGAGAGAGAGAGAGAGAGGAGGACGTATCGGGGTGGAATTTCATTGACGACACTATTCACCAAAGTACTCCACACTGCATGGATATCTAATCCGCCCCTGATAAACGAATAACAAACTATTGTTGCATCTTCGAAAATGCGAAGAAAGAGAGAGTTGACCAAGGCGTTGCATGTGTCCACACAGGCTGCCACGTGCCTCATCAATGGTGCCTGCTACCGGGAGGGCGACGGGATGCCAGGCGACAAGTGTCAGCTGTGTGACCCACATACCAATGAGGCGAACTGGACAAGAGGCACAGGTTCATGACAATTGTCATATGTGTTGAACTCATGTTACATGGTGTTACATACAGTCTAGGTGTACTGTAATAACAGTACAAGCTACATGGTGTTACATACCGTCTAGGTGTACTGTAATAACAGTACGTGCTACATGATGTTACATACCGTCTAGGTGTACTGTAATAACAGTACATGCTAGATGGTGTTACATACCGTCTAGGTGTACTGTAATAACAGTACGTGCTACATGGTGTTACATACCGTCTAGGTGTACTGTAATAACAGTACATGCTACATGGTGTTACATACCGTCTAGGTGTACTGTAATAACAGTACGTGCTACATGGTGTTACATACCGTCTAGGTGTACTGTAATAACAGTACATGCTACATGGTGTTACATACCGTCTAGGTGTACTGTAATAACAGTGCATGCTACATGGTGTTACATAACGTCTAGGTGTACTGTTGTAACAGTACATGCTAGATGGTGTTACATACTGTGAGGCTGTACTGTAATAACAGTACATGCTAGATGGTGTTACATACCGTCTAGTTGTACTGTAATAACAGTACATGCTACATGGTGTTACATACCGTCTAGGTGTACTGTAATAACAGTACGTGCTACATGGTGTTACATACCGTCTAAGTGTACTGTAATAACAGTACATACTACATAGTGTTACATACCGTCTAGGTGTACTGTTGTAACAGTACATGCTAGATGGTGTTACATACTGTGAGGCTGTACTGTAATAACAGTACATGCTAGATGGTGTTACATACCGTCTAGGTGTACTGTAATAACAGTACATACTACATGGTGTTAGATACCGTCTAGGTGTACTGTAATAACAGTACATGCTAGATGGTGTTACATACCGTCTAGGTGTACTGTAATAACAGTACATATGACATGGTGTTACATACTGTGAGGCTGTACTGAAATAACAGTACATGCTACATGGTGTTACATACAGTCTTGGCGTATCCTAATAACAGTACATATGACATGGTGTTATATACTGTGAGGGTGTATTGTAATAGCATTACATGCTACATGGTGTTACATACGGTCCAGGTGTACTGTAATAACAGTACATGCTACATGGTGTAACATACTGTGAGGCTGTACTGTAATAACATTACATATGACATAGTGTTACATACTGTGAGGCTGTACTGTAATAACAGTACATGCTAGATGGTGTTACATACCGTCTAGGTGTACTGTAATAACAGTACATGCTACATGGTGTTACATACCGTCTAGGTGTACCGTAATAACAGTACATGTTACATACCGTCTAGGTTTACTGGAATAACAGTACATGCTACATGGTGTTACATAGTGTGAGGGTGTACTGTGATAACATTACAGTAGACATGGTGTTACATACTGTGAGGCTGTACTGTAATAACATAACATATGACATGGTGTAACATTCTGTGAGGATGTACTGTAATAACATTACATCCAAATGGTGTTACATACTGTGTACTGTGGTGTGGTGTTGTACTGTAAAAAAGTTCAACGTCACACGTTATGCAGTACCAAGTCTCCATGCTCAACACCCAATTGATTTAGTCTCCTCTGCCTCCAAAAAAAAAGGTTATTTGTGACAAGATCCGATCCGGAATTACCACGAGGTAAAGCCCAGGAACACTGATATAAATATTAATGACGTGATATTTATAAACCTTAGCTCTTGCACATAGCCAGTGGACCAGTATCCTGTAAACCATGGTACGACATACTGACGGAAGGTGGAAGGTGAAATCGTCAGACTAGAATCAGAAAGTACATTTGCACCATTGTCTATTTTAGACCCTATTTGTACGGCCACCAAGCTGTCAGCTTCCGGTCAGACAGGAAATGGACTGAGCACGCCCACCATTGCACTTGCTGTCGTCGTCGCCGTCTGTGCTGTCGTAATCGTCGCTGGAGTTGTCATCATATGTAGGAAAAGGTACGGGGTACAGCAACAACTGAAGTATATTATCCGAAAATATCCACGGATGCCAGCGGTGGGTGGGCAGGATATGCTCACCTTTTCGCGAACACCTGGCACCATCAATATATGTAAGCGATTCATAAACACACGCTTATGATTTTAACGGAATCGTTCAACGAAGTCCGTTCTTAGCAGTGATATATTATGAAAGGTGAAAGGTGTGTGTGTGTGTGTCTGCGTGTACTAGTCCGGACTTATGTTGATTTATAATGCTAGCACACTGAGATACCATTCCGCAGTTTAACATGAATACCCTACTCACAACAGTATACGGACTCCGAGCCGACCAGTCCTTGTTTTAGCCCCTTAATTCCCCATCAACAACAACTACCATCTTTTAACGTCTTTTTGTATGATGCGGCATGCGATATAACCCTGGACCTTCCGCTCTCAAGGTGGACGCTCTACCATTAGGACGCGGAGACGGTCGATGACCTTATATAATAATAATATACAAAGATGTCTATACTGATATGCGAGAACACAGTCGCCGGTTCAAGTCATTATCTATTACATAAATACTCTCTACGTTGGGTGGACATTCCGTGAACGTTGATAGCCCAATCTGAATGAAGCCTGCTTGGCTCCTTAAGCCAATCAGCTGTCAGCTTTCTTAAACGAGTTTAAACCTCTACGATTTGGAAACGTTTATTTGTACTTATGAAAATCCACACCGAACACACATGTTCCTTCGATGGAACCCCCTTTTTCCGGGTGTGCATGACACGGCACTCGGAAACAAGAGCATGTATGAACTGTCCACAACAATATAATAGTTCCGCTATATTTTCTACCCTCTGAATTTGTAGTTTCAGTTGGTTTCGAGATGCTGAGATGATCTTTGAATTATTTGATCACTCGTACGGAAAAGTTAGAATCCTCGACACTGATTGGTAGATTAGAAGTTCTTCAGATCTACGTGCAGAGAGGTATCGTATCAGAGCAATAGATCTGATTTTGATGAGATTGCCCGCGTGTGATGCAAGTGGGATGATTTCACCGTGCTTTTGTACGTGCACTGTGGTGTTAGGAAAAGCTTATCCCGTGGTTCGCACATATACTTCCTACAGTACCAACACGAGGCTTTACCAATCGCCTAAATATTCATCTCCAACGTACATTGACCTATTATTATTGTTGTTGTTGTTGTTGTTGTTGTTATTATTATTATTATTGTTATTATTAGTGTTTGTTTCTTTGACAAATGTAAGTCACTACCAACTTTCTTTCTTTAACAAGCTTTCGTATGTACGTTCAATGAATAGAGAAACACTGAATGTAGGAGATACAATTGCGTATCTCTACATGTTTTCTCGCGTTTTATCATATAACGGGTAGGTTTCTCGGCAGAATAAAGCCAACGGATAAAAACGATATCTGTTGGGGTCATATGCGGATAGAGATGCAAATATCAAAAGTCAAGTAGGGACTACTTTCTGTGATTATAAACAAACGTGGCGTCGCACTTGTCATTCGGCGATCAAGTCAGAATTAACCATCGGAAATCTGGAGAAACAACTGGTATAATTGCTATCATTATCAGAGGAATAGTCTCATAAAGTGAAAGTTAATGTCTAACTGTGACGTATCTAAGGCACTGTACACGTTTTGACAACTTTGGAGATATAAATTGCGAAAAGGTTTTGCGAGGGCACTAGCCAAGCGGGATCAGTTTCCATATATGTGCTTGTAGACCTCTGCTGCTTGGAACCTTTTCGACAAATGAGAACTTTTGGATTTGGCCGAAATATGTTCGAATTGTTACCTTGTTTCGTTTTGTTGCTGTGTGTACATCTGACTGCACTTCGTAAAGTTATGACAGGACAGGCCGAGTATCAACAACGTTTGACTGTGGCCGTGACGTCTCATAGACTAGTGTTAGAGTAGCTTCCCTTAAAAAAAGGGCAGTTACTCTATCGGACAGATCAATGGATTGCCGCGTAAGGCAAGTAAAACCATTTGTGTAGGTAGTTGTTGTTTTGCATATATGTAGATGCGCCACTGTATAGTGAGAATGAGAGAGAGAGAGAGAGAGAGAGAAAGAGAGAGAGAGAGAGTGTGTGTGTGTGTGTGTGTGTGTGTGTGTGTGTTGAACAAGGCGTCGTTGCATGTGTCCACACAGGCTGCAACGTGTGTGTGTGTGTGTGTGTGTGAGAGAGAGAGAGAGAGAGAGAGAGAGAGAGAGAGAGAGAGAGAGAGAGAGCGTGTGCGTGTGTGTGTGAAAGAGGAATTTCATTGACGACACTATTCACCAGAGTACTCCACACTGCATGTATATCTAATCCGCCCCTGCTAAACGAATAACAAACTATTGTTGCATCTTCTAAAATGCGAATACACTCTCCGGTATCTCGCTTGCAGTCCTTTTCAATTTCAGTAATGAGCTCTTTGAATAGCTGATGACAATATGAGTCTGGACGATGTTGAATTTGAGTGTTATTTGCAGTTATGATCCACTGCGTGATTTAAACACGTTAATCGCTTTAGTAATTGAATTAGTAATCAAAATGAATAAGAGAGGCTATCTCTTACGCTTACTTAATAATATAATTATTTCGTGTCATTTATGCGTCAGAAAATGAATTTTCATTTGTACATCCGTATCGTGAGGGAAATGAAACGACCACGCTCATAAAAGATATCCATTCTATATATGTTATAATGTAACACTAATATAGCCCTTTCATGCCGCACTCAGGCAAGATAACATTGAATAGCTCGCCATAATGGATGTGTCTACAATATACCCAATTCCTTCAAGTTTTATGTCGTAATAATTATACATGGAAAGATAACACATCAATAGAAATCAATAGAAATTAACTCACACAGAGAAATCATCAGTATTTAATGGACGTCTAAAAAATAGAACCCATTTGGGTGTAGTTTTATAGTGACAAGGTATGCAGCTTTTTCTCCAGCCAATATTTCGTTTACCGATCAACCCATTAAAGACAATTTATTTCTGTACTCACCTCCCTAGTTTTAGACAAGGCGGTACTCCTGTGACGGCATTAACAAGATATGTCACTGTTGCATGACGGGTATTAGATCATACATTGGTCCTTAAATCTGTATAAACGATAGGAGTTAGAAATTAATCTAAGGGATATGTAATTAACACGACATTTATCAATAGTTCGCGAAGATTTAATTGCAATTGCGTCCTTTTTGGTTACATTTTATTGCTGTCATATCTCAGGTATGTCCATGTATTGCAATTAATGATGTCTCCAGCTATACGCGGCCACTGTGGACCGCCCATTATAAAAAACCCTTCAACTCTCTCTCATAATTCCAAATTCACCCTTCTTTTATCTCAAAGATATTGTCTCCGCTTTCGTATATACTACTTTCTCGGGCTAACGGAAGATTTAATTGAGCAATAAAGTATTGGCCGGGATCAAATGTCAAAGAAATAATTACTTCAAAGAAAGCTGGGATTTATCGCAATTATCCACGCACCGCGTTTCTTGGGAGATCAAAAAAGACTTGTTCCGAGCCGCGAGGCTTTTCGTATGGATTGCCCATACCTGAATCAATTTTACCTGGCTCAATTAGCGAGGCTTTTCAGTTTTTATCTTCCAGTTTTGAAGTTTCGGGGATCAGTTACAGGAAAGTAAACTGTGTAGTTATAATTAAAGGGCTTGCGCCTAGTTTCGATTTGCGGTACGAGCCCCGACTTTGAGAAGACGTGGGTAGTTCCGTGTGAGTGTCAATATTCCAGAGTAGTGAGCCAGTAAGCAGATGGAGACAGCATTACCGGCCCTAATGATCTCTTGATGCACACTGTTTAGTTAGACTTGGATGTTTATTGACTTTGTTTGAAAAATGTTGCGATCACTTTTATGTAACAATACCAAATTAATCAGGAATAATCGAGACATTTGTATCACAATATTTAAATATCCTATTTCAGAATTACTTCAGTGTGTTACGAAATCGCTGAGGTAATGATACACAGAGATTATTAACTGAGTGGTCTTCCGCATCATAACTATCATGTATAAGGAACACAAAGAGCGACGTTTGGTTAATTTAATCCATATTTTGCATTTCTAATATATCGTATTTAAGATACGGAAACACGCAAGTGTGATGATCCCAGTTTATCGTATAACGCTATTCTTACAGCATTTGTAAGACATTTCACTCAGTGAAATAAGTTTAGAAAATGCGAAACCTGTATTAGAGTGACCCGCCGAGTTGTTCAAATAGTGCCTAATGATTTGTAGCTGTGGTTGTTTACATAACACATTCACAATGCTCTCAAAGTATCAGCATCGATGTACGGAAATGAATAAAACTTTAAGTACTTTTCGATGGTTGACCTGACATGTATAGGATCGTTATCCCAAGTTCGTTATCGGATTGGTTCGCATCAATAACACTATCCATTATATTATGATGGACTAACATTTCTTTGTTTCCAACTGCATTATGTTTTCTTTTGTCGACTGTCCCATTGAGTAGTATGAATAGGCTCTTTACTGTGCGGTAGAAAACCATTCAACTGTCGGTACATTCGGATGGGTTGTTAGCTCATAGGAATAGTCATAGTTTTTTTTCTAGTTTGTTTAGTTTAGAGAAATACGCTGGTTAATAACAAGCAGCTGTTACAGAAAATCAACGATTCTATCTCATCATGTTGACAGACAGTAGATTTGAATTTTAAGAGAACGACCCTTCATATAGAGGCAGATATGTAGGTAGCTTCTATCTAATGGGGATTCTATGGCGCTTCTAGTCATCCAGCACGAATAAGCGACAAAACCATTTCCATGATCAAAAAGCATGTGTTTGTGAGTCACTGTCAATACAAGGTGTCCACGGAAAGGTGTATACCCAAGACTCTGATGCTATTAGAAGCTATTTAAGGACATCTTTCGAGGATGGCTACTGGGGCAGCCAGACCTGTGTATTTACAAGGACGTGAACACCGCTCTGAATTCTGTGGCGTTTTCCACAACAATCCTCAAGGGATTAAATAGCTATAAAATAAACAGACGATTGCTGGGATTCAGTAAACATTATGGCAGCTTACAGAACATATAACTGCATGTGTAGACATGTTAAAAATAAGATACACCAACCCCGGCCCCACGCTTATATGTCCTGATTTCTTGAGAATTGTTGTGGAAAAATATTTCTTCATTTTTATAAGGCCGGTTAACGACGCAGGCGATCTTAACATTTCATAACATGATCATGTGCAATGCTTCTAATGTCAGGTATCGTATTGATGTAACGTAATGATGGATTTGATTCCACAAGCAAGGAGAACATATGGACCTCCAGCAGTCAGTAAGTCGGCCAGGTAGTGAAATGCTTCAGGTTTTGTGTTAGCTCATTTGGCCTCAGCTATATTAGCATACCCTGGCCTGCCACCTTGTACCTGGGTTGTATTTTGTTCGTATTGTTTTACTCAGTGATTAATCATCAACTGTGTGATAGGCCGTCATGTGAACCGAGTCATGATTAGTTTTCCAGTAAACCCATTACATTAAATAGCCGGGATTCCAAATGGATTTTCTCCATGTTCATGTCGTTAAAATTCTTTGTGGAAATATGTCCATTCTAGGTGATATTCACAGGCAACAAGAATTTATATAAATAATGCACAGAAAAGTGAAGCATGTAAAATAATTAATAACTTAAATAACATATTATACATACATATATATATATATATATCCAACAAGGCGTTAATCGTTCCTTGACATTCTGTTCGAAGTATGAACAGGCTGGCGCACCGCTGGTGATATGGTCAGTAAACATTACTGGTAATTTGCGTTATACACGTGTGTACATGACTTCGTGGAGGTCTGAATGATCATTAGGTTTAAAGCGCTATGAGATAGCTATCACATTATATCTACCCCTACAATTCCCTCTTATCATTTCAAGTTCAGCTTTTGTGTTGGTTTCATAATATGTAGTTTCTAAACGCTCATGTAGAACCCTTTCTTCGCATGTTCACTCTGGGGCACCTACATGTGTTGTTCCTGGTTTAGTGCACATGTTAACGTGCTGCAACAGCATCTAACTTGCTACCTATTACTTGCGGAAACTATCGCACGATTGCTAAGTGTATATAAAGGTTAGCAGCGTTCGAGTTTGACGAGTGGGAAAAACTTGGGAACTTGGGAAAAAGCGAACATGGGTTCTCAACTCCGTCTCTTGACTTATTCTATTGCCTCAGCGCCCGTAGAGCAAGTGGCACAAGGAATGGCAACTTAATCAATGGAGTAACTGTGTTACAATTTAACTAATAAACTACTTTGTACAGGTGCATATAAATGTATCCCAGGATCTGACACACTGCACGGCCCTTGTGTCCAGCTTGATCATGGGTGTTGTTGATCTGGGTATAGCCAGCATTGCTATTACCCTACAAATCACTCTAAGTAATGGTTATGCAGACTGATCGTCAATGTCGATGGCGGTGCCTGATTTAGCAAACCCAGGACTATTAAGATACGGAGACAGACCATATTAATTATCTGTACTGCGGACTTCTTTGATGATAAATTGCAGCAATTCTTACTTCAAATTTGATATGACATGTCTCGATTTGGACAAAGTTGGTTTCTATTGATTTTTGGTTGACGCATTAATAGCAAATGACAAATTGTACATGATTGGCAGGAAAAAAGAGCAAAAAAAGTGCCATCACTACACATATGAGTGCGTTTCGGAGCTTAAAGCAGTACCTAATTGATTTCCTTCAGCAAGTCTCCGGTTATTAAATGACAGATGTAATAAGTTCTGAAGTGGAAATATTGATAAATGTTCAAGCAGTTCTTCAAAGGGTGTTTCATTCTGGTGAAGACACGGTGTTTTAAGCTCGCTTCCTGATTGTCTTTCCTCAACAAAGACGACCATCGTTAATACCAGGACCAGTCAAAAGCTATCAACGTTTCGATAGCCACCGTGCAACCACTCCAGTTCTGACGCATGCGACGTTTCGCATTATGAAGAAATCCTGTTTCAATCGCGGTGTTATTCATGAGGGTAGGTTTTCAAAGATGATGTAGGCGTACAGGCACTCTGTTTATACGGACGTCAAAGTGATGCTGCTGTGGGATGTGTTAAAGAAGAGAGCTACTTCTTACAGAATAGGGTCACTTAAACGTTAGGCAGAGTGCGTTTAATACCAACATAAGCCCCCTGATAACGTCACCCCCGGTAGTGCTGATAGAAAAATAATTTTGTTTCGTGTGTGTATGTTTATCTGAAATATATGTTTATCGGATGATTATCTGAAAACCAAGAAGACACTGCAGGTTAACGGGAGTTTATCAATTAGAATAGAAACATTTACAAAATGCCACAATGCACGTACAGTACAATAAATGCAAAATCCACAGGTTAATTAGGAGATAAACATACTGTGCTAGGTACATGTATATTTAATCGCGTAAAAGAGAATTTTGTACCGAACTCGCTGCTCTCCATTGAATAGTATGCTTATCTCCGTTCTTCCATGACAAATTCAAACCCAAAATCTACAAGCCTTGATGATGACCCTAGGTCTGGACGTGTCTCAATTTCCATCAATGAAGATTCAATCAAGGAGACAGAAAAACGTATACTGAGGAACTTGATAGAACTTGAGGAGGACACAGGTCTAAGCCATAGATATATTGAAACATGAACATTTACAGATGAATAAGATATTTGCTCGTTGGGTGCCAAAGTTTCTTAATTCTGATTTTAATAAAAAAAAGAACTGACATTGCCAGAGAAAATTTAGAGATAATTGAGGATAATTTCGTCAAATTCAAAAAGAGATTAGTAACGGGTGATGAAACATGGGTCTACCACTATGATCCCGAGTCAATCCATGGAATGGCACCATTCTGCTTCTCCAGCACCAAAGAAATTTAAGTCTCCATGATCAGTGAAGAAAGTTATGGCCACTGTATTCTGGGATGCAAAGGATGTGATCCTTGTTGATTACTTAGAAAGTCAAAAGACGATACCCGGTGCCTAATAAGCTGATTTGCTTCACCAAATGAGACATTTTATCCAAGAAAAACGGCGAGAAAATCTGCTGGATTTCTACTACTTCATGACAATGGCTCTCCTCACACCCATTGACTTGAAAAGACTGCTGTGCGACAATGTGGGTTCGAAGCCCTTCCTCACCCTCCATACTCGCCGGAACTGGCACAAAGTGATTTCCACCTGTGGAACTGAAACGAACACCTTCACGGAAAGCGCTATGACGACAACGATGACCTCAAAGCTGAGGAATGGGTTTTTCAGGACGGCTTCAGAAAACTCCTTCCCGACTGGAATTGAAAAGCATCACTATCAATATGAATTTGTGTTTTTAAAAAACAGAGAGATTATGTTGAAAAATATAATTAAAAACACTTTTACAAATGTTCGTTTTGTTTGTTGGACTTAGAACGTTTTGACCAGCCCTCGTATACCTACGTCTTAGACGTAGACGGCAGTAGAGTGACCAACATTTGAAAGGATTATACACTAGTTCAACAATGTAAAACAGTTGGAAGCTGCGATAACTTCCCGAAGGAGTTCAAAGAACTCAAAGAATGTTATGAAACTAATGTTTTCCTGATATTTCTGCTGCCTTGTTGGACTTTAGTTCTGACTTAAACACCCCATTCTCGGACGATGAACTTAAAGATGCCATGGTGAAAACAAACAATTTCTCTCCTGGACCTATGTTATAAGGTGTTTAAGCATATGTCCGATTCTGGTCTTTTGGTTATCCGAGATGTACAAAATATTTGTTGGAGTTCCATGACTATTCCTGAAGCCTGGACACATGCAATCATTGACCGAGTACCAATACCAAGGAAGGATCCAACTATACCTGCTTCATATAGACTAATTTCATTAACTTCCAATCTACACAAAAGTATGGCAAGAATTGTCACAAAACCTAATTGAATTATTTTCTCGAGAAGGATAGGTATAATGTTTTCGAAAACTCTGAACGGAGAAACTGAGTATTCATGATGTTTATTTTACAGAATTTCTAATATAGAGAACTCACAGTTGTCCAATTCCCTGAAATCCGTAAAACATCTTGACGGAATGCGGATAAACATAGGCCTTTCTCACCGGAAAGCATGGTACTCGCTCCATACCCCAAGGGAGCTAAAAACAATACTCACCACTAATGAGAAGAAACAATAAAGCGCTATTAAAATATCTTATTACCATATCTGACTGACTACCGTTACACTCCCCCCGAAATTAGAATTAACCTAATTTACATTAAACAATGAGAAATGCTGATGTGGTATACATATAAACACAATGGTTTGGCTAACAATACAGTATTGCAAGTGCAGATAGGCAAGTGTCATACCCTGACAATAAACAAAGGTTAATGCTTTTTGTCAAAACACATAATCATACAAAATAATAAACATGAAATTACACATCAATGTGACAAAGTTTATAGTTCGGATCGGATTCGGAATCATCACTCACAAAGTTTATAGTTCGGATCGGATTCGGAATCATCACTCACAAAGTTCAATAGTTCGGATCGGATTCGGAATCATCACTCACAAAGTTCAATGAACCCGAAAATGAATTTAGCACAGTTCGGAACATGAATTTACACACATTTGAACACAGTTAGTTCTCTTTTTCTAAGAGAAGCACAAGTTTGTGAACTGGTCTCACAAAGTTTGATTCACCACAGTCTACTTTCACAGTTCTGACTAGACCATCTTCACTAAGGTACACTTCTGAGATGCGTCCAAGTTTCCAATGATTCCTTCGAATATTGTCGTCCTTGATTATCACGATGTCGTTTACAGAAAGATTTCTACATGGGGCAGTCCACTTCTGCCGCAACTGAGGACTTTGCAGATACTCTTTCCTCCAACGACTCCAGAATTCATTAGCAATGTATTGAACTCTGCGCCATCGCTTCCTGGAATACATGTCCTCCTTAATGAATGTTCCAGGTGGCGGAAGGATTACCTTAGACTTCATGGTAAGAAGGTTATTTGGTGTCAGAGGTTCTGGAGAGGACGGATCACACAGAGTGTCAACAGTCAAGGGTCTGCTGTTTACAATGGCAGCAGTTTCACACATCACAGTACGGAGGGATTCATCATCCAACTGTGATCCAAAGTCATGAAGTAAAGCAGATATGACGTTTCTTGCAGTTCTAATCTGCCTCTCCCAGACACCACCCATATGGCTTGCACATGGTGGGTTAAACTTGAACTCAAAGAAATCACAGTCTCTCTGCAATAGGAATTGTCTCAATTTTCTTTGATCAAGATTTGTTAGAACACCATACAGTTCGTTCTTTGCCCCTACAAAGTTAGTACCTTGATCGCATCGTAGTTGACGGATCGGACCACGCACTGACATAAAGCGTCTTAGGGCGTTGATAAATGAGTCTGTACTCATTGACACAACAGTCTCTATGTGTATTGCTCGGCAACACAGGCATGTGAACAGAACACCGAATCGCTTTAACTCCTTTCTCCCTTCCTTTATATAAAAGGGTCCGAAACAGTCTACTGCACAGAATGAAAATGGAGGAGCTTCTTCTGTCCTATCATTTTGGAAGATTTGACATCTTCTGGACTTGAGCCTTGCTCCTGAGTTTCCTACACGAAACACATTTCAAAATGTAGTAGGACACACCTGAGCTACAACCTATGATCCAGTATCCACTTGATCTGATCTGATTGAGTGTTAGACCTTTTCCCTGATGATGAACTTGTTCATGGCAATGGCGGATAACAAGTGTTGTTATGTGGTGCTTCTTTGGCAAGATAACAGGGTGCTTAAGGTTTTCACTAATCTGAGCACGTTTTAACCGTCCTCCAGCACGTAAGATCCCATTGCTGTCCAGGAATGGATCCAGACGATACAAGGCACTGACTGATTTCAGAAATGTGTTTTGCGTACAGTTGCCTTCTCGTTCTTGAATGTTCCTGTTTGATTCAAGGACTGAAGCACTTTCAGTTCTTCGCCGAATGCTTCTTCCTGAACCAACTTTAAGATTACAATCTCTGCTTGTTCAATATCTTTGACTTGCACTGAACCAGCTACTGATTCACAATCTCTTTGTTTACTTTTCCGAAGCTTTCGTTTCAGATTCAGACAGTGAGCAACAGCACGCTTGGCACGGAACCAGTCGGAGAAATATTCCAAGCGCTGAAGTATTGAGTACGGAGGGCTGTTCTCATCTGTCTCACAGGCAAGTACCACAGATTTCTTTCCTTTCATTTCAGGGTCATCAGCTGCCACGAAGTATTCGGAAGTAGAGTTTGGTGATGGAATCTCCTTTTCCCAAAGGAAGTCTGGGCCACTTAACCACTTGGATGTCAACAGTTTGTTGACGGTTAACCCTTTGGATGCACAATCAGCAGGGTTGTCAGATGAACTTACATGATGCCACTGTTTAGGTGACGTTTTGTCTCTGATCTGTCGGATACGATTGGCTACGTACACATGAAATCTGCGAGAGTCATTTGAGATGTAGCCCAACACTATTCGACTGTCAGTCCAGTAGAAGTTTTGCACTTCGCCGAGATCTAATTCATGAGTGAGGAATTGTCCAACTTTGACTGATGTAAGTGCAGCGGTTAGTTCCAATCTCGGAATTGTGACGGATTTGATTGGCGCAACCCGTGCCTTACCCATTATCAGAGAACAATGTACCTGTTCATGTTCATTCATTAATCGGAGGTAGGAGCACTGTCCATAACCGGTCATACTTGCGTCAGAGAAGTGATGCAATTCTGTTGCAACAACATTCCCAAAGTCATGTGGTTTCACACATCTTGGAATTCTCAAATCATGAAGTGATTTCAAGTCTGTTTTCCAAGCATTCCATGCCTTGAGGATACCATCAGATACCGGAGTGTCCCAATCATACTGATCCTTACACAACTCCTGAAGAATCGCTTTACCTCGGAGAATAACTGGGGCTAGTAGTCCAATTGGATCAAAGATGGAACTAACCATTGACAATATTGTGCGTCTTGTGACAACTTTGTCCTGGTGACTGTCAAGTTGTATCTGAAACATGAAACAGTCCGATTCTGCACACCACTGTACTCCTAAAGCTCTTTCTGTTGGCAAGGCGTCACAATCAATCTCAATGTCCTGAACACCACTTACATGATCCTCAGGCGGTATAGCTGACATGACCTCCTTAGAGTTGGAGATGAACTTATGCAAATGAAGGCCTTTCATTGCACATACACTTCTGCTTTCATTAATGAGTGTCACTGCATCACAGGGTGTAGGAACAGAACACAATCCGTCGTCGACATAGAAGTCGTTCTTGATGAACTGTGCTGTGGCTGAACTTATGTCTGTCACATGGTCTGTCACTGTTTGCTTTAGTGCAAAGTTGGCACAGCCTGGGCTTGACACAGCACCGAAAAGATGCACTTTCATTCGGAATTTCGACAACTTGATCCTCAACGTTCCCATTTCTCCACCAAAGGAACCTTAGATAGTCCCTGTGTTCCTTGTTGACAAAGAACTGGTGAAACATTTGTTTCACATCACACATCAACGCAACAGGTTCAAGCCTAAATCTGCAGAGCATGCCTAACAGATTATTGGTTAAGTCGGGTCCTTTCAGGAGACAGTCATTTAAGCACTTGCCATTATATCTGGCACTACAGTCGAAAACCACTCTGATTTTATTTGGCTTCTTAGGGTGATATACCCCATGATGCGGAATATACCATCTGTTACATGCATGTAATTCACCTACAGGAACTTCCTCTGCATGTCCACCTTTAATCATGGCATTTATAAAGGCGGAGTAGTCACTGTGGAACTTTGGATTTCTACGGAAACGTGATTTTAGTCCATCAAGTCTTTGAAATGCCATCCTCTTGTTATCTGGAAGCTCTGGAGTTCCAACCTTGAACGGAAGCGGCATTTCATAATGTCCTTCTGCTACATGAATGCCTTCTTCCATCTGTTTCATGAATATCCTATCATCATGAGAGATGTTGGAAGCATTGTAGTCATTCTCATTAAAGTCTACAGAGAACATGCGGATCACATCATTTGGAACAAACTGCTCCTTCACAGATGTTCTTTGAGATAGATGAACTTCGGACGGCGGACGTAGCTTGAGCGGAATTTCACATGACATCACTCTGTGACTGATGCCAATTGAATTGGAGTTCTCAATTTGTGATTGATCAATGATACCGACAACACCCCATCCCAGGTCGGTACGTTGTCCAAATGGCTGACCTTCCTGAACTGGTGCGATAACCTCACGAGGTATGAGTGCTTGTGGGCAATTATAGCCTATCAATAGACCGATGTCAACATCGTATGTTGGCTTCAATACATCACACAGTTGTCGTAAGTGTGACAATGCTTGCACTTTGTCGGGGGTCGGAATATGGTCCTTATTGGCTGGTATCACATCCCTTGAATATGTTCCAGGGAGAGCAATCCTGAACACATTGTCCATTCCTCGAACTTGAAGACCTCTGACCTTCTCGCTTCTGACATGTGCATTTGCTGAAGTCATTGTAGAGAGCAACAGATTAACTGGTGTACCTGTGACACCGAGTTTGTTGCACAAGTCCTTTAACACAAAAGTCGCATCGGATTGGGTATCCAGCACTGCATATGTCAACAGTTCATTTGACGGATTATCGGAATGAGATACCCACATGGGTAAAATCATGGAGCACTTATCCACAGAATTGCTTCCATTACTGAGATGGCTAATACCTTTCAGCTTTGTCCCCTCAGAAGGTTTAGGGAGATCACCATGTAACATAGTAGCATGAAGACGTGAGCATGTCTTACATGTTAGCCTGTTCTGACAAAACTTTGAAAGATGTCCTGGCTTGAGACATCCAAAGCATACTTGACTGTCTATGAAGAACTGTTTTCTTTCAATCAAAGGTTTAGACAACAATGTCTCACAATCATCAAGCTTGTGTTGACCTTTACAGAAAAGGCAAGTTTCAAATTTCACATTTGATTTCTTGTCTAATTTACCTGTGACAGTGCTTAGAGATGAATCTCTCAGATTTATGTCAAACACTGTACCATGTGGTCGTTTAGCTGTCTGATGCTGTGACGATGCACGAGTGTTCCGGGACTTGTTCTCATGTTTCAATTCCAAGGGAAAAGAAGTGACAGGATCACACATTATTTCTGCTTCCTTAGCAATGAAAGTCACAAATCTTGAGAATTTAGGAAATTCTGATGTCTGTTCCCTATATTCGGCGACTTTACGTCTCCAACAATTGAGGAGCCAATCAGGTAGCTTCTGAATAAGCTTACGATTTTCACGTTCATCATTTAGGATGTCTAGTGATCTGACGCTTGACATTGCTGTTTCACACTGTCTGAGAAAGTCTGCAAACTTACGTAATGCATTACCATCCCTTGCTGGTAGTTTCGGCCATGAATCTAGACGGTCACGAAACGCACCTCCAATAATGAAATGGTTTCCAAAACGTTCATCAAGCAATTTGATCGCCTCACTGAATGCATTCTCTGACGATAAAAGAAAAAATCCCTCGACAGCCTCTTTGGCTTGTCCGTCAAGATAGCGTTGCAAATAATAGATTTTTTCACCTTCAGGAATACCTCGCCTCCCTATGAGGACATTGAATGCACTTTTCCATTTTGGGTACATTAGAGGGTCCCCAGAGAAAGTTCCTGGCTCTGGTGGAGGTAAACGCCCAATGTTTATCTGATTTGCTAAGGCCTTGATTAAATCTTCATTCTGAGAGTTTTGACTGAACAGAACATTTTGCGAGTCTTGAACCGTTTTTAATCGGAACAGATTCTATGTCTACATTCACAATGTCACTTTTGACACATGACTCATGTGGAGCTTTAATTTCACTTTGTGTCAGATTCTCAACCTGAACTGAGTCAATATAATCTGGTACAAACATGTTTTTTCCATCCGGACATAAAGCAGGAGAATGAACAGAATCCTCATTCACTTCACTTTCTAATTTCTCTACAGCTTCTAATTGTGCCATAGCCATAGATAATTTCATTTCAGTTTGACACCTTTCAAGCTCAGCTCTCTTATGATTTTCAACTTCAAGAAATTTCAATTTAGTCTTTAATGCTGCAGCTTCGGCTGTAGCAGCAATTTTGGTCTCATACAGTTTTGACACATTAGACATTTTTGATGACTTAGTCTTTACAGATTTACATGATTTGCTGTCAGCGAATTTCCGTTCACTCAAACCAAATTCAAGTTCACACAGTTTATCACTCACGGATTTAATTAAATCAAAATGTTTTGATTCAATCTCGTCAAATTTTGCAAGCAAATGTTCATCAGAATAATTGAATTCAGTAAGTTTCCCATGTTCACTACACACAATTGCCATACGGTCTTCTAAACAATCACGAATTGAACGCAGTTCAGATATGTCCACACTGTCAGATACTAACTTCATGACACTACTCGCCTGCCGACGCCATGCAGATAGTGCAGATTTGAAACGTTTGACACATAGTTCAATCTTATAATCAGTGTATTCTTGTGTAGGTTTAGCCGCACGGCTACTTAAATCATCATCACAATTGTTCATATTGTCAATATTCAAATCCATGCTGACACTATTGAAATTCAACTTACTCCCGGTACACGTTCTTTCCACTCAATCGATGTTTTACTATAATGTTTTCGAAAACTCTGAACGGAGAAACTGAGTATTCATGATGTTTATTTTACAGAATTTCTAATATAGAGAACTCACAGTTGTCCAATTCCCTGAAATCCGTAAAACATCTTGACGGAATGCGGATAAACATAGGCCATTCTCACCGGAAAGCATGGTACTCGCTCCATACCCCAAGGGAGCTAAAAACAATACTCACCACTAATGAGAAGAAACAATAAAGCGCTATTAAAATATCTTATTACCATATCTGACTGACTACCGTTACAATAGGCTTCCCTCAAGAATGAAGTCAGGCTTTGGAAATGGACGTTCATGTACAGATCATTATGTACGACGCCAGACTGAAGCAAAAAGAGCTTTATGCAATTAACAGTATATGTTGTGCGTCCTCCTGGGTATTGAAAAAAGCATGTGTGATGTGGAGACAATGACCCCTGTTCAAATTACAGAATCTGTGGATAAGAGGCAACATATACAGTAGGATTCGATCGTTTCTTTCTGAAAGGTATATTCAAGTACGCATTGGACAAATGGAATGCATTTGATTGAAATGGTACCTTTCATGCTAGTTATTTGTCCCGTGCTTTTCAATATAATGATAAATGATATTTGCTCTAATGTACCATAAAATGTAGATGCAGCACAGTTTGCTGATGGCGGGTGACTTTGGAGACGGTTTGGAAAATTCAAGTTTGTCACTGAATCAATTCAGAAATGGAAATCCCCAAAATGGAATTTCTAAGCGAGTTTAAATGTATTGGTGTTTATTCTATCCAGCGACTGAGCATGGGATTCTCACATATATCATGTTGTGGACAAATGTAATAAGGTCATAAACCTTTTGAAGTACATTGCCAAAACGAAGTGGGGTGCAGATAAATCCTCAATGTTATTGCTTTATAAATCATTAATAAAACCAAAGCTTGCCTGTGGCCGCAGGTATTTATGTCTGCTTCAAAATATTATCTGTGTAAACTTGATAGCATTCAGTCAAAGTATTGCGAACTTGCACGGTTGCTGTTACAACTACCTAAGTTTCAGCTAAGTTGAATGTGTAGAAATGCCTCTAGGCCTTCGTCATGAACTTCTGTCTCTCGAATATTATATCGAGATTAGATATTTTCAGCTGCAAAAAGGTCCCCTTTTGGGTTGAGCTGCTTGGCATGGAGTTTTACAATGCAACACAGTTGACTCCTCTGCTCCTCCAGATGCTTCTCCTTTACAATGGCTTTTAAAATCTAAATTCAACCATTAGTTCAAATGTCATACAAGCTGTATGTCAGAATTTCTTAACTGAACAGTGTACCAACTTCACGCACATTTTTACTGATGCCTCAAAAGATGCTGGGCATATGTGATTGAAGACTTTTGCATCTCAAGTGTCTTCAGGCTAAATGACCATCCCTCAGTATTCTTCAAGCTCTAAGATGGGTTCATGAGTATGGCAGACTCCATGGCAACTGAATCTGGTGCCAGTGGTTCTCGAAGTGAATTTGTCTATGAAATATAAAAGCCGTATACACTTTTTGAACTCAAAATATCTAACGCGTGATATTATGTGGATTCAAGCTCAAATTGGGCTTCATGGAAATGAGACAGCAGACCAACTTGCGATAAATCTGGTTTGCAAAAGCCTGGGGTAACGATATTTGAAGTCAGCCCCCAACCAAAAGGTTTCGACTTCATTTTAGCAACTTCTTTCACCACGAGCCTGCAACAGTCGTGCGATGCTGGGACAACATGCAATCAGTATGTCCTTCTGTAAAAACCAATAGGACAATTCGTTGAAGGAAAGAAACGTGAGGAAGTCATAATTTCAAGCCTTCGTCTTTTAATGCTAACCGCAGTGTAGCTGAAAAAGAGGTCTTCCCTGTATGCACTCCTTATGAACATTATTAAAATGAATGCAAAGATCATATCAGACTAAATTTAAGAGTGAGTGAGTTGGATTTAACGCCGCTTTCAACAGTATTCCAGTTATATCGCGGCGTGTCGGCTTAATGTGGGAGGAAAGCCCGTAGTGATGCAGGCCTCAGAAGTCTGCCACTTCGGTGAAACCCACGAGCACGGGTATGGTGCTGACAAACCAAGAAACATAATCAGGACGAACCGGGATTCGAACCACAATCATAGGTTTCTGGCGTGCCCAAGGGACGCAACTCTGCACAGCGAATCGCGGCGCCTTAGACGACTCGGCCACCCGTGTCCCCTAAATTTAAGTAGTGCAGTACTTGAGAAAGACGGCACACTTTATCTAATTTCAATTTTTTGTCCCAACATATTTTATGGTTCATTTCAGCGGGTAATATTAGACTTCGTATCTGCACAATATTTTATAGAAAACTAATACTTTCATACATTGTGTATTTAAAAAAATAAAATTTTATAGGTTTTACTATTTTGTCTTATCTGCATTTTTATGGAATAAGTATTTACTTTTCAGAAATGAAATAGTGTTTACCTGTGGTTTTAGAAATATAAACTAGGTCAGGAAGCAGATTGGTTGATCATCACATTTTCATTACTCACGTTGCATTTGTTTAGATCCATTTCATGTGTTTGGCGCAAATAGACCTTTAATGGTCCAAGTCGCCCCAAAACTTAAATACCATCATGTACCGTACCACCCCATACCACACCTATAAGTGTACACTATCACTATTATTTCAAACACCGACAAAGATAGACAATAAAAATATACGTTTCTATATCAAATATTCGCATCCACAGTAAAGCTGCCGTCAAATCAGCTGTTGCAAACATAATTACACGTGGATATTTTGATTTGAAACCACTGGTTAATTAAATAGATTTGTGTTGTTCCCAAATTCGTCACAGAATATAGAGACAATGTTATGTTTTTTTCACATTTCACAGGTTTATATTGTTTACTTCAGTCATGCACCCATGCTGTACATGTAATTGTCTTGTGGTTTTATGGTTTTATTCATCAAAATAGTGTGCATGGCAATTATAACTGCATCAACACGATTGTAAACAATTATTGTATTTTTCGATGTTGAAGTGCCCCGGCACGGAGAAAGAAGTTCATGGAGGAAGGGCATTACGACTCTCCACAGTCACGTCTCTCTGCCATGCCACGCCCCAACCTCAGGGACATCAGCTTCAGCAACTTGGCGTACGACGGTAATGCATCTTCCCTGACAACCCCCGAGATGACGAAGACACTAGGTGGCGTGGGACAGTAGGTGTACTGTGCTGATCACCCTGTATGTAAAGACAAACAGACAGACGTGTTGTAGACGAAAAGTCACAATTCAAGTAATCCGTTATTTTACTGTTAGGGATGAGGATATTGATTTGAATAAAACAATTATATATCTTGTTTATATTGCCTATGTATACTCTATGATCATAGGTATAACGACACACTACTTAAATTCCACCACATTGATGATTACGCTCTCGTAAAACTAGTAAAAGCATTACTAGCTGTACAGCTGTGCTTTTTCCTAGACATGTGTTTACAAATAAGACACACGTGCACATGAAGCAATCAGCCATTGATTATAGTCCGCAGAAACAGTAATTCAAATTAAGTCATGCGTGCTGTCATTTCTCATTAGTAGTAACAAATTAAGTTTGATGTGTATGTATATAAATTCATTCATTATTTGGGATTGAATGAAACTATGTGTAATTAAACGATCATTACAAATAATTATGTGAGTAAATGTAGGTATTATTCAGCTTCACTCCAGAATACGGGACTGATTACACCTATATATTTGCTTACACGTGTGACATATTGGTGATCATGTATATGATAACCTTGTACCTTAAACTTGTTGATTGTCCTGACAATAAACACAGATATCTGCACGTTCATTATCTTTTTGGTTTGTAGCAAATGATCTGTTACTTTAAACGTTTAACGTTAAGTTTCATAATATATTCAAACAGGAATGGAGATCTGTACTCCAAGCTGGACCACGTTGGCGGGTGCTGGTCTCTTGCGTACACTCTCCGCCCGCGAACATCCCACAGATGCTGTGGTGGGAGTTTCAGGGGACGTAGCGGTCCAGTCCATTGTCTGTATGCCTTCCCGTCGGAGATAATAAGCACGATGTGGTCTGACATTGTAATCTTTCTGTTCAAAATTTCTGTCGATAAATCCAATGTACGACAGGTCGGACAATTTCGTCAACATAGGCAAATCAAATGTCCAATCACAGTAACCAGATCAGTTCGCCTGTCATGTGTGATACCACCGCACACCATGACAATACCGTTCCCATAGCGATCATGGTCAACAACAGTTGCCCTGGCATACTGCACACCGCTACGTCGCCAACAACGTTTCATGCCATCTGTGAATCGGAGGCAAAACCTTGTTTCGTTAGTAAACACGATGTAACGCCATTGGCGAACATCCCGTCCCTGGTGTTGCTTAGCCCTACCCAATATTTGCCGCCTGTAAGGGTCACATCCTTTACAGGACGCCTTGCTTTCTGTCGGGCTGCATATAACCCGTATTTAACGGTAGATGTTGAAAGTCGCCTTCGTGTTATTGTAAGGGATTATCTATTGATAACTGGAGTAGATTACGTAATAATATTAAATAACGAGACGATTATGTCTAGGTGTCGTTTTTGTTTGGCCTGCCACGTTCAGGTATCATTGCAACCCCATCTGTTTGACAGTCTTGGAGGAATTGCATTAGTGATTAGTTACCCTATCCGTGCACTCACTTTGGCTTCAGTGTGCACGTGCATGACGTGCTTTTCATGCATGACATGAAATATATATTTATAACTAGCATAGAAGACCTATAATTCTAACCCTGAATCTCCACGGGGACAGCTAAAGGTATCCACTCATACACATGGGATAAAATAATCCATCTTGACAACTGCAAATTGTTCGTGTTTTTAAAGACCAATCTGGTAACACGAGAATCAACATTATAAATATCAATATCGAAAACAGTCAGACAATATGTATGCGACGTTTTTGGTCTGATTGATATTTAACCTACATTCTATGTTTTTTTCGCTATCAGTGCACACCACTTATACAAATTAGTTTCATGCTGAAAGTGCACGGGGAATTCCTTCAAACGTCATTGTGACATGATTGACATCAGTGCATTTCAAAACGATATAATCATAGTTTGAAACCTCTTTAATTTTTATATCTCCAGAAAAAAAATATGAAAGAACACCCATTTGATGATCAGTTCCCCAGCAATAGGTATCAGATGACTCACGGAATAGAGTCAGTTCAGATAAAAAGCAACTTTCAATTGAAAGCTTTCCAAGACTTTCAAAACCTTTAAATGACTTTTTTCAACAAGCATTACCATGTTTGAATTTCATGGCGTCTCTTGAAAAATATTCTCCTTGCGAATTACGTATCAATTTGCTATAGAATACAGCTGGTCTTTAGCATTCCGGGACATCGCAATGGCGCCCATCATATTGATTTCAAGATAGGAACTGCCTCAAAGGTCCACGGAGCGCTATGTTTGCCTTCTGTTTGGAACATCCCTCATCAAAAGCTATATTGATTTGATTGGCGAATAATAGAGGCAAATCCCCTATTCCTGTAGCTCGAGGACTTTTATTGAGTCTGCAAGTCTTCTACTTGACGCACTGACTTCGTTTTATTTTCGCATATACGCGGTTTATTACTCTCAATTAAGCATAAATCTCTGATATTTGCTGGAAGGAACATTGCCTTGTGGCCTGCTTGAACCATGAGACTAATGAGACCGCAGTCCAAGCCTGTCAACTTCGTAGCCATTGCTTGATGTATTGTCCATCTTAAATTACCGACTAATGATCAGCTTTCTGAGTGACACTGAAATACTTGGATGATGAAGAAGAAAAAACATAATAAGCTCTGTTAATTGTGCTGGCTTGCCCGTCTCCGTGATAATGTTCGGTTGGTGGACCTCTCGTTACGACTGTGCCAGGAGCCAGTTGGCTATATAGTAGAGACGAGAGAGTCTAGGATGCTGGATACCAAACCCTGTCACCGTGTCGAGGATTTGCGCAATGAGAATAAAACTGTTGATACGTGTCGCCCAGGCGTCAGGACGATTATATTTGTCGTTCATTAAACGTGTGTCGGTGATACTGGCATGAACAGGCATCAGTTGATCAGACTGTTCCGTTTGTCTGACGCCGATGTCATACTGATTATTTGTTTGTAAATATGGTAGATCCTTACTTAACGCTAACTTCAAGCGGAACAAAATTGGAACATGGATGTCCTGTACTCAATAAGCTAAATTTGACGTAAAAGGGTCAAAAAGTAATCCAAACCTATCCTTGATTCAGTGATATGTCGAGTAAATGAAGCCGGCGTTACGAACCGTCACTGTAATGGGTATCTGACACTGAGAGGATGCATCACAGGAATAGTAATGTTTATTGCCTTCATAAGTGTCATATATAGAGTATTTCTATTCCTATTTACTGGATATTGCAAAGTAGACAATTATTTATCTACATTCTCTCGATGGCCTTCAATCAAAATAAGAATCTCTTAAGACTCCCGTGTTAGTGCCTTATGTGTTTTCTCCGACATAATTTTCGCCTGTATTCAGCCAAGAACAAGAACCACGTTAACAGTCAAAGAGAAACCCGATAAGCATCACTGGAAAGCAAGATTTGGCGTTTGAATTGTTACGTTAATTACCTAAATTATTTTTATGGATATTAGATGACAAAGAACAAAAGAAAATATGTAAAAACTGAGCCGTTATAATAAACTACATAAAAATCAATAACGCGGATTTCTTGTCGTATAATTGTCTGTGAAGGAAAAGAAACTCTACTCCGATATCTTCTATTGCAAGTCGTAAACACGGGAAAAGATTGATTTACAATGAGATCAGTTTTTCTTTCGATGATTCAATCTTACATCGCTGGTGCTTCAAAGAAGATTGAAGTTAGTAAATAATGACGATGCAGGATGTCGGGCGAGCCAGCTGTAATGATCGCAATTAACGAAATACTAATAAACTCATTAGAAAGGAGCAATCGTATATCCTTCAAGTATTTTGATTGACGCACAATCATTAAGTAGCGCTTAGATTTATGTCTTGGTTATAGACGCCAAATGTAAACCATTGTTTCTTAATTGGTTCGATTTACGGCACTGGCTTGAGCGGGCATTTTCAGATATTTAATAGCCTTAAAAATACGGGCCATAACTATAATCGCTTTTGTCAATTAAGAAATGTATTATTTGAAATATGTTAATGTATTATCGTCATTATGGTACACAACATTTGTTGAATACTATCGCAGAAATAGATTCCTTAACCTGATTCCTGTTTTAACGTGGACAGTTGTGCTTTCTGTAGGGAAGCAACATTCACGAAGTGGATATTGGTTCTCACGTGGCCGTCCCTGCGGACAAGTTACTTCAGCCCCCTTCGTTTGTTTGGAGAATTGCAGACACTTGTAGTTATCACACACAGAACAGAATCTAAACAGAAATGTTGGCATGCATATTTTGAATGACTTTATTCAATGCAGAAGATAAAATATATGTTCTCAGGCGACAAATCGATGTTTGTCTGTTCTTCCTTTGTTCTAGACAGGCGGGTAGGTAGAGAGTCGCTGAAATTGGAAATGAAACAGACGTAATAAACGTGATCAACTCCGCCTGTGTGGCTGACCACATTAATACCGTCACATGTTCCATAGTTCTCAGGACATGCGCATCGCCGGGACGAAACTTATATAGCGACTCACACAAAACAGTCCCCGTGTCCGTATCTTCATGTACACTTTCGCATAAATAATATGATTGCTTCATGAACAATCACAGGATGATTAATACCAATATTTCCTGTACGCTCAGGCCATGAATAATAACATTGATTTATGTACACTCACAGGATGATAAATAACACTGATTTATGTACACTCACATCATGATTAATAACATTGCTTTATGTACACTCACGTGATGATAGAAACATTGCTTCATGGACACTCACAGGATAATTAATAACATTGCTTGATGTACACCCACGTGATGATAGAAACATTGCTTCATGGACACACAGAGGATGATTAATAACATTGATTTACGTACACTCACATGATGATTAATAACATTGCTTGATGTACACTCACAGAATGATTAATAACTTTGCTTCATAGACACTCACAGGATGATAAAATACATTGATTTATGTACACTCACAGGATGATTAATAGCATTGCTTGATGTACACTCACGTGATGATAGAAACATTGCTTCATAGACACTCACAGGATGATTAGGTGAGGTAAGGTGAAATGGGGTTTAACGTCGCGTCCAAGGTTTATTGCACATATATAGCGACGTGCATGTACGTGTGTGTGTTTGTGTGGCTGCTTGTACTAGTCCGGACTGATGCCGATTTATAGTGCTAGCTCACTGAGATACCATGCCGCAGTTTAACATGAATATCCCACTCAGACACAGTATACTGACTCCGAGCCGACCAGTCTTTGTTTAGCCCCTTAATGCCGAGCGCCAGACAGGGTAACAGCAAGTACCATCTTTTAACGTCTTTTGGTATGAGGCGGCCGGGGTTTGAACCGCTCTCCGGGCGGACGCTCTACCACTAGACCACGGAGGCGGTCCACAGGATGATTAATAACATTGTTTGATGTACACTCACGTGATGATTAATAACTTTGCTTGATGTACACTCACAGAATGAATAATAACATTGTTCGGTGTACACTCACAGGATGATTAATAACATTGCTTTATGTACACTCACATGATGATTAATCACGTTGCTTGATGGACACTCACAGAATGATTAATAACTTTGCTTCATGTGCACTCACAGGATGATAAAATACATTGCTTCATGTACACTCTCAGGATGACTAATAATATTGATTTATGTATACTCACGGGATGGTTATTTTTACATTGCTTTATGTACATTTATATATGATTAATAACATTGCTTAATGTAAACTCACATAATGATTTATAACATTGCTTGATGTACACTCACGTGGTGATAGAAACATTGCTTCATGGACACTTACAGGATGATTAAAAACATTGCTTGATATACACTCACGTGGTGATAAAAACATTGCTTCATGTACACTCACAGGATGATTAATAACATTGCTTGATGTACACTCACGTGATGATAGAAACATTGCTTCATGTACACTCACAGGATGATTAATAACATTGTTCGGTGTAAACTCACAGGATTATTAATAACATTGCTAGATGTATACTCACAGGATGAGTAATAACATTGTTTGATGTACACTCACAGGATGATGAATAACATTGTTTCATGTACACTCACAGGATGATGAATAACATTGCTTGATGTATACTCACAGGATCATTAATAACATTGTTTCATGTACACTCACAGGATGATTAATAACATTGTTTGATGTACACTCACAGGATGATGAATAACATTGCATCATGTATATTTATATATGATTAATAACATTGCTTAATATAAACTCACATAATGATTAATAACATTGCTTGATCTAC